>NC_058091.1:254250909-254553939 GCF_020171115.1 Neogale vison | reverse complement strand
CTCTTGCCCACCCCCACCCCTGCTCCACTCCCACCCCATGTGTGGCTTTCCAGCTTGCACGTGAGGAGTGCTGAAGGGCCCTCATTTTAGGCTGCTCAGAAAAGCACCAAGTGCCGGAGCCTCCCAAACTGAAGTGCAGGGGGATTAAAAGGCACTGCTCTGTTTAACTGGGTCCATCTTTGTTTCCATCCCTTTTCTCCTCCCCGCCCCCCCCTCCCACCCCTTGGAGGAGGTGGGGAGATCTTAGCTTGTCAGGTCTTCTTTCAGGAAATGGAGAGGATTCTCCAAGGTATGTTATATCTCACTAGGATTGGACCAGATGACCTCAGCAAAGTGACTTAAAAATGCAGTCTGTTATTTAGTGAGCGGGGGTTGCTCCCAGCCCTGCCATGTACTGAGTGAGGCTTCTTTGTCAGTGCCTGGGAAGGTAGCTTACAGATACATTCCCTCTCCCAGGTTAGAGTGGACAACACCAGGCCTTGGCCCCAAGCTTGGGAACTTTCAGACAGGATCAGAAAGACTCCCTGGATTGAGGCAGGTGGAATTCTGTTCTAGCAGCATTCACTGGGGAAAGCAGCACATTGAATGTGGTCTTCTGTTGAGATGCCTGCTGGCGTTCCTTGTGCCTGTGGTGGACCTCCACCACTGTCTGCGCTTCTCGGCCCAGGCCCACCTGTCAGGGTAGAACTCTCCAGGGTGGCAATGAGTATCTTTCCCAGATGTGTATTAAAGCATCAAAAACATTAATAGCCCGATTTAGCGTTTCCTAAACCTCAGTTGTTTGCCATAGCCAGGTGAGATCAAGAATGTGTAAACACAGGGCACCTGGGTGGCTCAGTGGGTTAAGCCTCTGCCTTTGGCTCAGGTCATGATCCCAGGTCCTGGGATCGAACTCCACATCGGGCTCTCTGCTCAGCAGGGAGCCTGCTTCCTCCCTCTCTCTCTACCTGCTTCTCTGCCTGCTTATGATCTCTGTCTGTCAAATAAATAAATAAAATCTTAAAAAAAAAAGAATGTGTAAACACATACAAATAATGGTAAAAGAACACATTAAGTATACAATATATTTATTGAAATAATATTTTTTGAAATAGATGTACTTTGTTTTTACTTGAAAACTTATTTTAGGGGCGCCTGGGTGGCTCAGTGGGTTAAGCCGCTGCCTTCTGCTCAGGTCATGATCTCGGGGTCCTGGGATCGAGTCCCGCATCGGGCTCTCTGCTCAGCAGGGAGCCTGCTTCCTCCTCTCTCTCTCTCTCTGCCTGCCTCTCTGCCTACTTGTGATCTCTCTCTGTCAAATAAATAAATAAAATCTTTAAAAAAAAAAAAAAAGAAAAGAAAACTTATTTTAGCCTGGACCCAAGTAATAATATCCAATAAATCAGAGGTTTGAGACCCTTGCTGTATTTTATTTTAATACACTTATCAGAAAGTCATTTTTGTATTTTATCTTAATATTCTTTGAAATAAATCAGTATTTAGTAATTTTTAAAAATCCAGGTACTACCATGCATTGGAAAATGCCAGTCTAACTCGAAGAAAAATGGAAAAGTGGGGAGAATTCAGGGAGCCCTGGTGGGCTGGTATGAAGTGGAAGGGGAGGAGGACATATCTGGATGGGGGCTGATTGGTGGGCGTGGGCTGTGGGGGGAAGGAGAGGTGGGCGTGGCACAAGAGACACTTGTTGATGGAAGGGAGAAGGTAGAGCAGCATCTTGTTTGAGGACTATGCATTCCTTAGGGTGGAAGGAGAGATAAAAGGAAAGCTCCAGCCCACTAATTCAAAGGCTCTGGTGGGGCTATACTAACCTGGAATAGTGATTTTCCAGCGCCAGCTACACAATGGCATGTGTACATATTACCTGTAAGAATTCATTAGGGACAAACCTAATAGATGGGCTGAGGAGTTCCTATTAAGCGGAGGAAAAGGAAGTATCTGTGAGAGGAGTGGGGGAGATTTGTTGCTATCCCTCCCCACCTCTCCCTCTCCCCTATTATATAAAAGAATTGAGCACATTTTCATGTGTCTGTTAGCCACCTGGATATCTTCTTTGGAAAAATGTTTATTGGGCGCCTGGGTGGCTCAGTGGTTAAGCCGCTGCCTTCGGCTCAGGTCATGATCTCAGGGTCCTGGGATCGAGTCCCGCATCGGGCTCTCTGCTCAGCAGGGAGCCTGCTTCCCTCTCTCTCTCTGCCTGCCTCTCCATCTACTTGTGATTTCTCTCTGTAAATAAATAAATAAAATCTTTAAAAAAAAAAAAAGGAAAAATGTTTATTCATGTCTTCAGCCCATTTCTTCTCTCTCTTTTATTTTTTTTTAAGATTTTATTTATTCACTTAAGAGAGAGAGACAGAGAGAGCACAAGCAGGGGGAGGGACAGAAGGAGAAGCAGGCTCCCCACTGAGCAGGGAGCCAGATGCGGGACTCGATCCCTGGACCCTGAGATCATGACCCATGCCAAAGGCAGACGCTTAACCATCTGAGCCAACCAGGCGCCCCCTGCTATACATTTTTTAATTGGATTATTTGCTGTTGGGTGTTGAGTTTAATAAGTTCCTTATAGATTTTGGATACTAGCCCTTTGCCTGATAAGTCATTTGCAAATATCCTCTCCTATTCCATATATTGCCTTTTAGTTTTGTTGACTGTTTCCATCACTGTGCAGAAGCTTTTTATCTTGATGAGCTCCCAACATCACTCATCATCAAGGAAATAAAAATCAAAACCATGATGAGGTATCATCTCACACCAGTCAGAATGGCTAAAATTAACAACACAGAAGACAACAGCTGTTGGTGAGGTTGAGGAGAAAGGGAAACCCTCTTGCACTAGTTGATGGGAATGCAGACTGGTGCAGCCACTCTGGAAAACAGTATGGCGGTTCCTTAAAAAGCTAAAACCAGAATTACCCAATGATCTGGGAATTACACTACTAGGTATTTACCCAAAGGATACAGAAATACACATTCGAAGGAGTACATTTACCCTGATGTTTATAAGCAGCATTACTGACAATAGTCAAACTATGGAAAGAGCCCAGATGTCCATTGACTGACGAATGGATAAAGAAGTTGTGATACACACACACACACACACAGTGGAATATATATGTATCCATATATACAATAGAATACTATGCAGCCATCAAAAAGAATGAAATCTTGCCATTTGAAATGACATGGATGGAGCTAGAGTGTACTATGTTAAGTGAAATATGTCAGTCAGAGGAAGACGAATGCCATATGATCTCACTCATGTGTGGAATTTAAGAAACAAAATAGTGTGTGTACATTCTGCCTATAAAAATTCATTGGGGACAAACCTAATAGCCACTCGATTGTGGAACTGAATCAGGAGTCCCTCTATAACTTGCTCCCGTGTTTTCCCATAGCATCCAGTGCTGTGTGCTCACAGTCAACAGTTGGATTGGATAGGCTGCAGTGGGGGAGGAGCTCTCTGTAGTTGGGCCATGGGACCAGGAGAAAGCTCAGCTCCACTAAGGCATCAGGGGCCCCAAAGTTTCTTCTTCTTGTTGGTCACCATGTCCATGTCCCAACTTGTGTGATATGGGGGCAGGGATGGGGGAAAGAAAGTGGAAGGCAAGCGGTTTTCTCTTGTGGGGGGGGTGACATGGAAGTTGCCCACACCACATCTTCTCACTGTCTTTGGTGAGCACTTGGGCAGGGGCTGCCCCCCTAGCTGCAAAGGAGGCTGGGAAATGTGGTCTCTGCTTGGGCAGCCAAGGGAAGGGCAGGGGTTCTGTGATGAAAGAAAGAAGGGATGTGATGAGCACTGGGTGTTATATGTAACTAACAAATCATCGAACACTACATTAAAAACTAATGATGTACTAAAGTGGCTAACTGAGCATAATTTAAAAAAAAGGGAAAATGAGATTGGTAGATAAATAGTGGCTTCAGCCTGGGGGCTTTTGTTTAAAAAGAATGGCTAAAATTGTTGGCTGTACAAGATTATTTTATAGTCTTTTACTTTAACCAAACTCATAAAACTCTGTTACTGTGGGGGCAATGAAAAGGATGTAGTAGTAATGGTATTATCTCTATTTTCCTGTAATTATCCCTCAGTGAAATACCTTTTCTCACATGAGCAGCTGTAATGGAAGTTGTAACAACCAATTATTCAGTTTGGCAGCTTTGTCAAATGATATCCTTTTCACATACTTTGCTGGATGCTGGATTGGTTACAAAAGGAGCAAAGGACACAGCCTCTGCCCCGCACCCCCCTTCCAAGATGACATTCATGCCAAACAGGGGGGATGAGAAGGGGCCTCCCATGTGTATACTATCTACAAAGACATTGTGTCCTTGTTATGTACTAGGTAGGGATTATTTTTTGTTTTCAAGGGCGCCGGGCTAGCTCAGTCGGTACAGCACGAGACTCTTATTTTTTGTTTTCAAATATTTTATTTATTTGAGAGAAAGAGAACGAGAGAGCACAAGCAGGGGGAGCAGCAGAGGCAGGAGAAACAGGATCCCTGAGCCTAGATTCTAGGATCCAGGCCCTGGCATCAGGACTTGAGCCAAAGGCAGATACCAAACCGACTGAGCCACCCAGGTGCCCTAGGTAGGGATTATTAACACAGAAGAAACTGAGGCCAAAGAAGAGAAAGAATTCACTCAAGATCGCCCTTCAAGGTTGGAAATGGGAGAACCAGGTCAAACTGGTGTCTTGATTTTAAAACCACTGCACTTAAAACAGTTTTAACAATTTTGTCAAAATTATCTTACCCTATCCCCCCCAGTCCACCAAACTAATGGTGACCCCCTTCTCCCAGAAACAACATTTTCAACTTATTTATTATAGCATTTGTTTCAAAATAATATGCATCTCTTGATTCATCAGTTTGACCATTATTGCTTGTGCCCACTTAAATCTTCTTGTTCCCTTTCCCCCCAATATAATTTATCTCAGTATTTTATAAAGGCTTTATTCAGTACTTACATTATTATGACATTGTAAACATTATTCACTGCTGAATGTGATAGTGTACTATGGTTAAATTTCCTTTCTTGTATAATTTTAAAAAAAGATTTTATTTATTTATTTGACAGAGAGAGAGATCATAAGTAGTCAGAGAGGCAGGCAGAGAGAGAGGGGGAAGCAGGCTCCCTGCTGAGCAGAGAGCCTGATGTGGGTCTCGATCCCAGGACCCAGAGACCATGACTTGAGCTGAAGGCAGAAGCTTAAGCTACTGAGCCACCCAAGCGTCCCTCTTGTATAATTTTTTTAGTTTTCTTCCAGTCTCTGATCAGCCATGCCCTGCTCTTCAATGGCTCTGTAAACCTCTCCATGTAATCATATAATTTTCTATGTGGTCACATCTAATCAGGTAATTGATCAGTTCAATAGTTTTCTCAATGCCCTCCCTCCTTCTGTACAGCTGTTGGCTGTCCTGGCATTTCCTTTCACTGTTACCTGGGATAACGGTTTGCCTCTCTCTCATGTTGGTTCCTTTTCCCCCCTGATCCTTATCCTTTGCCTTCCTTTTTTTTTTTTTTTTTTTTTTTGGAGAATATTCTTCAGCAATTTGCCTAGAAAAGATGTAGAAGAGGTGAATTCCTGAGATCTCGAAGGCCTAAAATGGCTTACTTTTAATATTTTCATTGGATTTATAGAGGCTGAAATGAATTTTTCCTAAAGTTTTGAGGTCAGTTCTCCCCTTTTCTCTAGCTCTTGAGAAGTTGGGTACCATTTTTTTCTTGATCTCTTTGTATGTGACTTGCTTTTTTTCCTCTGTGGATGCTTGTAGTATGTAGTATGCTCACTGCTCTGAAATTTCAGAATAATGTTCCCTGGTCCAGTTATTTTATCATTTACTGTGCAGGGAACTTCGTGGGCTTTTAAAACCTAGAGATTCATGTCTTATGATTTTGTGAAACTTTCTTATATTTTTTTGGTGATAATTTCCACCTCACCATTTTCTTTGCTCTCATCTTCTAGAACTCTTATTACTTGGATTTTCATTGCAGGCTTCTTGAATCAATTCTCTGATTTCTTTTTCATCTTTTCTCATCTCTTGTCATTTCTTTGATTTTCTACTGGAGGAAGGGATTTCAGAGGGATACACTTAACTTGATCCTCCAATCCTTTCATTGAAGAGTTTGTTTATTTCAGCAATAATTAAATAAAAAATTATTCTGAGAAATTTCTTGTTCTTTGGCTTTTTCTTTTGTGTGGTATGCTACTCTTGTCTCATAAGACGAGTAGCTTTCATGGGAGCCAAGAATAGTAATTACTAATATTTGAAGTTTTCTTGGGCTCTGAATCACCTCCGTTTGTTCTGAGTTTCTTCATTGCCTTCATATGTTTTGGTCTCTGTCCTTTATGGTCAAGATGTTCTTCAAAATTCTGGAAATCCTTGCCTCTCAGTTCATATTTAAATCAGAAGAAGCTGATTGTAAACTCTGCATGCTTTTGAAAAAATTGATATAATTCATATACACAAAATTTATCCATTTATTGTCCAATTCAGTTGTTTTTAGTGTATCAGGCTGTACAACCATCACCACTCATTCCAGAACAATTTTCATCACCCCAAGGAAAAACCTTGTACCCATTAATAGTCACTCCCACTTTCCCCTCCTCTAGCCTCTAGCAACCACCAATATGCTCTGTCTCTATAGATTTGCCTATTCTGGGCATTTATGTAAGTAGAATCATTTAGCATGTGTTCTCTTGTGCCTGGCTTCTTTCACTTAGCATTGTTTTCAAGTTTCACGCATACTGTAGCCTGAATCTGGACTGTGTTCCTTTTGATGGCTGAATAATATTCCACTAGATGGATAAATCACATTTTGTTGCTCTATTTAACAGTTGATGGGCTCAATGTACTCTTTAAAGAGATTTTTCAAACTATTCCTATTTTCACTCTTGTGCGAGAACATGTTGCATCCTATACTTGAGCCTTTTGGGCAGTTTTATAGAACGAATTTTGGGTCCCTCCACCAGACCCTGCAAACCCTTGAGTCTGACATGCTTCCTCACTTTGGGTCATTTATGTTTCTCCAAGTAAATGTGGTTCTATACACTGGGGTTGAGGATCACAGGCATCTCCTGGTTTCATTGAAGATACATTTTGTGCATGCTTCTTCTTATCCTCGTGCTGTCTTGGAGAGGGGGGTTTTTGTTCCACCATTTTGGAGCTGGAAGTCCACTCATGCGCCTCTCATTAGGCTCTGCAGTTTCATTTAAAGTACAGTATGTGTCTCAGATGGTAAGTGCCAAAAAGAGGCATTCATTCAATCCATCACTCAACAGATATTTACTGATCACCTGTTACATCTGGGCAGTGAGCTAGGTCCTGGGGAGTTAGGGACAATAAGAGACATGTGTCCCTACCACATACAGTTCCACAAGAGCACATGTTAGGGAGAGATCTAGACAAGGAAACAGACAATTGCAGTACCATGGTATGTACTCCGGTGGTAAGGTCAGAGAGCACGAGTACCCAGGGCAAGCACTTACTGCAGGCTTGGAATAAAGCTCTAACTTTCCAGAACACTTTCACACACTCAAAAGAATTGGTTAAGTTCAGAGATGAGAAAGTAGCCCTCTATTGTGTCCCTCCTGCCATCCAGTAGCATCTTCCTGTGGTGTGGAGAGAGCTCCCTGTGCCATCCCAGCTCCCTGCAGCCCCTGGGAGATAAAGATACTTAAAATGCACTTAAAATGCAACTCTCCTCCTGTGGGAAGTGGGTGCAGGGCCAGGTCCGCCCCGGGATGTGGAGAGGATGCAGTGATGACTGTTGGTGGAGGGGTGTTCACGCTTCTAGGCGGGCCCGGCTCATGGGGTACAGGCTGTGTGGACAGAAATGTGTTTTGAACCCAGCCCTGTTGGCCCCATTTATTCTCCAGTGCCTGTGTGCTCTAGAACAGGACGGTGACAGTGCAGAGATCCTGGGAGACACCAGGATGGAGGTCTCACTGTCAGGGAGAATGCGTGGGGGACAGAGGCTGAGAAATCAACCAGTGTTTCACACTGACATTTGTCACTTCCCAAAGGGCTCCAAACACAGCGTCCTTTTTCTTTTCAGTATCGTACCTGCCCTGTCTTTCCCCCTTACCCCCCACCTGGTCAAGGTTAGACAAAGGGAGATCATTTTGCACAGACACTGGCCCAGATCAGGAAGGAGGTGGCCCAGCTGGACCCCTGCACCCTTTTCTGGGCTTGTGGGACTTGGGGTGCTGAGAGTGAGGGGGCCTGGCGGGGTCAGGGGGAAGGCTCTGAGGGCACAGGCACTCAACTTGGAGGCACTGCCAAGTGAGAGAGGGCCCGGCTTCATTCTGTCTCTCTTCCAGGGCAGAAATAGACTTGGGGGAGGATGTATGTTGTGCGAGCCAGATTTAGCCAAATATATTAGGAGACATTTCTAATCATGAATGTCTTCATGAAGGAACAAGCTGCCTCATGCAGCAAGGATGGCCCCTTGGAAGTTTAAGCAGAGACTGGAAGTTGTTACTGGTTGTCGGCCGGGTCACCTTGCTCTTTCCAAGGCTGGGCTCCACGGTCTCAACAGTGGCAACTCGTATCTACGGAGCGCAGACCAGGTGTCGCTTTACATATATGACCTTACTTCATTCTCCCAACAGCCCCCTGACGTCGATGTTATTTTTAACCCATTTTACAGATGAAGACCCTGAGGTTCAGAGAGTTGCTGTGTTTTTGTCTTTGCTCTTTTTACCATCTAAGTCGCATGGCCTCGTGAAAGACACTAGAGTGTTGTGGTTAAGAGGTTGGGCTCCGTGGGCCTGGACTCTGGAGGCTGTCATACGTCACAGCTGAGTAGCCTTGGGAAAGTTCCTTCCTGACTCTGAGCTTTGGTTTTCTCACCTGTGGAACAGGTATGACGCCAGAGCCTCCCTTGCCAGAACTCCATCTAACACACAGACAGTAGCCCAAGCCCAAAGCCCATCCCACTCTGACCCAGATTATGTCCCTTGAGAAGTCCTTTCCTTTGGCACCTTTGCAGACGGGACGGCACCGTCTTCATGGGCTCTGCTCTCATGAGTTCTAGGGAAATGTGGCTTGAACTCTACTGTTTGACCTTGGAGCTTTCACATGTAGACAGGACTCTGGCTTTAGGGGCCAGTAGGGCTGTGTACACTCACTTGTTGATGCGAAGAGGCAGGAAACCCAGAGAGAAGCAACAGCTAAAAAGCAAAGAGTGGAAACCAGGACCCACGAGTATCTTCTGAACACCTTCCCTCCACAGCCTCCTGCCAACCAAACACTTGGCTTTAATTCCAGCAGCCAAAGTGCCCAGATGTCATTCCTGCTGTCATTGGGATGAAGACAAGGGTCTCGGGTGGAGCTTTTTGTCCCTTGCTTGGTGTGGAAAGCCAAATCCAGGCCCTTCCCTCCCTAGGGCCCTTCTGGGTGTCCTCTGGCTACGTGTGTGGCAAAAAGAGTATGGGCTTTGGGAAGGGACACTTCAGGGTTCATACCCTGGACATCAATAAACTATGCGACTTAAGGCAAATGCCTTCTCACTGCCTCCATTTTTCATCTCTGAAAGGAGGAAGGTAACACCCACTATCTCATGAGGTTTCGTGCACTGAGTGGAGGAACATACGTGAAGTGCCCAGTGTTCTTCTTGGCACCTAGTGAATGGGTATGTTTCATAAATGGCAAATTCTTCTGATGACGACACAAGCAGGAGAGAGGCCAGGTCTGCTCCAAATAAGGAAGCACTATTCCAGAATACTACCTCCTTCCATTGTCTTCCATTCTCCTCCCCTCATGTTGAGATTCAGCTTTTCTACAGGAAAGAGAGCTAACCTATGAAACACACATATTCTTATTTTCCAGTGCGCGTAAACAAACCGTGGAGCAGTGCTTTGCCCTCCTACTGGCTGCACATTTTTTTAAAGCTACTCTCTAGAGCCCACGTGTATCTTAACCCACAGAGGTTTAGAAGTGACTTCAGGAGCCAGATGCTCCAGGACCGTGGCATTACCTACTACCTGCGTGTTTTCTGCCCCACTGTGCTGCACCAACACCCACTAACAGTCCTGGGGATTCAAAAGGGACTTAACTATATAAATGCCAGAGTATCTGAAAAAGTAACCTGTGGTCTGGTTACCTCAACAATTCCATTTCTATTTCCATTTCTTTTGCTTCTTTCCTACAAGCATATAAAATTTTCAGCTGGCTGCCAAATATTGAACAAAATTTGCATCATCTCTCTGTTTATATAATTGTCCCAAGTTGCTGGATAATATTCATCCTTAGGCTTCAACGTGTCCATTCAAGTGGATGTACCGTGATTGACTTAGTGATCGCAGTCATTTACATTGCTTGCAATTTTTTGTTATCCATAGCTAGGTCTGTGAAAGTACGCATAGCTCCCCATGCATGACCTTGCCTTATTTTTGGTCTTCTTATCTTCTGACATCAGCTAGTACCACTGTTAGGGTTAGCATGTTTCATACACTTACGCACAGGTAGCATTAGCATGTTTCTACTCTGCCTCTAGAATCACGCTCAGAAAGTAAAGTGTGGCCCAGTTTTGCGTCTGTGATTCGGCCCTTGAGGCTGGAGAAGTGAGGAGACTGGGAGCCCGCCCAGCATGTTGAAATTCAAAGCTCAATGTTGCCTCCAAGTGAGAATACTTGGAACTACAGGCTTTGGAGGGACGGTCAGTGCCTTGAATGGAGGGTGCTTTGGTTTCAGATGTAGGGTTCAGGGAGGAGCAGGGTGTCCTCTCCAATTTTGAGGAGACACTGATCTGGTTCAGGGAGGGACCTGGAACAATCAGAGGACAATCACCAGGCTGGAGACTTTCTGCATTCAGTTTTCATTCCATTCGGCTTTATGGTTGATTTCCTTTCTGGAAGAAGGAGATAACAATGGTAATGAGTATGGTCACTATTTTTTTTTTTTTTTAAGATTTTATTTATTTATTTGAGAGAGAGACAGTGAGAGAGAGCATGAGCGAGGAGAAGGTCAGAGAGCGAAGCAGACTCCCCATGAAGCTGGGAGCCCGATGCGGGACTCGATCCTGGGACTCCGGGATCATGACCTGAGCCAAAGGCAGTCGTCCAACCAACTGAGCCACCCAGGCGTCCGGTCACTATTTTTTTTTTTAAAGATTTTATTTATTTATTTGACAGAGGAGATCACAAGTAGGCAGAGAAGCCGGCGGGGCGGGGGGGGGGGGGAGGAGCAGGCTCCCCGCTGAGCAGAGAGCCCGATGTGGGGCTGGATCCCAGGACCCTGGGATCATGACCTGAGCCGAAGGCAGAGGCTTTAACCCACTGAGCCACCCAGGAGCCCCAGTTTGGTCACTATTAATTAAATGCCTGTTACATGCCAATCTTTTTATTAGGTGGTCTGTGTATATCAATGCTAAGTTTTATAACAAAGACCTTATAGCTGCTATTTTGCACACGAGAGAACTGAGGCTCAGAGAAGTCAAGTCTTTCACCTGGAGTCACCCAAGTGTAAAATGTGGGAGCCAGGTTCAAAGTCAGATCGGTTGGGTTCTAAAGCCCTGCCCATTTTATTAGATCAGGCCCATCTGCTGACGAACCTGTTAGGGCAGCACTCACCCAAGCCCAGGTCGGATTGGCAGATCCCAAGGCCATACTGTTGCCTTTGCAACTCCACGATCCTGCTTTTTCTCCCAGAGCTCTGTTTTACAGGCTGGGAAGCTCCATTTTCTATGTCAGCAGCCCAGAGGGCTTTCCTAGTCGGGACTGTAGTACCAAGCACCAAGACTTCAGTACCCAGTGACCCTGTCCTCGTTCCTCAAAGGCGGCCACCAAAAATCAAATGGTCCCAGCTTCCTGGTAGCTCAGGGTGCCTTGGGACCTGTGGTCCATGGTGGAGTTTCCCACCCTGCCCTGGAGAGAGAGGGGCATCGTGGAGCTCACTGCTGCCAGGTGCCCTCCGCCCTTGCCCTGGGGGCTAAGGAGGCAGAGCCAGGGGCAAGCCCCAGGTGGCTGCTCTTCTCCTCCTTTATAAACAATATTGATTAGGTTAAAACTAAAAACACATGAAAAAGGAAAAGCAAGCAAAAAGTCTCCACAAAACCTGATTTCCAGACCACCCCTGTTAGTTAAAAAAAAAAAAAATCAATACGTTTCAATGGCAAAAACGTAATTCAAACAGCACAGAAAGGCAGAAAAAATAAAGCTCCTTCTTCCAGAGGTAGGTTTCAAACAGCTACTTGGATTTCCTTTAAGAATGTTCTTTTGTATGGACTAGCAGACAGGTAATATTTATACTTATTTACATGTATTTAAAATTTGCACAAATGAGGCACCCTATGCACATGTTGAACGCTCTGCTTTTTCTCATTCCATGTATGTTGGGGACTTTCTGCATCAGCAGGGGCTGCACAGGGCGAAGCTTTACCTGCCCTGATGGTTTTAAGCTGCCCCCTAATGGCAGACACTGATATTTTGGTTATTCCAGGGTTTTCTTTCCTTCTTTCTTTTTTTTTTTTTTTTAAGATTTTATTTGTTCATTTAACAGACAGAGACCACAAGTAGACAGAGAGGCAGGCAGAGAGAGAGAGAGAGAGGGAAGCAGGCTCCCTGCTGAGCAGATAGCCGGACGCGGGACTCGATCTCAGAACCCCGGGATCATGACCCGAGTCGAAGGCAGCGGCCCAACCCACTGAGCCACCCAGGCGCCCCTATTCCAGGGTTTTCTGAAGCAAGTCCAGTATGGTGACCTAACCCCATCAGCAGGTACAGGAATGAACCTGCTTGGAGGGGTTGGGCGGGGCCCCCTGGTGAAATCTGCTCCCCTAGCCACAGCCTCCTGACCTGGCCCTGCCGGCCTGGGGTGGGTGGATGCCAGGAGATGCTGAACTGCTGCCCTCTTGTGGCCCGGCGAGGTGGAGCCTCTTGCTTACAGCGTGTGTCCCAGAAAAACTGAATCCCCCCTAAATCTTCTCCAGGGAACCTCATCTCATCAGCCCCTTCTTGGTGCGAAGGAGAGAGAATGAGAATCTTTGTTCCCTACCTCTCATGGCTCACCCATACCTGTGGCTGAACCGAGCATCGCTCTTGGAACAAGGATGCTCTGGAGCTATGGTGTATGGGAGGGAATGCTTGGCAGTGACTGGGTGCTCGCAGTGTGCCTGGTTTGGGTGCTGAAAACCAGCATCTCCCTTGCTCACAAATGCAGAGATCTTGTTGGAGTCAGGTAAACCTGGGTCTGTGATCGACCTACTGTCTATTCATCCATCCATCCATCCAATCATTTGAAATTATGTATTGAGTGCCTGTCTTGAGTGCTAAGCTCTGTGACCTTGGACAAGTTACTTCACCTCTCTGAACTTTAGTTTCCAGATCTGTACATTGAACATACTGACATTTATTTTTTATTTTTATTTTTTAAAGTTATATATATATATATTTAAAGATTTTATTTATTTATTTGACAGAGAGAGATCACAAGTAGGCATAGAGGCAGGTGAGAGAGAGAGAGAGAGAGGAGGAAGCAGACTCCCTGCTGAGCAGAGAGCCCGATGTGGGACTTGATCCCAGGACTCTGAGATCATGACCCGAGATGAAGGCAGAGGCTTAATGCACTGAGCCACCCAGGTGCCCCTAAAAGTTATATTTTTAAGTAATCTCTATTCCCCCAGTGTGGGGCTTGAACTCAAAACCCTGAGATCAGGAGATTCATGCTCTTCTGACTGAGCCAACCAGGCACCCTTAAGCATACTGATATTTAAACCATGATGGGAAGAGTAAATGAAATAATGTAGGTGAGACACCAGGTCTATAGTATGGACTCAGTAACTGATATTTAGTGGATCTGAGAATTAGCAGATGCCTCATGTTGCAGAAGCTTACATTTTAGTCAGGGGGACCTGACGTAGGTACGTAAAGCAGTCTGAAACTTCTAGCAAGCACAAAATACTGTAAGACCATTGTGTGTGCATTTGTGTGTGCACATGTGTGTCCAAACTGTAGGTCTGTGGGCTGAGGTGATGCAAAATCGGTGGTGGCGGGGTGGGGGGTAGACTGGGGTGGGCTTCCTGGAGAGATAGGAAGCTCTTTAGTCAGGCTTTGAAGGATTGGGATTGCTGGAGAGAAAAGACAGTGTGCGAGGAAGAAAGAACTGTACAGCATAGGTCCTTTCTTCTACAGAAGTGCCACACCATGGTCGAACTTGCATCTCCAGCCTGTTAGCCACTGGATTTGCCCCCAAAACAATGGTGGGTCCTGTCAAGACCATTTGTTTCCTGGGGCAGTGAGGCAGCCAGCCTCAGCCAAACTCAGAGTCAGTTGCAGCCATTTCTTACTGCCCGAATCTAAGCTTTGCGCAGTGGCAGTATCGTAGCCAATGAGGTTTATCCGAGGCGCGATTATTGCTAATTGAAAACTTACTGCCCGAATCTGCCAACTGGTCACTAATGCTCACAGCAACTTTGCCCCAATAGCCCCCCTGGGAACCCAGGCAGACTTTGTTAGATTAATTGCAGAGGACAGTTCAAGCATTCTGATTTAGCTAAAGATTACTGAGCACTTGCTCTGTGCCAGGCATTGTGCTGGATCCTTCACATAGCTGTAAGGTGGAGCTATTACACCCATTTTCAGAGGAAGAGACTGAGGGTCAGAGTGGATAAAGGACTTGCCCAGGACCACAAAGCTAATAAATGTAGAGTCAAGATTCTAACCCAAGCCTCTGGACCTACTGGCTTCCCCTTCTATTTCCTGACCTCTCCCATACTCTCTCATGGAATTTAGGTCTAGATACAAATTAATTCCCCATAATTGGGTCTTCCTTGTTGTTGGCCCTAGTTTCCCTCCCCATGGGGCAGACATAAGTGGCCTCACCCCATCCAGAATGATTGGAGGGGACTTAGGAAAACCCCAGGGACTTCCCTGTCTTAAAGATGTAACTCTAGGCGCAAGCTCTGAGTTTCAATCCTGGAATCTTTTACATAACTACACACACACTATTATGGTAAGTCATGGTATCTTTGTGGGTCACAGGGATATTTTCCATTAATTTGTGATGTTTGCCTTAGGTTTCTTCACTTTTCTTAGTAAATATATTTTTAAAAAGCAAAATAACTTGAAAAAAATCAAAGAAAATGAAAGGACTCATAATTTTAACAGCCTTCTGTCTCTAAGAATCAGCCATATAGAAACCTCCCTGCCTCTACCCCGCCCCTCGGGGCGACCTGAATTACAGGTACAGGGATACTCCTGGTAGCTCTGTTCTGTCAGCAAAAAAAATTGGAAGTGACATCCATCTACAAGGGACTGCTTGAAAAGAAAACAAAACTCTGTGGCAACATTAGTAAGAATATAGTAGCACAGGCCAACATGGAAGGACCTCTAAGATAAGTACAGAAGGTAGCTGCCGTGTGCACCTGATTCCAGTGTCATAAACAATATACCACGTGTAATTTCTGGTTTTGTGTATGGAAACAGTGACTTAGTTGAATATGCACCACATTTCGTTGTTCATTTTCTATATTTTTAATATTTCTCTAATTTAAAATTCCGCATCAGGTGAGAGGCGGGCCTGCAGTGTCTGTGGGCCAGTGCAGGCAGGCGGTACCCATCCTGGGGGGTATGGAGACACGGTGGGCGGGGCCTCGGGGTATACAGGTTCCCTGGCTGTGTGAGCAGAAGGGTGGAAGGTAGGGGGAGCAGCTGTAAGATAGGCTGTTGGTTCCACGGGGTTGGGACTGCTTCTCTTCTACCTATCCTGGCAAACTGTAGGCCAAGACCACCTGTGCAGGGTGGCTCCCACATCTGTGAGGTACTTCGTGGTTCACCAGGCTTGGTTCCTGCCTCCTTTTCATGCAGACGCCTTTAACAACCCTGTGGCACAGAAATTATCATCTCTATTCAATACAAGAGAAAACAAAGGCCCAGGGAGGGTAAGTGACTTGTTCAAAGTCACAGGGCTGCTGGCTGCTGGTAAAAGCCCAGACTGGAGCCCAGATCCTTGGACTGTGGGATTGTCAGTAGTGTTTTATATACTTAGGGTTGAGAAGTTCAATGCAAGTGCCAGAGACACAGCTCAATCCAGTTTAAGATAGAAAGAGGGGGTGGGGCGCCTGGGTGGCTCAGTGGGTTGAGGCCTCTGCTTTCAGCTGGGGTTATGATCCCAGGGTCCTGGGATCGAGCCCCACATCGGGCTCTCTGCTCAGCGGGAAGCCTGCTTCCCCCTCTCTCTCTGCCTGCCTCTCTGCCTACTTGTGATCTCTCCCTGTCAAATAAACAAAATCTTTAAAAAAAAAAAAAAGAAAGAAAGAGGGGTAGAATATAGTAAGTTACAATGCTGAAAGCTACAAAGATTAGGGTTTCAGATACAGCTGTACCAGGGTGCTCAAATGTCGTTAATAAAGATCTGCCTTCTCCATCTCTCAGTTCCTCTTTTCCTTGTCCTGGCTCAAACCTCAGGAGGGCTCTTTCCACAGTCCTCAGCATGCCTCAATTTCTTTCCTTAGAGCAACTCAGACTGAATCCCAGTGAAGCCAGAGCTGGGACCAGTGAGTCAGGAACATTATTCTGCATCAAGACTCCAAAGTGGTAGCCCAGAGAGTTGCTTTGTTGGTCTGTACTGTGTTTTCATTTACTAATTTATTTCACATTCAAATATTCACATTTATTTATTTTGCACAGTGTTTTAAACATTTTTTTTGTATTTTTAAGATTTATTTATTTATTTGACACAGAGAGAGAGAGAGAGACAGAGAGAGGGAACACAAGCACGGGGAGTAGGAGAGGGACAAGCAGGCTTCCTGCTGAGCAGGGAGCCCTATGCTGGGATCCTAGGACCCTAGAATCATGACCTGAGCTGAAGGCAGACGTTTAACGACTGAGCCACCCAGGTGTCCATGCACAGGATTTTTAAAAACTTTGGGTTAGTTCTCAACATTTGAAAATCAGATTTCATGTTAAATTCATATTTCTAGCTTCTTTTGAAAAAAGAAAAATGGAATCCTCATCCCTTCAACATTGGCTGGCGGCTGCCCCCTCCAGGCTGGATGTGCACACCACACCGCTCCTTGTCTCCTACCCCGGCTCTGCTTCATTCATCCACTGAAGTATGAGCCATAGAAATAGTAGTTAATAGTATAGACTTGAGCCAGAGAGTCTGGGTTTGAACTCTACCTACTGGCTGTGTAACTTAGACAAGTTAGTTGACTGTTTGCTGCCTTAGTTTACAAAGCTGTGCAATGGGGACAATATAAGCATTGATCTCATGAAGCTGTGTTGAGAGGCTTTAATGAGTTAATATATAAAATGTGTCTGGTGCACTGACCACATTTTATAAATGCTAATTATTATTATCATTGCTCGGTGGCTGTAAATATTTGCATTTTTTTTGGACTGCCGCTTTCCCCTTACAGTGACACACATTTTTTTCCTTCTTGAGCCATGAAACCGACTCAATCCAATCTGATAGATAGAAGGGTTTGCAGAGAGGGTTAAGAACTCGTCCGAGATGTTGGCCAAAGCCAGGCAAATGGAGAAAGGATGCCAGTGTGAGCCTCCCATCCTGGCTGTGCCTTTGGGGGCTGCCGTTCCCGGCCAGGAGCCTGCAGTGACCTGGGAACCATGGAGCCAGCTGTCACTCAGCGTTCCTAACACCCTGGCCTGTCAGGTGGAGCCCATCCCCTTCTGCTCAGCACCAGACACCTTCGGACCCTAGAGTGGGGGGGGAGTCAATGGCACCAAAGGCGTTTATCTGGGCCGGCTCTCCTGCTGCTCAGCTGGCCTGCTCAGCCTGCTCTGGACAGGCTCAGATGACAGAGGCAGAATTTAGAGCCCTTCTGGATGGCAGCTGGGATTCAAGCTGTCAGCCGGAGGCGAGTCGACCCAGCCGGGCTGCGGAGCCCAGGCGGGCGTGCGGAAGGGCAGGAGGTGACGCTGTGCAGGTCTCCCGCCCCTGCGCTTTCTTCTATTTATAATTCCCCTTGATAATAGGGCACATTCATCCCCCTGCAAGCCACTAATTGCTCTGGAGCGAAGGGATGACAGCCTAATTATTCACTTCACGAAAATTAAAGTTGGGCCGTGTCAACAAAGTCCATTCGCTGTCACCCAGATGCAATCCGTTGTCCTTCATTGGGGCAAAGGGCAGTTGGAAAAAACCCCCAGCCCCTGGCCTGCTTCCAGCATGAGCAGACTTTTATTTTCTGGCCTCAAATGATCTCTGGGAGGTTCTGCTTCGAGGAGACAGAATGCCTCTTCCTCCCGGCCATAAATTGCCGTCAGCCGGTCACTGCTCCCTTGATAGGAGGTGACATTTTGGTCCCCGGAAATGAGGCATCTGAGAGAAGGAGAGAGATTAAAAACCAGCAACTACGGGGCCCAGCTCAGCCCACGGATATGTTTTAAAAAAAAAAGAAGAAGAAAAGAAAAAACCTAAAAAGACCCAAGTTAACATTCGCATTACATAAAATTAAACATTTTTAAATGTACAATTAAGTGACATTTAGTATATTCACAATGTTGAACCATGTCTATCTGGTTCCAAACAACATTCCTCACCCCAGAAGGAAACCCCAGTCTCTCCCCATTCCCCGTTCCCGCCAGACCCTGGCAGCCACCGCCTGCTTGTTATCTGCTAGTCTGGATAGTTTACATAAATGCAACCATGTAACAGGTGGCCTTTTGTAGCCTGCTTCTTGGCACTTTGCATCACGTTTTCGAGGTCAACCCGTGCAGCGGTGTGTATCAGTACTTTATTCCTTTCAAGGCTGAATAATTTCAGAAAGATCTGAATTAGTTCATGACAGCCTTATTGAAATATAACCTACATACCATCCAGTTCACCCACCGAAGCATTCCGCTCCATGCATTTCGCGACGGCGTGCATTGACCAGAGGTGTGCAACCGTCAGCACAATTAAATGAGCTTTGAACATGGACAGATCAGGAGATTTCACAGAGCGCCTTGGAAAACCAAGAGATGTGGTCACAGCAAGCTCCAGTCACAGCACAGTCCTGCCGCCCAGCCCTCTAGGTGACGCTTGTGCTCTCGCCTTCTTGTGTGGAAGCAGCCACTTCCCTCATTTGCTTGCAGCCTGGTCCTAGGGGCATGTGAGTGTGTGAGCCTGTCCAGGGCCCAGCATGGGCAGATGAAGAAGCCAAGAATCGGCCAGGCCAGGCTGCTTACTCAAGGACATGTGAGATGAGCTGCGTGAAGAATGCCGGCCTTCCCTGCTCTCAGCTCCACATTTCTCCCACTGCTGCGTGGCTCTTTCCACAGGCGTGGAAGCTCACTGTCTGACTCTCTGTCTTAAGGGAGGTGTCAGCCTATGTTTGTGACAGCTTTTACACCGTGTTATTTGATCAACGTGGGCATTGAGGATGACTGCCATTTCTACCCTCCTCTGGTAACTATGTTCCAAGCTGGAACTTGGGTTCCATGGCTTGGGTGGGGCAGGCCCTGAGCATCCCTATTGTAAGGGAGTGCTTATAACTTCCCAAAATGATAGTCAGACTCTTGCCATGGTGTTTGAATCAGGGCTGAGGAACTTTTGTTTGATTATTGGGAAAGAGAAGCTCCTTCCCAGTTAAGGGTCCTGAGATGGCGAGATGCGAGTAGAGGTCTACGGAGGGCTGTCTCACTACCTTGTAGAAAAAGTCTGTCTGAGACGCGAGCCAGTTTAGGGGAAAGACGAGCTGAGAGATGGAGAAAGCAGATCTTCAGTAACATTTGAGCACCCTGATAGAGCTGTACCTGCAACCCTCACCTTTTCAGTTTACAGTGTTGTAACCTAATGTATTTTGCCTCTTTTTTTTCTTAAATCAGATTGAGCTGGGTTTCTGACACTTGCATTGAACTGCTCAATCCTAAGGGTATGAAACACTGCTCATGCAAAGAATGTTTATTGAGCACTCATTCCATATCAGTGTTTTCACATATATGAGATCTTGTGAGGTAGGTAGCTACAACTATTTCTCATGTAGAGGACAGAATGGGAGGCTTAGGGAGGTGACTTACCCAGAGGTACTGAGACTGTGAGTGGGTGACCTGGGCTTTCAACCTCAGGTTTGAAGCATGTTCTTACACCACAGTGCCCCAGTGCATCAAGAGAAACATTTGCCATTTTCTAGAGTTTAAGCATATTTTCTGCCCCCACCCCCATGATAAGTTATGGGAAAGTTGGAATATGTAGAGAGTATACTAAAAATTCTACCACTCACAAATAACCCTCACGAACAATTTAACGTCTATAATGTATCCAGGTTTTTATTTATTTATTTATTTATTGTTATGTTAGGCACCTTACAGTACATCATTAGTTTTTGATGTAGTGTTCCAAGATTCATTGTTTACATATAACATCCAGTGCTCCATGCAGTATGTGCCCTCCTTAATACCCACCACCAGGCTAGCCCATGCCCCCTTCCCTCCTCCCCTCTAAAACCCTCCATTTCTTTCTCAGAGTCCACAGTCTCTCATGGTTCTTCTCCCACTTGATTCCCCCCTTCACTTTCCCTTCCTTCTCCTAATGTCCTCCGTGCTATTCCTTATGCTCCACAAGTAAGTGAAACCATATGATAATTGACTCTCTCTGCTTGACTTATTTCACTCAGCATAATCTCCAGTCCCATCCATGTTGAGGCAAAAGTTGGGTATTCATCCTTTCTGATGGCTGAGTAATATTCCATTGTATATATGGACTACATTTTCTTTATCCATCTGTCTGTTGAAGGACATCTTTGCTCTTTTCACAGTTTGGCCATAGTATGTCAGGTTTTTAAAGTACAATTTTGTGACATATGCAAGTTTATATAGAAAATGTTAGAGGTCAGCTGGTATGTACAATTTCATATTCTGCCTTTATCATTTAAAATGATGTTGTAAGAATGGAGACAGCTTTCCTTCCATGTATTTCCTCCTGGGTCAGAGGAAAGAGGCAGCTTGCTAAAGGCTTTGGGGTAGACTTGGGGCTGACAGGCCATAAGCTGGCATCGAGCCCTGTGTAACACCTCTGTGGCCCCCAGGCAGCCCCTTTCCCACCTGGGGTCTGGCAGACCCGCGGGGACTGCACTGAAGGGCCGGCATCCCCTGGTCTGTACTGGATTCTGCCCAGCACCGTGGGAGACCAGGGGTAATTTTGGGGGAAGACTTCCGTTACTGTTAACTACGCGGGCAGGTTGCGTTCTAGTAGAGTCAGAGCAAATGTGTGTCCCAGAGGGAGGTGGAGCCTGCTGTGCCGGGAGCCTTGGTTATGCTCTTGGTGTGACATTAGGGTCACCTCCAGACCTAAGAAGGACGGAGCCTTTCTCCCTTTGCCCACTTGGTCGAAAACACGCTGTTCTCTGTGGCCGCCAGGTGGCGCTATGGAATAGGAAACGAATTCGTGCTCTAGTGGCTGAAGGAGAAACAGAGGCAGAGCGAGATGAGATCTTCCAAGAAGAGAAGGAAGCAAATTGACGATGTCTAGCTACTGAGGGTGCACCACGTAGGGTGAGGAGGGAAGGTGAGATCCCAGACAGAAGTGGGAACATACTGAGGAGGAAAGATACAGCGGCAATGAATTAATGAACCTGTCCTCATGGGAATGAGAGGCAGCTGATGTAGAGGGAATTCCTGTGGGTTGTGGGGTCACGCAGACTCGGTGTGGATCCACGTTCAGGCACTTACTGGTGTGATCATAGCAAGTCACTCGGTTTATGAGGCTGAGTTTCTTCATCCGTAAAAGGTAAGTGAGCCTACCTCTGGGCTACAGGGCAGATGAGAAAAGGTTGAAGGGGGCTCTTGTCTGGATGGCTCCCATTGGCTGCCTTCTGGGAAGGGGTGATTAGCTCAAGGTTCTCCGTGGTGTTTCTGCTCTCTGTGTTCACTGGAGCTGGAATGGTGTCATTTTTGCATAATGCCTGTCCTGCTGCTTCATTCATAGAATTTGCCCAGCACATTGTGGATTATATTGAATCAGCTGAGTGAGTGTACAGTACAGAACATGACCATGGGTTTCAAGTTGTGATCCTGGCCATCAGATGAAGGCATCTAGGAAGGCTTCTTGGAGCATGTGAGGCTTAGAAACAGGGGAAGACTGAATAGGGGGATGCTAATCCCAGTGTTCTGGACTAGGGGGCAGCATGAGCAAAGGCCCTGAGGTTGGGGGGGGGGACTGGATGCAGTGCGGGATGGAGCTGCCTTGCTGGTGCTGGGAGAAGAGTGAGGAGCTGGAACAGCTAGGATGGTGAAAGCCAGAGGAGCCTAGCTGTGAAGTGCTTGGACTTGACTTGGTAGGTGCAGGCAAGCCACTGGGCAGTCAAGTCCAGGACACCTGTCCCTGGGCCAGTCACCAAATTAAGCTAGTCTTGGTTCCAGACACTCTTGCCTTGCCCAGAGGCTTAGGGCCTAGAGGGGCTGCTGTCAGTATAGGCGCCTGCCGGGTCTGAAGGGTGTCATTGTTGGCAGGTGGCATGGATGTCCAGCTGAGGTTCAAGGTCTCTTGCTCTCCCTCATCTGCAAGAAGGGAGAAAGAGAGGTTAGGGGGCTGTTCTGAGGTTTTGAGAGACCCTAGCAGACCGCTTCCAGGAAATGGGAGTGACTACAACAGCCTTCCTCCTTGTGGTGTGTGGGACAAGGAGCCAGGACTTCAGGTCCAGGGGCCCCTGACCAGGTGGGTGCTCAGTAGGCCTGTGCAACCCGCAGAGCTCTGGGACCAGGAATGAGCTGGAGGATAGCTGTGTGCTGGGAACAGGCAGCTCCTGGACCCTGGCTGTGGATCTGCTAATTCAGGGGTTTGTTGTAAGGACCTAGGTGCTTCTGATACAAGTGGCCGCTGGACTGTTCTGGGAAGAAAATGGGGGACTGAGTTGGTAGAACCTCCTGAGAAGAGGAGCTGAAGTTAGCGTGCACCTGCTTTGTGCCAGGAACACAGACATTATCTTGTCTAACCGTTTTTAAGCCTAGTGAGTTAGGTACGAATTTACCCCATTTAATGGCTGAAATGGGGCTCAGAGAGAGTAAGTGACTTGCTAAAGTCACACAGCTAGTGTGTGACCCAGGCCTACCTGTTCCAAAGCCTCCTTTTAACATTACGATAATGACTTTGGTAACAATGGTCACACACACACACACACACACACACACACACAGAGTAATCTAATAAGAGTTTTACGAGATATAATTTACACCCCATATAATTCACCCATTTAAAGTCTACAGTTCTTCCATGACAGTTTATATTTGCGTGGTATTATTTTTCCAAAAGTGCTTCCCCAACTAGATATTATGATAGTAACAGCTCTGACACCTAGCACTTTAAAATGCGAGGAATGCAGAATGCAGGACGGCTGGGCAGCCCAGTGGTTAAGCATCTGCCTTTGGCTCAGGTCATGATCTCAGGGTCCTGGGACTGAGACCCACCTCAGGCTCCCTGCTCAGTGGGGAGTCTGCTTCTCCCTCTACCTCTCCCCTTGTTTGTACATGCTCTCTCTCTCTCTCTCTCCCCTTTCTCTCTGACAAATAAATAAATAAAAACCTTAAAAAAATAAAATACACAGAATGCTTTTGCTCATTTTTTCTCTAGTCTGTTTTTTAATCCTATGATGCCCTGTGAGTGAGTAAGGCAGTTTAAAAAAAATTATTCCTCTCATTTTATGGATAAGGAAACGGAGGCCAGGGAAGTTGTGGCTGGTCTAGGAGGCAGCTGTCTTGTGAGAGGAGGGAACAGAAGCAGCCCGAGTCCACAGACCCCAGGTCACTTGGTGGCCGCCCTTCGATCACAGGCAGGGCCAGGCCACAATTCCTGCTCCTGTGGGAGGCCTGGCACAGTCTGGGGTTCTCCAGGAGTGTACGTGTGCCTGCTCTGGCCAGTGGGAAAGAGCACCTTGGGCCTGGACCCTGGAAGGCACTGAGGGCAGGACTGTGGTCTGGGGTGAAGGGAAAGCAACTTGCCTACTGTTGTATCACTAATGTTACCTTTGGCAACAAGTAACAGGAAACCCCACCAACAATGGCTTGACCTACAGAGAATTTAATTATCTCATGGACAAAGAGTCTGGAGGAGGCAGCTCCAAGTTTGGCTCAGTAGCCCTACCATGGCCTTGAAGATTGAGGCCCTCTCTTTCTTTCCAGCCCACTGTCTAGCCTGTTGGCATGTGGGCCTTTCATGTGTCCTCTAGGTCACCAGATGGCTGCTGCTGCTCCAGGCCACACATCCTCATGGAGCAGGATGCCAAAGAGGGCATTCCCTACAGTGCTCGTTTTTTGGTCAGCAACCTCAGAAAATCTTGGCAGACTTCTTATGTCTCATTGACCAAAACCGGATCACATGACCGTTCCTGGACTCTCACTGGCAAAGAGGAACAGGATGGCCAAGATTAGCTTAGACAAAGCAGAATTTATCTGCTGGGCCTGGGAGAGAGAGTGGCTTTACTTAGCAAGATGTTTGAACAATGTCCATTTTTGTTATCCAGGAGGAAGCGGTAGGCAGTTGGGGGGTGATAGAGAGGAATGTTTGCCTGGTAGGAGAGCAGTGTGTCTCCCTCAGTTGTGTGGGGCTGGGTCTAGCCTGGCTTGGTGGGGGTCCTGGTTTGGGCAGGGTGGGGGGCTGTCACTGGAGGTGTGTACCTGTGATACGGTGACCCACTGAAGAGTGAGGACCTGGGGAGCTCCTAACTCAGCCTCCAGCTGATAGCACAGGTGGGAGGGCCTGTGCAGTGGTCCTTGCCTTGCGGTGGATTCAATAAAGCTGGGGCCACAGTCCCTTTAATGAGGCAGGGGGCAGGCCTGGAACTTGGTGTTTCAGACTCTGTTCATCCTTCCCTGGGCTTTGTCACTTGCTATCATGATCACTCTTTATCTTTGTCTCAATGTCAGGGGCGAATCTTGGGCTGCCAGAGTGAAAGAGACAGAGTTGGAGGAGAGTGTCCAGTGGAGATGGATGCATTCCTGGGTGGGGGGCATAAGGTTGCCCAGACTGTTCACTGCACAATTTAATAGGTCATAGCATTTGAGGTCCTCTGGTGCTGTGTGGACACAATCCATAAGATCTGCTAAAGTCATCCCTGTCATCAGCAGCGTGTAGACACAGGGCATGAATTTGGGATAGTTGGGGACACTTGGTTGATTGTAGTCTCCATCTCTCCACTTTCTTCCATCCATCCTCTTGCCCCTTCCCTGCCTCTCAGTCACCTTTCCCTGCACCTCTGTCATTCAGCTGTTCTCTTCCATTCCCTGGAGCCACCATTCCCTTTTCTGGTCACCTTTGCCCATAAGGGAAGGCTCTGCTACTGGAACCTGGAGTCCAGGCCTGTTGGTGTGAAGATAGGGATTGTTTCTAGTCCTCCCTGCATTTTCTGCAACCGTGCACTATGCGTCTGAGCGGCCTCCATCTCCCATCCTGTTCCTCTCGGCTTCTGCACTGGGGGTCCAGCCCTGCTCCAACATCGGCGAGGGAACAGGCGCTCACGGAACCGTGGATGGGTGGCGCTTGACCCCTGTGCTGCCAAGGTGGGCTGAGGTCCTTCCTCTTGCCTGCTACACCTCTCTCTTCATCTCAGGTCCGGGGCTGTCTTCTCGATTTCTCCAGCTGACCCACAGAAGATTCCCGCTGTTCTTGGCAAATGGGGGGACACAGGTGGAGGAGCTTGGACAAGGATCTGCACAAATTCCTCCCCCAGGCTCGAGGGGGCTTCTGGGTTTGCAACCACAGACCAGTAACGTCATCTTTACAGAGGAAGAATGACGCCCTGTTGCCATGTAGCCCCTAGAAACTACCACCTTGGCTCCTTTGTTGTCTTGGAAAATGTGTGTTATCTGACACAAGGGATCCGTGTCAGATAACACACACCACCAGGGGCACTGCTGCCAGCACTAGCCAGTACGCGAGGCTGAAGCAAAGCCTGGCAGGAGCTCCCCGGGTGCGCGCCCCTTTGATCGGAGCGTGTCTTGTCAGTCTGGTGTTCAAGCCGCTCTCTGATATTAGCTTTCCCCATTTCTTTGTCTGACTTTAAAAAAAAAATGTTTTATTTTTTATAAACATATAATGTATTATTAGCCCCAGGGGTACAGTCTGTGAATTGCCAGGTTTACACACTTCACAGCACTCACCATAGCACATACCTTCCCCAATGTCCACAACCCCACCCCCCTCTTCTTCCCCCTCTCCCCCCAGGAACCCTCAGTTTGTTTTGTGAGATTAAGAGTCTCTTATGGTCTTTGTCTGACTTTTAACACCCACTTTTGTATTGCTGATCTATGGAGGAGGGATATCTGGGCAATCTCACACAGAAGGTGCCCAGCAGACAGAAAGTAGAGAGATGGGAATGATAAACCAGGGATCAAGGAACATCAAAGGGACCGTTAAGTGGTGAGCTGCCTCTCTTGAATTTGGAATTTGAAATACTTTGCTGGAGACCTCTTTTCCGCCCATGAGCCTGATAATCATCATCCTCCTCACCATCAGTGACAATGTCAGTAACAGCAGCGACCATCACTGAGTGATTTTTTAAAAAAGATTTTATTTATTTATTTGACAGACAGAGATCACAAGTAGGCAGAGAGGCAGGGAGAAAGGGAGGAGGAAGCAGGCTCCCTGCCAAGCAGAGAGCCCAATGCGGGGCTCGAGCCCAATGCGGGGCTCGATCCCAATGCGGGGCTCGATCCCAGGACCCTGGGATCATGACCTGAGCTGAAGGCAGAGGCTTTAACCTACTGAGCCACCCAGGCACGCCTCACTGACTGATTTTTATGTGCTTGGTCACTGAGCTGATGTAATTGAAATAGCAGCTGTTATGATCACCATTTTACAGATGGCAAAACTGAGGCCTGGAAAGGGGAAATGAGTCACCCAAAGTCACATGGCTATTCAAGACTTGGAGGCAGTATTGGAACACAGGCAAGGGGGCTGTAAGACGCAGGTCCTGAGCTCGGAGGCATGGCCGCCTCCCAGCAAGCTGTACTGAGGAATTCCAACTCACAGAAGGCCAGAGAGGCATGAGCTCTGCTGCCAGGGGTGGACTGAATGAGGAAGAGATAGAAGTCTTTTAAGAGTTGCCCCCAGGGGTGCTGGGTGAGCTGTTCTTGCTCTGGGTGGGCCCTGAGTTTGCTGGGTGGAGCGGCAGGGGAGCCCCAAAGCTTCCTGAAGCTCACGGCTCTCATTGCCTTCTCTGCCAGATCGTAGCCTTGTTTGGGACTCACCACTGCTTGGAGGGCACAGGTGGAGGTTCCAACTTTCCAGACTAGGAGATGAGACTTGCCCAAAGTCCTGCGAGCCAGAAGTGACAGGAAGCCATCTGTCACGTCTGGAAGCCGGAGTCATCTGTCACGCCTGGTCTCTGGGAGAGCCCACCTCCCCTGTGGCGCCTCTCTGCCTGTGCTTGGGAAGGTCTGGAGGGAGGTTCTCTGTGAAAAGAATCTCTTGAAGAGGAAAAGAAGGGAAAGAAGGACCTGTGAGGGTTTGGGCATCGCCTCCCGAAGTTGGTGGCCTGCTCTTTCTTCCTTGGGACTGCTGCTCCCTGGATTCCCACCCACATCTGGGCCATGATCACTGTCATCGTGTGGCCCTTTCCAGGAACAGTGGGTGGAGTTATCCTGATGTTTTTCTGAATTCAAAGAATTTCTCCAATCTCCTAGAACTCAGGGATGGCCTTGACTTGGCCTATGAGCTCCCCTGGGCTGTTTTCCCTGGCTTTTCTTGAGGGTCAGATTCTGAAAGTCATATCTCTATCCCTTCCCTCTGCTTCCCTCTCCTGTTCCCACCTTCTTCACCTGGTGGCCCTGCCCATTCCTTCCTTGATGCCTTCACACCAGAGAGTCATGCTTGGAGACTCTGCATTTGGCTTCTCTGGTGGTCCTTTCCCTGGCTCTGTAGTTCTTGATAGCTCACGATGCCTCAAGGGGAAAATCCTGCTCCAGCCACAGGCCCTAGAAGCCCCAGCTCAGCCTCAGACCCTTGGGGACACATGGCAGGCCCCAACCCTGCCTAGTCTACAGCTGCAAGACAGAGCATGCTGAAGTGAATTGGAGGGCTTGGGTGTCAGGAGGCCCTATAGCCCCGGCCCATTTCCTTCTCTTTACCCTAGCATTTCCCAGGACACTGAGCCATGCGGAAGTGTAGCGAGCCGTTCTCAGTCTTAGGGTAGAAATAGGGTAAAGGGAAACTAAGGTGAGAAACAAATGGAAAATAGAAAAAAGAATCGTAGCGCTATGGTTGAGTGCTCTGTGCTAGGTACTTTACAAAAGTTATCTTGCTCTATCTCCATAGTAGCCATCTGCAGCAGGCACTGTTAACTCCATTCACAGAAGAGGAAACAGAGGTTCACAGTGAGACACTGACTTCCTCAAGACCCCACAGCTCGGCAATGGCAAAGCTGGCAATCCTGGCTCTATCTTTATCTGAATGAATCCTTTTTAAATCTCCAGGCCTTTCTCTCAGAGTTCTGGACTCTTATATCAGAGTCCAGATATCTGGACTCTTATATCTGGACTCTTATATAGAGAACCACTCTATGTGGTTCTGCTTTGAGCAATCTTCTCCCTGGCCACAGTGACTGTGGAAAAAAACAAAACAAAACAAAACAACAACACGGGCCAGTGAGAAACCTTGGGAAGGAGAAGCTTTTTTTTTCCACAGTGAATGCCAGTGGGAAGGAGGTTGTAAGCCATCAGCATCCTAGGGATGCCACGTGGCATCCTAGATTGAAGCTGGCACGGAGAGAATCAGGCCCCAGACATGGAGAGGAGGTGGCTAAGTCCTCATGGCACTGTCTGAGCCTGGATCCAACTATGCCTGAAGCTGAATCCTGACCTTTTTAGCCAATAAATTCCCGTTGTTGGCTTAAACCAGTTTGAATTGGGCTGCTACCACTGGCAACCAAAATTGTCTAATACAATTGCCAGAACTTGCCCTAATTCCCACTTAAGTGATTTTTTTTAGGTCTGTCCTTTTGAAGCACCTTGTACACAAAGGCCTTATAGTTAGTCTTTCTCCCAAGAGGGGTCTGGCCTTTATAAGTAGTTGTATGCTCCCAATCCCGGTGCACAAAAAGTGCTTTATCCAGACTTTGTTTCTTTTAATTTTTCTCTCTTTCTCTCTTATTATTCTTATTTTTTAAATAAATAACATTTGAATTCTAGACCAGCCAGGAACCTCCTCCCTCTTGCCTGTTCTGACCCAGCCATATATTTAGTTCTTTTCATCCCTCTCCTTAAACTTTGTAGCCTCTCCATCTCCCTGTTTTTGCTGTCTTTATAAATACATGTAATGCTCTGAGTGGCAGGTCATGAATCCACAGAGGCCCCCTGGACTTCGGGGTTCCCAGATACAATGTAGGAGCCTAGGCCCTAGAGTTTTGGGACACTCTGGCTTGTCCTGCCCCTCTGCCAGCCTCTGGTCACCTCTGAGAAATGCTCAGGGAGCCATTGCCTGCAGCTGGTGGCAGCGTCCTCCAGATTTCTGCTTTATCCAGTGCTCTGGGTAGACCAAGAACTGAAGATGCAAGCTGGGCCAGACTGCAGTTCTCGCTCCCAAGGTGAGGTTGGGAGTCTAGAAAGTTCTTTACGGACATAGTTGGCTTGGTTTTGAGGTCCTGTTGGACCCAACAGAACTGGATGGAGAACTGTCTCAAAGCCTGGCTTACTTCCTTGAAATGATCTTTTTCAGCCTCATCTTACCCATGGGAAAACCAAGGGAGGAGCCGAAAAATGACCTGCTCGAAGTCCTGACTGAGAGTCTGACCTCCGGACTCGGAATCCCACGGGCAGCTTCTCTGCACACGTAATTCTTCCTCCTGCTTTCTTTGGTCTCTTCCCTTCGGAGCAGGGGTGGGGAGCGGGGGACACAGCTGTTGGAGCTCTGGGGGAGGGTGGAATGCTTATTAAGAACCCCGCTCCCCAGGCAGTGGTTCAGCGGGTGAACTCCTGACCCCCGGGCTGCTGCAGGAAGTGTGACATACTGGCTCCGGCTGGATTCTGAGGTCTGTGGGGAGAGGCAGAGGAGCCGGATTGGATTTTTTCGTCCAGGAGGTTAAAAATGTGTAGGAATGGCAGAACGAAAGCTGCTGATGCACTTCTCTCGGCTCCTGGAGGCCTGGGCTCCGCCGGAATGACATGTGAGCATCTGTGCACCTGCGGCTGGGAGGGCCCTGGTGGGGGCCGCCGGGGCAGAGGCTGCAGGTGTGGCCTCTGGGCCTCTGGGCCGCCGCTGGACACCTGCAGGCCAGGTGGCGGCTGCGACGGGTTGGATGGGAGTGGGGCTGATCTATCCCGGCTCTGGGAGCCCAAGCTCTTCTCCGGAACCTTGGCTTGGTAATCTTCTACGGGAAGACAGGGAGCCTGGTACATTCCTACGACTGCCTTGGAGCCCGGTGAGTCCTTAGATGGAAGGTTGGGCCCCAGATGCAGGAACCATTAGTGTTAAGTCTGCCCAGCCTCCCCCTACTCTTCTACCCTGTGCCTGTAGGGCTCTGTTGAGCTTTGCTCCCTGGTATCCATGCCCCTTTCTTTTTGGTAGCAGCATCTCGACTTCCTTTGGGGAAATCTCTTACCACCTGATTAGGGTGGGGCTGGCCTTAGCTCCGAGATTCCAGGGTTGAGCCCTTGACGCCACACCTTGCGGCTGCAGGGGTGCATCTGGTCCCGAGGTAAACTAAGGACACATGTAGTAGTGAGGGTTTTCCAGGTGAAGCTGTAGCAGTAGCAAATCAACCCCCGTGATTTCTTTACAACCACAGTATTTTTTTTTTCCTTAAATCCCCTCTCAACTACCTGCTGTCTTCCTGCGGGGGTGGGGGACAAAACGATAAGATCTAAGTCTAGGAAGCCACCTTTAAGGGACCCTGGCTTGGAATGAAGCCGCCACAGAGGAGAGCGGAATGGAGAGAGGCAGTTTCCTGATAACCTAGCATTCGAGCACCTGGAGGTAGCCTAGATCCATTACCTGAGCAACACAGCGGCCCTATTCTTTCCTCTTTCATCCCTCCCTCCCTTCCTTCTTTCCTTCCTTTCTTCCTTCTTTCTTTCCTTCCTTTTTCTTTTCTTATTGGGCTTAAGCCACTTTGAACTAGATTGCTGTTGCTTGAGCCAAAATAACTCTAATGTGTAAGTCCAAACTCTCTTTTTCCTGCAGGATGGTTCAAAACTCACCTTCTCCAAGATTAATGGCTCCTCTTTCTGATTCACTTATATTTTCAATGCTTTCTCAGAATTTACAACTTTTCTTTGCATGGCATCATTTAGTGCTTATTTATTTTTAAAATGATTTTATTTAATTATTTGACACACATACACACACACACACACACAGAGCATGCACAAGGAGGGGGAGCGGCAGAGAGAGGGGGAAGCAGGCTCCCCACTCAGTAAGGAATCTGATGGCCAGGCTCGAGGCCAGGACTCCAGGATCATGACCTGAGACAATGGCAGACGCTTAACCAACTGAGCCACCCAGGCGCCCCTCATGCTTATTTATATATTGTCATTTTCCCATACAGTTGTTTTTAAATATCCTTGATTAGGCTATTTTCAAGGCTCAGTTGGTTAAGCAGCTGCCTTCGGCTCAGGTCATGATCCCAGCGTCCTGGGATCGAGTCCCACATCGGGTTCCTTGCTCAGCAGGGAGCCTGCTTCTCCCTCTGCCTCTGCCTGCCATTCTGTCTGCCCGTGCTTGCTCTCTCCCCCTCTCTCTCTCTGATACATAAATAAAATCTTAAAAAAAAAAAAAAAAGATATTTACCAGGCTCTTCTGAGTAAATGGCATTGTGCTGGGTGGTGGGGTGGAGTGAGGGTAAGTCATTTGAAGATCACAATAGAACATTTGAATTGGGTCAGAGATAAAACTCACACATTTGGAAGGCCCATTCAAGCCAGAGGAGTCCAGGAAGGGGTGATGCCGGAGCCGGGGGCTTTGTCCCGGCTGCTGTCACAGTCTCAGGACTGGTTTGGAGGACCCTTACTTAGCCTCTGATGATTTGGAGAAGAAGGACCTGTAAGCAGAGGGATAGGAGGGAGGGAGCCCAGCAGCCTGAATTGCCTCCCAGGCTCCCTCTCCTGTAGTCTGTGAGCTTTTGAAGCTGCCTCAACTGCAGAGGCAGGCCTTGTTCCCATGAGCTCTCAGGGAGTGTGAAAAGTCTGTAAGGTCTCTCTGGCTGAGTCAGCATGCTATCACCTTGCTCTGACCCAGAGCTCGGCAGGCCTGTTTCCTGATGACCAAGCCTTGACTGACTTCCACCTGGATCTCTTGCCCGATAGAAGAGTCTGGCTGGGTGTGGGGTCCTGCCTTGACCTGGGTCTCTGCAGGCGCTGAGCCCTGGGCTGAGTCCCTCCTGCTGGGCTCTACATGCTCTGCCTTGCCCTCTGCTTATTTCTGTCTATCCGGTTCTCCCCGACCCACCTGCCACTTTCCTGTTGGGCCTTCTGGGCTCTGGGCTTTGGGTGGTTCCCAGAAGCCCATTGCATCCAGACAGATCTGGCCAAGATGGGTTCTGGGGCTCAGAAAGTTCCCTCTGCCCCCTGCCAAATTGCCTCCATCTCTCTGAGAACCATCTGCTTCCCCCTGAGACCTGGGATTCAGGGAGAGGAAGTGACCGTCCCAAAGTCACTCGGGGGGTCTGCAGTTTTACCTAGAAGTGTTGGTGAAACATTTTGAGATTCTCAGATGAGAGACAGCAGATTACTATCCTTAAAACAGCAGAGAATGACTTTTCTTTCTGGTTTTGGAGAAATCGGAAGGGAAAGGCTTGGAATTCTATATGCTTAGGCTCATAGCCCAGGCCTGACAAAAGCCCTTTCAGGATTGAAATAACTCTGCAGCTCCCAGCTTGGCTGCCCCTTTCTGGATACCAGCAGCACTTTGTCTGCAAACTGCTTGCTGGTGTTTGCAGAAGGGGTTCCTGCCGGCTGACTGTGTACTCTCACAGCCCTGCAGAAGGCAACTTCCTAGGAAACCGGGCCTCTCATCCCACCGGGCCTCCCTGTTGTTTATCTTGTCTTCAGATGAGTCACTGCTTCTTGTGACTTATTGACAGGCCTGATGTGGCCCTGCGGAGAATCCAAAAGCTGCGGGTGGCCGCCAGGCCCCTTGGAGGAGTGCCTGTCTTGTGGAGGAGAGAAACTGTGACTAGGTCTCGGGGATTCCTGAGGTCAAGTCTCCGCAACTGCTGTTGCGACCTGGGGAAGTTGCTTAACTTCTGGGCATCTGTTTTCTTATCTGTAAAGGAGGAATAATGATTTCCATCTTCTAGGGGCATCACGTAACTCTCTCTTTTTCAAACCCCGGTCTAAATGTGGGAGTTGAGGAAAGATTTCCAGAGCCCGGGCTACTCGCAAGGGTGTTGTCAAGCGGTCACTCGTGGTAGGTCATGGCCCCGTGCATGCCACTCAATACCTTCCCTCCACAAGGCCAGCTTCTCAGCGATCCTTCTGCGGGCCTGCTTCCGGCCCCTGGCCCTGGTGGGAGGCTGGAGATGGCGGTCCCCCACCCACTAGGTGTCTTCAGTCATCTGCCCAGGTGTGTCCTCAGGACCAGTGAGCCTGTCGTGCCAGTCCACCAGGCAAAGCTGCTCCTCACTGCACGTGCTATTTCTTTCCTTTTAAATTTTAACTTTTAGCTAACTAGTACCTATATATAGTTAAAAATTTTTAAACACAAGTTCTATTGGCAGAGACTCCTTTTTCCATCACTGGCACATGGCTTTCCAGAATAGAGATGGTTTTTTTCCAACCTCCCTTGCAATGAGGAGTGACCATGGGACTCAGTTCTGGCCAGTGAGGTTTACACAGAAGTGTTGTGTGGTCACGTCAGGGAAACATCCCGAAAAGACAATGGGGAGACACCCTTCATCCATCCTGCTGGCAGGAATATGGATTTGATGGCTGGAGCTGGAGCAGTCATGTTGAACTATAGGGTGATCTTGAAACTGGAGGCCACGTGTGTGGTAGAGCAACAAGAAAGAGGAGCCAGAGTCTCTGCGAACTTTGTGGAGCAGCCCTGAGTTACTTATCTGCAGAATTCTACCTGGCACAGAAATGCATTTCTGGCTTAATGAAGGGATTTTGTTTTGCGTTTCTGTTCCTTTCCGCCAAACCGAATTCTAGCAGAGCCACATTACCTGCCCCACTCCTCCCCACCAACAACCCCTTGCTGTCCTTTAGCTTTTTCTTCCAGTACTTTCCTCCAGATGTCTGAATAATATGCCTCGCTGCTATGACTTTGTTTTTCTGATTTTAGATATTATCTATGACTGCCAACTACAAAATATTTGTATTTAGCTCTCTTTGCTCATCCCCTAACCCTCAGCTGTCCTCACACACAAACTGCCCTCCTGCCCGGCCAGCCAGTACGGATTCTGGTTGAACCCATATAGATCATGTATTTATCCATTGTTACCACCATGTAATTACCATTTGCCGCTGAGCCAGGTCTATACTTACAGGGAGTGTGCCATGATTACATTTTCTTATTAAATATAACTTTTTACTTTTCATGGAATTAATGATGTACCTTTTTTGATTTGTTTAGTTTCCTTTCAAGACTTTATTGAGGAATAAAACACACGTAGTGAGACATAAATATCTCAAGTGTCTGGCTTCATGTCTTTCACATACGATACACCTGTGACACAAGACCTATGACATCCCCAGAAAGTACCCTTGTGTCCCTATCAGTTAGCACCTGCCTGTCCCTGCCCTCTCTCCATAAGAGTTAACTACTATTTCAATTCCAACTCCATAGACTATTTTTTCTTCTTTTTAACCTTGTATCACTAGACTCAGACCCGATGTATTCTTTTCTGGCTGGCTTCTTACCCTTCTTATGTTTTAAAGATTCATCCATGTGATCGTGTGTCTCCGTCATTCATTCCTTTCATTCACAGCGCTGAGTTGTGTTCCTGTATTCCTTCGCTTTGTTTATCCATGGGCATTTGGGCTGGTTCCAGATTTTGGCAGTCAGGCATAAAGCTACTCTGAATATTCTTGTACTAGTATTTTTCTGGCTCTATGCACTCATTTCTGTGGACACATTCCTAGGAGTAGGGTTGCTGCCATAAGATGGACAGACGTTCATCTGTATAAAAAGTTGCCAGAGAGTTCACCGGTGTCGCCATAGACACCATTTGTGTCTCCATGTGCAACATATGAGAAAGCCAGTTGCTTCACTGCCTTCTCAGCACTTGGGATTGTCTGTCGTCCTTCATTTGATCAATTCTTCTGGGTGGAGAGTGATTACCGTTGTGGCCTTAATTTGCATTTTCCTAATGAATAATGTCGTTGGGGTCTTTTTCATGTGCTTATGAGCTAGCTGGACGTCATCTTCTCTCAAATGCCTGTTCAAGTCTTTTGCTCATTTTTGGTTTGCTTAGTTTCTTGTAACTAATTTAACCATCACTAACTTATTCCTAAGCTCCCTCACAGTGCCTTGAAGTGATCACCTGTGGTCAACTTCTGTCCTCTGCTTCCCTCCCCACCGGACCCTTCTTATTGTCCTCTTGGGAAGTTCCTTCCCTTTCTCCTGTGCTAGATCTCAGCTTCCTGGATCTGATTATGTCTTTGTTCTCACTTTACTCCCTCATGTTGGTGGAGCACAGCTTCTGGGAGCTTCCTGTGGAAGGATATTTGAGAAGGAGATTTTTTGAGACTTTGCATGTTTTAAAAAATATCTGGATTGTACTCCCACTTAATTGATGATTGGACTGGGTGTAGAATTACTTCCCTTAGCATGCTGAAGCCTTGGTCCTTTGTCATCTGGCCTCCAAAACTGAGAAGTTTTGAGAAGTCCAAGTCCATGCTGATTCTTGATTCTTTTTATGTACCTCCTCCCCCTACCCCTAAGAAGCTTCTGGGATTTTTCTCCTTTATTCCTAGGAGTTTAGAAATTTCACAAAAATGCGTCTTATGGGGCCTTTTTTCATTCACTGTCTTGGGTCCTCCTTAGGCCTTTTCAATCTGACGATTCATTTCCTTTAGTTCCATGTTCTTTCTTAGATAATTTTCTCCCTACCATTTCCACTGTTCCCTTATTCTGGAATTCCTGCTGTTTGGATGTTAAGTCTCTGAGACTAATCTCCTTTCTTATATTTTTTCTTCCATAATTCAACTCTTTCTGAGGGATTTTCCCAAATTGAGCTCCAAGGTAATTTATTGTATTTTTCATTTTTCTTGCATATATTTTAATTTCCTGGCACTCTGTTTTGGTTTTCTGAATGCGCCTCTTTGTATCCCCTTAGGAAATGGAATGACCATGAGTGGCTTGGATGCATCCATGAGTGTAGGCAGGTGGTCTACGGGGGCCAGGCTCATCAAGTATGTTAGTGTTGTCCTGTTAGGACAACAGGAGTGGTAGGGACTGTGGGGAACTGGAAAGAGGACTTGGGATGGATCGGTGGATGTTTTTATTCTTGAAGAGAAGCTGGAAATCTGTATTTTTATGGCTTGTATGTGCTGGCAACAAATCTGGCTTTTAAAAAAATCAGCATGTAACTCAAACCAAATACATGTAGGGCAATATTTGATCTGTGAGCCACGATTTTGTGAACCTCTAGTGTGGGCCTTCTAGGCTGAAAATTACTGTTAGATTCATTCTCTCATTTATTTCTCTCAATAACCTGTGAATAGCCCTCTTGCCCAAGGGCTGGCCATAGGTAGAAACTTTCTTAAGAACTGAGTACAGTGCCCTGCTTTAATGTGTTTTGAAAAGTGCTAGCAATGAAGCTGCGGCGGGAGAGCGAGGCCCAGGTCTCCCTGCAGTGCTCTGTAGCTAGCTCAGCCTCCTCCTGCCTCTCCTTTGGGGCCCATCTCAGTGTCCAGGCTGCTCTCAGCAGGAGTGACCACACGGGGATGGGGACCAAGCAGGCCATACCTTCTCAACACAGCCCTCCTCTTGTGGTACCCATTGCTCTTTGGTCCCCATACCCTGGCTGACACTTTCTCAGAGCTTCTCTGTAGTCTTGCGCAGCCTTCCCTCTGTCCTCCCTGCCTTGGCAGGTGTCAGGCCTGCGCTGTGGTCTGAGGCTCTGCCTGCCTGCTCCAGCTCCCGCCCGCTCTGCATGATCCTTCCCAGCCTCTTCCCAACAAATCTCTTGCACGTTTAATTCCGTTTCTGCTTCCCCTAAATGACACAGCTTCTGAGGCCGCAGGCCCTGGAAACATATGTATTGAGGTTACTTCCATCTCTGCCTGTGGGTGTCTGTGTAGAAACCCAGAGGTTGGGAAAGGGCTCCTGGGACATTCATGCCCAGCAGGGAAGGGCCTCGAGAGGGCAGCTGGCCCCATTCCTTGGCAGAGCCATGACCACTAGGAGGCCAGAAGACCCCCGAACCAGGCCCCAGACCCCCTTCCCATGCTGGCTGTTGTTTGAATGGGTCAGAAGGATGGCTTCTCTTCTTGAAGATTCTGCGATGATGTAGGATCTGGGGTGGGGGAGGAATTCTCTGCTGGTTCCCTATTTTCTGTCAGAATGTAGCCCATACTTAGCTGAACTCTTCCTCCCAGCCTCCCGTTTTCTGGAAATGTGAGTTTCCATGGAGTTCCATGCCTGTTCCATGCCCCGGAGGGGGTGGAACCCCATTGTGAACCCAGCACTTACCAGATGACCCAGGGGAAGGGACACGCAGAGCTGTGGCTTCTCTTTGTTCTCCCATCTCTTCTCATTATCACGCTTGCTCCCCACTGAATATTTTAAGATGAAGCTTTTGCAATCAGGGTCCTCTGACCTTGGTTGTTGGAGGGGATGGAGTTGTGTCACCCTCTGAGGAGGGCGCCTCCTTCCACCTCCCTCCCTTGAGGCGCCCCTGTTTCGTGGATGTGAGAGAGTGAGGGAGGAGTCCTAGGGCTCTCCAGCCCCCTGCGAGGTGCCGGGGCCTGAGGTCATCTTCCACCCAACTCCTCTGTCATAGAACTGACTACACTATCCTTATCAAAAGTGTGGAGAAGCTTCTGCCCTGCTGGATGGCTTTTTAGCATCTCTCCTGAAGAGGTGGGCACCAGCCCCTGGGGACCACAGACCTGGCCGGCCCCGAGGACTCTCTTCATTTTCGTGGCGTTATTCTCGGTTTAGAAACCCTAGTGAGCTCTCGACCTTTCTTGCAGATTCGCCCCACTTACCCTGAGAAGGCATTTGGACCCCATCCTGGGGCTCCATTTTGTTCCTTTGTGCCTTTCATCGTTTCGCTTTTTAAAAATACATTTCTCTTCATTTCAGCTGAGTCATTTTCCTCCTCCTCCTTCTCTTCTTCTTGACACTCCCGGGAGCCGGAAGGAACCCTGTCCCAAATCCTTGGCTCCACCAGGCCAGATCTTTTCCAAATGTCAAAGTCTCAGGAGCCTTGGCATGGAGCAGAGTGGAGTGGGCTCTGGCCCTGAAGCTTCTCTCTCCCTCATATCTGTCAGTCTCTGCTTTCCTTTCTCATGAAGGAGGTTTATGAGCTGGCTTTTTTGTGGGTACCTTGCCTTGAGGTTTGCAGACAGAGCCTGGCAGGAAGGCCCTCCACTCCCCTAGCCTGGTCCTGCCCCTGTCTGGCTAAGCACGCCCTTTAGAGCTCCCCTGGGAACTCACGACTGGGAGGAGGTGAAGCTGCTTTTCGGTCACTGTCACATCTAGGGAGAGGCTGGGCCTTGCTCAGGGTCCCCACCTGGTTGCAGTTGGCCTTGGGCTCTCATGCCTGGCTCAGGCAGGTTCCCACCCTGCCAAGCTGCCCTCCCCGCCCCCCCCCCCGCCCCGTCCCCAGTCCTGGCCACGAAAGGCTTTGTAGCTGCCTCTGAGAGCCACCAGGACAGTGGAAAGGTTGGGTAGTCCATCTCATCTGGACTCTTGGCTGTAGCAGGGGGAGTTTTCCCAAATGCAGGAAAAATTATACCCACCGTTTGCAGGACAGGTCATGGTCTTCAAAGCATTTCCTATGTATCGTGACCCTTGTACAGCTCCAGATACTTTGTCCTCACTGACCCCTGTGAGGGAAGCAGGCGAGCTGTTAGTTTCCTTATTTTGTGGCTGAAGAAAGTTTAACTAATTTACCAAAATCTCAGGGCCAGTCCTGATTTATGTTTCTCAGTTGTTATTAAAAGAGAGAGAGAGAGAGAGAGAGAGAGAGAGAGAGAGAGATTTACCTAGTGCAAGAAAGGGAAGAGTGGTATTCTTCTGTCTCCTGATTCCAAAATTACAGGCTTCTCAGGGATTTTCAATTTTGATGTCTGCTCATCGATTCTATGACATGTGGGTGGCCCTTACAAGGAGAGAAGGTCATATTTACTTTAGAAGTGTGTTGAATTTTGTCTGATTTGACAGCTTGGCACCCTTTTAGACATTCATTCATTCATTCATTCATTCACTCTGTGCAATGGCTGGCTGCTGGGCAGACATGAAATTTTGTACAAGTGACATGGTCTCATCTCTCATGGCATTTGGATCCTGGGATGGTTACAAAACCAAGGATGAAATAAAAATCCTAGCTTGGGGTTGAAGAGAGTGCCGGCAACGTTCTCTAAATTCTCCTATGGCAGCCTGTGTCTGTCACCCTGACAGAGCCCTGCTTTGAGAAGACCTGGGGGATGAGGGGCCAATGGAAAGACAAGAGAGGGAGGCCAGGAGCCCCTGAGCCTCCATTCTGATGGAGCCACCAGGGAAGGGGACCCTCCAGCCCTGCTTGCCCCAGCGGATGCCAAGTGGATAAGAAACTGACCACCTAACTGAGCCCTTTCTAAATTTCTGACCCACAAAACGGGGAGCAAAAAAAGTGATGGTTTTAATTTGTCTGTTTCAGAGGTAGCTTGTCGACATAGCAGTCAACCACTAGGGCAGAATTCTAGGTCCTGATCATCTATCCTGCACAAAGCCATCTTTTTCCTTTGCTGACTCAGGAAGGCCAGCAGGCGGACGGTCGCCGTCCTTGTTAGCAGGCCGTTTTTTGTGTACGTGGGCAATCCCCTTAACTTGAAGAACCATTAAAAAGTCCGGGGAAACAACTAAGGAGAAATGGAACCAGCTGCTTCTCCTCTGCACCCGATGAACGATTGCCCTGCCTCTGAGCACTCCTCGGGGGAGCTCTTCTTGTCCCTCCCAGTTTTCGTTCACCTGGGCAGACTCGCTGGTACATGGCGGCTGGGGGGCTGCATGCCCTCAGGAGCCACGAGGCTTGGGTTCTGTTGAGCAAATGTCAGGGTTTATCCTGGTGGGCCCATTTCATGCATAAGCTTAGGTTGGCTTTGTGTGTGGGTTTTTTTTTTTTTTTTCGTTCTCTTCAGGGAGTGATTTTGTGTGTGTGTGTGTGTGTTCTTTTTGGGGAGTGAAAACAACAGAGTTGCTTATGCAAGCGGCAACGCATGACTCCTAGCCCAAGGCTTCTGTTGCTCTTTTCTTCTCTTCTCCGCCCACAAAAAATAATTTCACATGAAACCTGTGCTCTGGCCAAGGCTTGTCCCCTCCTCGGCAGGGGGCTTTCTCTTTTGTTGACTTTAGAACAAATTCAGATTTCTGTCTCCAGATTTTGGGGCGCGCAGCTCCAGCTTCCTTTGGAAGCTTTGCTTAAATACCAGCATACTTGGAAGCCCTTCTGCCTTCTTCCTTCCACAGTCTCATAATTTCTGGATGGATGGATTGGAGCTGGCCCAAGGGTTGGGGGCAGGGAGCCAGCTGCCATGTGCCACTGCCACAATGTGGTGTGTTTCACCCACCTTTTCACACCTGGGTGGAGACACTGCAAGTTAAACTGAGCAGAGTGAGCCCTGGGATGGGTTGGCGTGCCACCTCTAGAGCTCGCTGGCCTTGGACGAGCTCCGGCATATTAAGATGCCTTTGAGCCTCAGTTTCTCCATGTGCAAAATGGGGTTCCGAATAGTGCCAGTAGAACACATGGGGGGGCACATGATAAATTCACATGAAATCGCAGGTGTCATGAAGAGGGTGATGATGGCGGTAATGATTTCAAGGGAGCCCGGCTTCTCAGACAGAGCTGGCGACTGGGTGGGCTTAGCAGACAGAACTCTAGCCACAAATTCACAAAAGCCAGCTGCTCCCCAAACTTTCCCGCAGCTACACCCAAGAACCTTCAAAAAATTACCTACATTTGGGGCTCCTGGGTGGCTCAGTGGGTTAAAGCCTCTGCCTTCAGCTCAGGTCATGATCCCAGGGTCCTGGGTTCGAGCCCCATATCGGGCTCTCTGCTCAGTGGGGAGCCTGCTTCCCCCTTTCTCTCTGCCTGCCTCTCTGCCTCCTTGTGATCTCTGCCTGTCAAATAAATAAATAAAATCTTAAAAAAAATTATCTACATGCACAGAAAAGTGATGAGACTCCTTGATTCTTCTGCTTTCCCTTATCTGAACCAAAATTTGAGCCTTTGCTGAGAGGAAAGGTGAGGGCAACAATTTTCCTTTCTGTTCTAAAGCAGAGCTCCTCGGAGGTGCTATAAATATAAGAGTATAATTATTCTTTCTCTGAGCCTCATGTAAAATGGGAATAATACTCATTGGCTTAAATCAAGAATAAATCAAATGTGGAGATTCTAAGGCTGAAGTGGGGGGAAAGCAGGGGGGCTTAGAGTCGTAGAGCTGGGTTTGGCTTCAGACCCCCACTCCCGCCCCCCGCCCCAACCCTGTTCACTAGCCAGGGTTTGGTTTGGGCCCAGCTGCTTTAGCTTTCCCTATCTCGGTTTCTTTGCCTGTAAAATGGGGATGATACCCGCTACTTGTAGGGTGTAGTCGGGGTGAGATGATGTATGTGAAATGTGTGGCAGGACGCCTGGCGCGTGGTGGGTGCACTGTGGGAAACGGGAACTCCAGCTCTGTTTCGCTGTGGTGAGGCTGAATTGGGGAGGAGGCAGGAGCTTCCCTGCTGGCACCGGGCCACTGGGCTGTTGTGCTGGTGGCATCGGCCTCAAACTCAAGTCTGCCAGAAAGGGTGGCCAGGCCACAGGGGAGACCAGGGTCTCACAGGTGAGACCAGAGGGAGCTGCGAGGTTGTCCCTAATGGTTGGGGGGCTGGTGCTCCCCAGGCAGGCTGCATGGAGTTCGTTCACCTCTGTGTCTTGGTGACTCAGGCAGTGTTTTGGACATAGTCCCTCCAGTGAAGGAGAAGCCCAGGAGGGTTGTCTTCACCTGGTTTCCCTTCCTGTAAACCAAGCATCCAGCATTTTAAACGGACTCAAAACTCACTTGCGCACAGCCATTCCCCCTATGCACTGGCTCGTCCAAAGCGCTCTCAGATAACAATGCTACTCAAGGGAAAGCCATTTATTTGAAATCTTTATTAATGAATGGAGAAAAATAATGCAATGTGACAACGTTCATGTCCTGCTGCCTAAATCCGTAACAGAAGCAGACATTATTACTTAACAGCTCACGTGGTGCCAATTCTGAGACCAGATGAGGTTGTCCTTCCTTAGGAAATGGGCTCCGGTAGCATTGTTTTTCCATGTTGTTCTAGCAAAGCCTTTTACTTGGTTCAAGTTTAAATGTCTCTGTGTGTGTTTATGCGCGTGTGCGTGTGCGTGTGCGTGTGTGTGTGTGCATGTCTAAGTATGACTACAGCTCTGGGCTGGTGTTTGCTATTTATTTGGTTTCAGGTGCCAGCATTTTGCTGTACTCGGTCCTCTCCTTTCAGAACAACAGAGCTATTTATTGATACAAAGGAGAGGTGTTCAGATCATCTTGTTAAGATGCAAAGCTCAAAGTAAACGCTGTATCTTTATTTGGAAATCCACATCCTTCCTTAAAGGAAGGCTCAAGAGTCAATTTGTACGAAGTATGAAGCCCAAGTTGAGTGTCTATTTTTAATGACTACTTTGCTTACATTTTAGATTGTACAAATGCCTTGTCAACTCTTGTAGGAATTTGGACTTTATTTCGTTTTGAGCCAAAGAACCTTCATGATAAATACTATCGTATGCTTCAAAAACATTAAGAACCAGAATGAAATGAGAGCTACCTGACTTTTGAGAAGTAACAGGCTAGTGGTATGAAAAATAGGCAACAGAGATCAGTGACAGGGTTCAAATGAACACGGTAAGCCATTTTATGCCTTGGGGGAAAACACTTGAGATAATAAATACAAATGATAAATATTTACAATAGAAGCAACAAATGGGACATCAGTAGGCGAACACATAAGACATTTACACTGAGGAAAATATAAAAGTGATGCCTTTCACACATCCAGCCCAGGAGCTGGCGAACAAATGAACAGCTGACCCAGCAACGCGGGAGAATGTTATTGCTTCAGCTTTTGAGTGATGTAAGTAAAACAGTAACATGCTGCAGTGGCCCATGGCATGAGACAGCCACGGTTTACGTTCGGTTCCCATGGCAGAGCCTGACACACCGGTCCTCCTCCCCCGGAGGGCAGAGCGGGATTAAGCGCACCATCTCTCCAGCTTTTTAGGTGCTTCTCCCAGCATTTTGTCCCCTCCCCCTACCCCCCACACCCAAATGGTTTCTTTCTAACCTGGATCATGGAAGATTGGGGAGCTGACCTTCCAGTAGCAGCATGTCCTGGCACTGATGAGCTTGGGTTTGGGGTAATAAAAACACTAGCCGGGTTTGGGGTAAGGGCATTCCCTGGAACAAATTAGAGCAGATAAATTTAACTTCTTTACCTCTGGCCTCGGGTCACTTCGAGGGAGAGCTCTAAGCTGATCAAACAGAGGGTGCGTACTTTTTTGCCAGCTCACTAGAATGGGGGTCCCAAAACTCGGGCCCAAGAGCCAGATCCAAGTGGGCACCTGTTAAATGCAATCTTACTGGAGCAGAGCCAGGCCGGTTGGTGACATGTTGTTTTATATATGCCTGCTTTTCGGGCACAGTGACAGAGGGGAGTACTTGGGACAGAAACCGCATGACCCGCCAAATGAAAAACAGTGTAATTTACTCTCTGGACCTTTACAGAAAAAGTTTGCTGACCACTGCTCTAGAAGGAACTGGCCGAGAACACCTGTCTACGCCTTGTAATCCTGGCCTCCTGTTTGAGTACTAGCTGCGAGAGAGAAGCTTTAATGTTGATAACTCAGTAGGCAAGAAAGAAAAGGCCTATCTGTGGAACGTTTTGAACAACCCCAAGAACCCCATTCTGCTGACCCTTTGTTACAGTCCTCTTCCCACTCCCCCCTCCTTGCCTTGGATTTTTAGCTCTGTCCCTCCTCTCTGTCTTTATTTTGTCCACTCGGACTGCTTTCTTCGTTGTTACATTCCCAGTCCGGATCTGGAAAATCCTGTCCCTCAGTGCTTCCTGGCGGTCGCCTCCATTTATGTAAAAGGTCAGCCTTCCCTGCTGGAAGCCACAGCCCCCTCTGCTCTCTTCACCCCCTTTCCGTCCTGCACACCGAGAAGCCCCATTTCCGACTTGGCCTCAAGGCATCAGGTACAAGGCTTTATCGATCTTGGCTGAGGGTCAAGGTGGGGTAACCAAATGCTAAGGAAAAAAAATCTGTCATATGTACTTCTCACGTGTGCGTTTTCCTCCAGGGATGTGGTTTGCTCGGAGTGGCTGTGAGCTCACGCCGGGCAGGCAGACACACGGCTACATTGCTCTTTGATTCCTTTTAAAAGAGCACTCAAAAGAAAAAAAAAAATCATCCCCAAAAGATGGGCTGTATTTCTTTTTCCTTTGAGCTGGTTTTAATGACCCAGTTGCTTTGTTCAAAAGCCATTTATTTAGACGACAGGTATGTAGATGTAACTGGATAAATAAAAAAGTGAAATAGAGATTCGAAGCAGTGGTTAATATACAGACCCACAGGGACCACTCCCTCGGACATGGTCCCCCAGACGGAACAATGGCTCAGAAATTACACTTAGAACCCTTGCCCTCCCCGTCCCCAGCAGCTCCAAACCTCAAGGCCCCATGCAAGAAACTGAACTTCCATTTGGCACCAAGCACCCACACAGCCCCCATCTCCTCTCCACCCTTCTGACTCCCAGGGCGGTTTTCACATTCACTGCTGCACCCGGATCCAGCCCGCCCTCTGCCAAGACAGCACCAGAGCTGCGGGCCTGGAGCCCAGCACCGAGTGTGCGGTCCAGTCTGACCCCTGCCCTTCCCCGGCCCAACTCCCCCACAGCAGAGCAAACCGCAGGCCGCCGCCCAGTGGCTCCACGGATGGAAAGAAGACAAAGTTGCAAGGAGGCCGCGTGCACGCTCACTTAGGGATGTGCAAGTGTGGGAACGCTCCACGGGCCCAGCCGAGACCTCGCTGCTGCCCAGGTCACCTCTGCCTCACCTGTTCGTTCCGCTAGCACACACCTGCATCAAGTCCGCAATTCCCACCAAATCCTGCGTGTAGACATCCCCCCTCTTTAATGGCAAATGTTTTGGAATGTCCATAGAGAAGAAAATGGACGGCATGGAGGAAAGATTTCCCAGCCAGGCCTTTCGTTTCACCTCCGGATATCGGAATACTCAGACTGTTCCTCCTCCCACTCGCTGCTTCCAGATGTTCCCTGGCCCCCGTGGCTGGCGGCTCGGCCCTGGGCATGGGCGTTTGGGTGGCTTTTGCTACCTCGCTCTCCCTTGGCACCTCGGCCAGTCTCCCGACTACTGGGCTCTGAGAGGGGGTGACCTGCCTCCCCGTGGTGGACCCTGGAGAGCTTGGCTCTGTCTGCCTGGAGCTGGCGCTCAGGGGACACCGTGGGGGGCCTCTGGATGGCCGAGGTACAGAAGCTCAAGATGGAGCACAGGCCTCCCCAGTTCTGCTCGCACTGTGCCTGGACGCTGTGGGTGACGGCCTCCTTCACCTCTTCTCCGCACGTCAGCAGCAGGTTCACCAGGTCCACGTACGGTCTGGAGATGGAGAGCAGAAAGAGAAAGAGAGAGAATGGAACCAGTCCTGAACGGGCCACAGAGGACATGGAGGATACCAGGCACAAGGGACATATGGCTGAGGCCTTAGTTTGGTGAAAGAGATTTCAGGAATTACTTCAGGTCTTTATTCCTATCCTAAGGAGTGCTGGCCTTAGCCGCTATTTCCTAGATGGCCGTTACCTCCCAGGCTCCATGCTGGGGACTGGAGACAGGCTGGTGCCTGAGCCTACTACCACCAGGAAAATGGCCAGTGACGATTTGCAGGTGCATAGTGCCTCTGGGGAAGGCGGGGGAGAATGCCAGGTAGGGCGGCTGTGTGAGTGTTGAAAAGGACTGTAGGAGAGCTCTGGGCATGTTTCCCGTGTGCCAGCTAGGAGGGTTTCAGTGGGAGGAGTAGAGAAGTGTCTTGGGGCCAGTGGTATAAGAGGCAAATGGTGAAGGGTTGGAACTACCTAACTGAGGACTCTCTTTGGCAGGGGAGGAGGAGCCATCAAAGATTTGGGGCTGCAGAGCTCCACATCGCCCTCTCGCCACGTGGTGTCAGTGGGGCTCGCTGGCTTTGCACTTGGTGCCAACTCTCCCAGGTCAATCTTCTCTAAGTGAGGCTCCCAGAAGCCATTTCCCCACGTCTGTGTTTGCCCCTGCTTTAGGCTCCTGGTGAAGGGTGTTTCTGGAAGGTCCTGGATGCACTTCCCTCTGTACTCAGTGGAGAAGGGTAGGAGGCAGACCACGGCCCTGCAAAGTCACTTCCCATGGAGCTCTCCCCCATTCCTGGTACTAAAGGTTGAAGACGGGGAGTGGCTCTCTAGGCATCTCTGTTCTTCCAGTCTGGCTTGGCTAGAACTGGAGGTGAGGGCTGGCCACAAGGGGCCTAGGTGTTGGGATGAGGGCCGGCGGTCTGTGAAATACGCACATTTGGTTCTGGCTCAGGCCGTCCAGCTGCCCTGGGTTGTTCTTTGGGAAAAATGTTGGAGGAAGAATGAGCACATCATGCCGCACAGGGGTGGGAGGTGTGTGCCGCGGGCGGGAACAGCGTGCCTGCTCTCTACGGGCCCATCTGGTAAGAGGTGTCCCCGGCAAGGGGCTCTCATAGCCCACTCACTGAGCCCTTCTCACATCTCACTGGCCTTCCAAAATCCCCAGGGAGGGTATAGAATGTTTCACGTGGCTAACCAGCATTCTTTAGCAGTCCAGCAAAGTTTCTGGGTATCTCGCCCATGAGCACTGCAGCTCTGGGCCATCGCCTCGGGCAGGGCAATCCCTCTGGAACGTGAGATCACTTATGAGGAACTAGACTTTTTTCCTCTGTGAGCCGGGACCACCTGGGTGGCTGCCTGTTAGCCCATTTCATCTTCTCTTTGCAAGCTGGCAGTTGCTAGGCAGAAGAGCAGATTGTGTTTTAGGACTTGTGAAGTAGTTCACTGCCATTTTTATGAATTAGTCCTCAAGTTGTAGTTGAACTGTCCTCATGTCATAGATGTAAAAATGGAGATGGCTGGTGGTGGGGGGGAGGGCGGGGGAGAGGAGAAAGTCAGTTTTTGGAAGCTTCTGGGCTGGGAAGGCCTAAAGCTGGGCTGAGAGCAGAGAAGAGGAATGTTCCGGCTGATAGAGATCAAGCTGCCTTTTAAGGCCTACTTGATGCCTTTGGAGTCAGAGAGTCTGTGCATGGCTGATGGACAGGGCGCTTCAACTCTCTAAGGCAGGCCCCTAACAGTGACAAGGACAGCGATAACACTCCTCCTCCCGGGCTGCAAGAGGGGGCCATGGGGCAACACAGAAGCAATGCTGCATGCATATTTGCTTTCTTCTATCTTTTGACAACTAGCAACCGACTGCCTCAGGGAGCTCAAGGTCACGGAGCATATCTGCTACAACAGGGTCAGGATTTCAGTGTCTGATTTGTACCTGCCCCTCTCTGGGGCAACAGGAGCAAATTGCGGGGGCTGAGAATCTGTCTTTTTTGGGACCAGCCCAGTGATCTTCTTTGAGTTTTCTTTCCCCAGAGTAAGGGGAGAGCTCTCTTGGGAATGTACGGACTGCCTCCTGGCCTCCTTTGCCAGGGCAGTCTGCCTGCCAGATGAGCTCTCAGAACCCCAAGGCGGATCCGAGAAGGCTGGACTAGCGAACGCTCTCTCCTGCCTTTGGCGCTCTCTCCCGAGGAGAAAGCTGTGAGCCATGGGGAGGGGTGTGTGTTAATCTAAGCCGTGTTTTGAGCTGGCATGGTGCCTTCTCAGGCTGCAAGCTCAGCCCGTGTCTAATGACAAAGCCCAGCTTTCTCAACTGGGTGTCAGCAAGGCTAAAGGATTTTTAAAAATACTTGGAGGGGGACGTGCCTGGAGGCTGCCAGCACCCAGTGACAGGGTGTGTGGTGGCCAAGGCAGTTGATATGGAGAAAGTGGGGTGGGAAGGGGTGAGAGGAACAGAGGGAAGCGGAGAGCTTGAAGGGAGCCACTTTAAGCAGACATGAATGTTTTGGGGGTGGATAGGGATTGGGTTGAGGAATGGGGGTGATGTGGATTCTAGAGTGACTGTGACTTCCTCTTCTCTAAAGGGAAAAGCAAATTCAGTTCTTATTTTCTTATCTGAGACCAATGCCACGCATTCTTAAATGGCCTTCTTGCTATCTGGGGACTGATGGGATCCTTTGTGCTCAAATCAGTGAAGACAGTTAAAGGACAACACCATCGTTCAGCTTGAGGTTGAGCTGACACACCCCATAGTCATGGCTTCAGAAAGAAGGTAGTGGGGTGCTGGGGGTAGCTGGGGTTCGGTGAGACCCACTTCCTGGATATACTGGCTTAGCAAGAGGAAAGAGGACTTGTGTGCAGGCACAGTGAGTGTTCTTAAAAGAGGCCCAGGCTAACTTATGGGGTGAGTCACCTGCATTTCCAGAGCGGGCTGGGGTGGAGGGCTATGTGTTCATTCTAAATGATATGAAGAGCCCCTGAGAAGTAAAAATCTCATGGCCCCATGGGCCATGTTTCCACAGAGGAGGTACCAGAGAAGCCACAGCACTTTACCCCTTCTTAAATTCCAGAGGGAGCAAAAAAAACCTTCAAAACCTTTGGTTTTCCCAAAGAAGACTTTTCTCCCATCTTGGAAAAGACAAAGTCTTGTTGCACTCCAGGAATGTCTTACTGATATATAAGCTCATGCCCTTCCTCCGTTCTTGAGGCCAAGAAGCTATAGTGGATGACAGTGGACTGAGGACAAAGGAGCTTTGGGAGTCTCTTAGCCATGGGGCATTTGCCTCTTTCCAGGGGCAGCTTGAAGGAAGGGACCTTTCCAGTGCTCTCCTTATATAATGGGGGTATAACTGAGAAAAGGGAAGGACCCCCTGCTACATCTGGGAGCCCATGAGCCTCTCACAGGTCCAGTATGGAGAGAGCAGGTCAGGAGCTAGGAGGTCCCATGTCTATTCCTGATAATAGGCTTGAGTTGTAGGTACTGCCAGGTCCCAAGCTGGATATGGGGATCAAATCTCAGAGTCAGATCTTGAACCTCTTAGCTGCCCTCTCCTCTTCTGTTAGGTGGAGAGAGTAATCTCCACTGGGCAGCCCTGTTGGGAACGATAAATGAGACCGTCCAGGTCAAGTCCCTTGCCCACTCACACAATGATAGTGATTATCATTATTGTTGTTGTTGAAGATGTTGTTGCTCTGTGTCTTTACAGGTATTTGGAAGAGTGATAACTATTTCATAGGGTGTCCGTGTGACTAAGGAGAAGACAATACCACTTTGCTCTTGGCAAGAGCTGCTGGCAGAGATTCATGGTAAATCTTTGAATTCCAAAAGGGATCTGGGGGTGTTGCAAGATACTTGGACCCTCCTGACCTGGTGGAAACTGGTGGGTGATGGCTGCTGTCCTCCATGATCTAAGTGGTGTGTGTGTGGGGTGGGGAGTCGCCTGTTGGTGGCAGAGCAGGGGGAAGGCCATGGCACCAACTGAGGAGCAAGAGATCATAAAATTGTACTGATTTGGCTCCGTGAGCCACTGTGTAAAGACCAATGGTGCCATCAAGCTGGTTGTGACTTGTTTCGCTCTGCTTAGCAAGTGGCCTGCTTTCTGCCCTCAGTCTCCGAGGAAGAAGCCATTGTGACCTACTGCCCAGGCCGCATGTCAGGAGCATCTGGGTACCACATGCTCTATCACGTTGCAAAGTTTAGGATCCTACAGGTGAGATTTTTTTTTTTTTCCTTAAGGAATAACAATTTCGGGGTTTATTACTGAATTGCCAGTCTTTGAATAAGCAAGTTCATATTTACCCACTTTGGCAAAAAGGTGTTTAGCTGATTCAAGTTCTTGACATGGGTCTTGTGTTTTCTCTGGGAGGGAATCAATGTGTTAGAGAAGGGGAACTGGGCCTTCTGAGGGAACCGAAGGCCATGGGGGCAGGAAAAAGGGCTATTGCTCTCAGTTCTTGGCATTGAAGCCTCCAGAGCTGGATGACCTGGGTTTGCCTCTCATTCTCTGTATGACCTTTACTCTAGTGAATCTCAGCTTTCTGATCTGTAAAATGGAGAGAAGAACGGTACCTCGCTCCCAGGGCTGCCGTGAGGATCTGGGGAAAGATTCCCGAAAACCACTGAGCACAATGCGTGGCACTTAGTAAAGGCTCAGCCGCTGTGATGGGCTCTTGGCTGTCTGCTGGGGCACCTGCGAGGCGGCTTGGAATACTCAGAACTGTTGGGATTCGCACTGAGGGGAAGGGGAAGCGTATTTCTGAAGCCTACACATCTCTCGCTTAGTATGATATTTTCTGTTTCTATGGCTCATGCTTTTGAAACCAACGGTGGACATTTCTTTCACTTTTCCTGAAGGCCAGCAGGAAAGGGCCTCCTAGGGGAGTCTGTGCAGCTTTCTGAGGTAGAGTGCAACCTTTCCCATTTGGTGGGAGGTCGGCCTCCAGACACAGGCCCCTCAAAGTCCTCCACATCAGCCTGAGGAGCGGGCCCCCTCCTTCCCATGGCCCCTGTGGGGCGGCACTCACTCATGCAGCAGTAAGTCCTTGAAGTGAATCATCTCCACCATCACCCGTGTGTTCTCCTGGGCGGCAGAGCACAGGTCGTGTTTGAGGTAGCATTCCCGCTGTAACTGGAACACCATTTCCTTAATGGCGGGGCACTTCCGGCTTATGCAGCCGAACCTGTGCCGCAGAGCGTGGGCCTTACACTTCAAGGCATCTTTAATGAATGACTTGCCCTGAGAACAGAGAGGACAGAGAAGAGAGAGAGAGGCAGAAGAGACAAGTCCTCGTCAGAAGCTTGTCAGTCACACTTCTTGGCCTCGCACAGGATTTTTGTTGGACAACTGAACCCCAGGGTCCTGCCTCAGACTGACATCCATGCAGGCAACAGGCTGATGACCGTCAGGGGGTACGTCTGGAGTGACAGGACACCTCTGGCATTTGGCCAAAAAGGATGTTACTTTGGGAGACTAACAAATCTGCCTCCTTCCTCCCAGCTGCTCTACTAATTTCCCTCATTCTGGGGCTTCTGTGGCCGTCTGTCCTCTAGGCAGCCCAGGGTTGGCTGCTTGGGGGCAGACTTTCTGGAACCCAAGGGGAATGTGGACAGACATAAATCCCAAGCTTCCAGCAAGAGTGTTTCCCAAGGAGAAGCTGCTTGCTGATCCAAGTCTCACATCATTGCTTTTTCCTCCAACCCCACGAGGGACATTGAAATTGGGTGCTATCTGTGCCTCAGTACCTCCCATAGCCCCCAACCCATATTCGTGTCTCCTCCTATCCTTCAAGGAGGAGCATTCTTTTCCTTTTTGAAGCTGTTAGGATTATTGCCTCTAAAAGGCCCGCCTGGCACTCTGCCTGGCAGCATCTGGAGTCTGAACTGCCCGACTGACAGCCCCTCCCCCACAATCCCTGCCTCTGAGTGGCTAAGGCAGCCAGGCATACATCTGGGCCCCAGTTCTCTTTCCTGGCAATCCCATGGGATTGTTCTTATCCTAGAAAGGAGACAGCTGTTGGGGTTGCAGAGGCAGGCTGGGGCATGAACTCCCTTATCAGCCTCTCAGGGCGGGAAGGCATTGTGGGATACCTACCTAGGGATCCCCACTCCCCCATTACTATAGAAACAAGCTGTCGTTGGAGAGGGCACCCCTCTGTTTTTAGACAGGCCTGGAAGTAACTGAGTGGAGAAAGAGAATGGGTTTAGGTTGGAAGTGGGAAGCCAGCCAGCACATTTAATTCAGTTCTTCCTTTAGAAGCAACTGAAATGTCTACACATAGTGTCCGGTTGCTGAAAAAGCCCCTCCCCGTGGCTCCTTTTGCTCTGACTTTCCAGCGGGAGCCAAAGACGATGGAGGGTGGGGTGTGTCAGTTCATGGAGTAGTCACATGCTGGGAACCAGCTTGAAAGGGATGCTTCTCACTTGAGAGCATACTCCTCTTGGTTGAGAGAAAAAGGAAGATTAATGTATTCAAGGGCTGCAGCAATCTGTTTTGGTATTCTTCCCTGACATCCTGTGGGATCGCCCTTAAATACACATCTTTCCCCCGGATTTCCTATTACGTTTCCTAATTCCAGTTAATCCAGAAGGGATGCTCTATTAGGGAGCCTTGAGGAGTTCAGATGTTCTACTCTTTCCTTCCCTGGTCTCTGTTTCCCACCCCCTGCCATGCCACATCCTCTGGTGTGTAGGCTCCCAGCCCTGTCACATCCCTTTCTGGTTCCCAGGCATTGCTTTGTCAGGCTCTCTATAGCATGTCAGTAGATGGTGGCGGGTGGCATTCGTAAGTCACACTGTAACTGTTGGCCTTCTTCAAATGTTGTCCCCACTATCCAATTGTAGGGGAGAAGAGGTTGGTGAGACAGAACAACAGGAGGCTTTGTAGTGCACATATGGGCTGGGGAGAACATGGAGAATGTGAGCCTGATACCACCTGCCACCTGAAATGTATTTGGGTTGTTAGCACTGGAACCATAAGGTGGCTTGCTGGGTTCTTGCCCTACCCCAAGCCACCACTAGGCTTTTTTTTTTTTCACCCTGGCTACTCTGGGATAGCTGGAGTAGGTCAGGCCTTGTTAGGGGACTCCATAGAGCAGGACTCATTCGGGGTTTCTGGGTTGGGTGAGGAGGGTCTGCTACTTAGGAGGAAGAAGTCTGTTATTCTGGAAGCCCTGAATTATCCCTGTTACCTGCTCACACACCCAATGGAGATGATGAGTTTCTCTGAAGCTTGTGTCTCATTTATTCCCCCCAGGTAGGTGAAAATAGGTCTTGGAATGTATAATTGGAGGCCTTGTCCTCCCCTGACAAACCTGTTTCTAATGTGATGGGCCTTGCAGACTGAGTTCTGGGTGGCCAGACATAGTGTGTCCCCTTACAAGATGTTTATTATTCGTTCTGCCTTTTGTGTTCTCTGCTAAGAATGCTTAGATGATTGTTTAACTTGCTCTCCATACCACTCTGCCTGTGTAGACACAGCTTAAGGGTGGAGAAGGACTTCACCTACTCCATGACAGTTCTGGGAACAAAACCCCATGAGTGGTGTGGGAAGAAACTGGCACCCTGCTCTGCACCAAGAATGGTTCTTGCAAACGCTAAAAAACACCATAAAGATCAGCTAAGGAGACCTGTTCACAAGTCTTTCCAATGAACACTTCAATCATGCAATGCCAACCTAAAACATTTTGTGCTCTATGTGGTTTTTACCTGGGCATCAAATTTTCCAGCGTTGTGCAGAAAAGTCATGCAAATCCCATGTAAGCCTCGAATCTCACAAGAGTTGTTCTCGAAACATTCAAACACACCACACCCCACATCGCCAGCGTTGACCAAACAGTGTTGAATTTCCGCTAAAATGAGAATGACATACAAATATATACAAAATTCTCAGCCATGCTGGGGAATGCTGAGAGGTCGGCTGAAATACAAGCTAGTAAGGACTACAAGAAAATTTAAGAAGATAAATTTAGAAATGACTATTTCAGGATCTAAAAAGTTGGGCAAGGAAATGTCATCGTCTAATGTCCTTATGAAAGTGTCAGTATTACTATGGAGTATTATGCCTCCATCAGAAAGGACGAATATCCAACTTTTGTAGCAACATGGACGGGACTGGAAGAGATTATGCTGAGTGAAATAAGTCAAGCAGAGAGAGTCAATTATCATATGGTTTCACTCATTTGTGGAGCATAACCAATAGCATGGAGGACAAGGGGCGTTAGAGAGTAGTAGGGAATTTGGGTAAATTGGAAGGGGAGGTGAACCATGAGAGACTATGGACTCTGAAAAACAGTCTGAGGGGTTTGAAGTGGCGGGGGGGGTGGGAGGTTGGGGTACCAGGTGGTGGGTATTATAGAGGGCACAGCTTGCATGGAGCACTGGGTGTGGTGAAAAAATAATGAATACTGTTTTTCTGAAAATAAATAAATTGGGAAAAAAAAATAAAAGAATGCTATATATTTAAAAAAAAAAAAAAAAGAAAGTGTCAGTATTTGTAAATGCTATATCTGTAAAAAATCAGCCAAACCTATGTTACAAAGATCACAATCAGAAGTTAGGTCTGAGCACTCCATTTTTTATCCTTTCCATTGTCTTCAAGTCTTTGTGAAAATACGTAGTTTGAGGGTGCCTGGGTTAAAGGCTTCGGCTCAGGTCATGATCCCAGGGTCCTGGGATGGAGTCCGATATCGGGCTCTCTGCCCGGCAGGGAGCCTGCTTCCCTTCCTCTCTCTGCCTGCCTCTCTGCCTGCTTGTGATCTGTCCGTCAAATAAATGAATAAAATCCTTAAAAAAATATTAGTTTGAAAGCAAAAGCAATTTCAGCTTTCCAAACCCACAAACACAAGGAAGATTTTAAATGATTCGCTTGCTCTCTCCCTTCTGTACTTCATCAATGAAATACCCTTCTCTACTTGGAACTCAAAGCCGCTGCTATTAAATCACAGCCATTTCCTTCCTGACCCCAAATGCGAGCGTCCAAAAAGCAGTTTCAATTCAGCTTTATGATTCAACACCTAAAAATCAAAACAAAATTCCTATTAAGGCAGTGCCTCCAAACCATCAGCATTAAAAATACCAGGCTAGGGGAGCTGCGGTTGCGAGCAGGCTCAGGAATCGAGCCAAATGGGGGCTAGCCTGCAGAAACGCATTGGCACTTAGAGGCTCTTTTAAAATAGAGATCCGGTGTGAGATATCACTTAATCCCCTAGAAATTCCCGCGATCCGGGAGTTTGCTGCGGTCCTTCGCAGAATGTGGCCCTAATTCATCTCTCCAAAAGGACAGACTGAGGGAGTTAACTGTCAGTCTGTCGCGTGCAAGAGACTCTCTTCTATCCCTCCCCCCACCTACCCAATTCACTGATTTAAGCCAACCTCAAAATTACATCAGAAAAGTATATTTTGGAAGAAGGGCGGGGTCAGAGTAGATAATCCGCATTCAGATTAAATCTATTGAGAGAATGAGTGATGTGTATTTGTGGAGGTCACCAATTACCGGGAATCACATTCAATTCTCAGGGAAAGCGCTGGAGAAGGGGAAGGGTGGGCGCCGGTCCTAGGCTGAGGCCAGCGCAGGGTGGGGGTGCGGGCGCTCGCGCGTGGAGATGGGAGACTCCTGGATGATCCCACGCGCGGCCCCGACGCGCCGGGCAGGAGCGCGCAGGGCGGCGATTCACTTGCTGCGGGCGTACCTAATGGGCACTCGTGCATTCCTGCTCGTGCGGTGAGCGCACGCACGCTGCCGCTGGGTCTCAGGCCCCCAAATTAAGGCGGAGGCGGGGGGCGGGGGGCGCCGAGTGAAGGAGCTCCAGGCAGATTGTCTTTCTCTGCCAGGAGCTGGGAAAAGGGCCAGCCCCGTGCCCTGCACGCCTGGCTCTGCTCGGCAGCTTGCCGGTGAGCGCAGAGCCGATGGAGCAGCAGCCGCGCACGGGTCGGGCCGTGTCACCATTTCTGCGCCAGCTGACCGCCCTGGAGAGAGAGAAGGCAGCAGCACCTCAGAGGTACGCTTTGCGCCACCTCCCCCGACCCCTCCCCGGCAAGCAATGCCCCCGAGGGGAAGTCCACAATACAATCGGTCTCGCCTACAAAGTTCTTGGATGTCTGGCATCTTTTGAGGAGGGGGAAAGCAGTCCTGTCCCGGTCGGCCGGCCGGCTGGGAAGAGAAGTTCTCCGGGGTCAGGACGCAGGCTGGCTCCGGGGACCCTCCTTGCCTCCCGCGGGCGGGCCAGGATGGAGCAGGGAGCTTTGCACTGGACCGAGAACTCTCGGGCCGGCACTGGCCCCGTCAGGCGCTGCCTCATTTACCCTCGACCCCGGGGAGGACAGCAACAAGTCCTGTTCCAGCCATTTCATCACCCTGCCAGCACGTGCGGATTCCCGGCGCGCGGAGCCTAGCGTCTCGCCTAGCCTCGCGCTTTCCTTTGCATGTCCCGCGCCACCCCAAGAGTTTGCGCGGCCCTAGATGGGCTCCCAGTTCCGGGCAGAGCGCCCGGGGCGCGCTGCTTGGGTGCACCGTGTTGTCTCCCAGCAGCTCCCTGCCGCGGGGGCGCTTGCACTTACCTGTGTTCTGCAGGGACAGGCGGCCTTTCTGCTGGGAACCCCTGTCTTGGGGACCCTCCGGCGGGTTGGTGGCGTCGGTCCCCCGCGCCGAGTCGAAGGTGGCCAGTACCAAAGCCAGGGTCACGAACTGGCAGAGCCGCTCGGCACACATGGTTCTGTGTGTAAACCTCCCGCCCGGAGACCTGGATTCTTTGTGCTCTCCTCCTCTTCTTCCTCCTTGGCTGCGTCCCCTCCTCCTCCCACTCTTCCTCCTTGCTCGCCTTTTCCCTCCTCCTCGCGGCCGCCGCTCGGATAGAGGTTACCCAGCGCCCTCCCGTAGCTCTCTGGAGAGCATGTGACCAGGCCGTTAGCAGCGCCGCGATTGCCCGGCAATGGCAGGGATGGTGCCTCAAATATCCCTGGAAGCTCTGGTGTCACTTGAATGAAGGAGTCGAGCAGGTGTTGTCCCAGCGGCTGGACCAATCCGAGACCCCGGCCCGTTTGACAACACGACTGGGAGGCGGGGCCTGCGCCCAACTACTACAGGAGGAAGCCGAGCTCCGCCGGGAGCGCCCCAGAAAGTTGCCGACCTGGCGCCGGCAGCGCGTTTGCTTGCGTGTATGAGTGTGTGTGAGCGCGGCCGGAGACGCGTGTGCGGGTGATCCAGGGCAATGGCCGAACGCACTTTAAAAAATAAAAGCAAATACCAGCTCCGATTGCGACTAAAGAAGAGCGGGAGCAGACGGTCTGCGCTGGGACAGCGTCGTTCCCCCCACCTCCCACTCCCCGGGCCCCTGGCTCGCATCACACCCGCATCTTGCCGGGAAAGTTTCCTCTTTCTGTCGTTTGGAATTCAGTGAGCTCCCCAGACCCGAGCCTTGACAGATTGGAGTTTCTTGGGCACAGTGACGCTAGGGGCAAACTGAGCACAGATGGGAATTCCTGGCTTTGTGACGCTTTGCATTAAGAAAAAAAAAAAACAAAAACCCAACAACAAAAAAAACACCTTTCGAACTGAGATAGGAGAAGCACTAGATAGGACTTGGCTTGCGCAACTGTTCCATCCTCCCCCCCGCTTTTTTTTTTTTTTTTTTTTGCCCCCATTTGGTGGGCCGTGCAACACTTAGTGTGCCAGTTCCTCACCCCTCCCCCAATCCAGACGGATTCCGGGCTGGGCTACAGGGATCCAGGTGACCGATTGGACTTGCATCATTTCTAGGCGGGTGACAGGGAGGCCCAAGCCGCCCTGAGTCAGCCCGCCGCGGAGCATCGCTTGCCCCGGAGGTCGGAGCTTGAAAGGCAACTTTACGCGTCTCCAAACACACTCTTCCATTTCCCCAAAGCGCCACTCGCCGCCCGGCTCCGGATTCCCTTTAGTCTCCAGTTATCGATGGAAATGGGCAAAAAACAAAAACAAAAAACCAAACCCTCAAACCAAACCCGGGGAGATCCTCTCCATCTCTTCCGTCTTGTTGCAGCTTCCTCCCCAAGCACCGCCCGGGCTGGATGGCTCCGGCTTTCTCCCCCGGCCCGCGGAAGCAGGGAGAAAGTTGGGCGCCGCTCTGAGCGCCTCTTCCCCCGCTGTGTGTGTACGTGTGCACGCTCACGTCTCCCCGGCGCCGGGGCCGGGGACAGGAACTGCTCTGGGCACCGTCAGTCCGACGGCTCAGCTCTGGGGGCTCGCGCGGCTGGGGGAGGGGGGGACGCGAGCGTGGCGGCAGAGAGCCCAGCCGCACGCACGCACCCGGGTCGGCCCGCCCTCGCCCCTCCCCCGCCGTCCCCACCCTCCTCCGGGAGAACAGGTGAGCTCGGGTACCAGCTCCCACCCCCAACCCCCACCCCGCTGCCCGCCCGCGCCTTCTGCGGTAATGCGCCGGGGAGGTTTCATCACCCACTGCCCGCGGCGACGCGGCCCCGGGTCTCCGCGGCGGGACGCACTGCTGCGCCTCGTTGGGGCCGCCATGTGACACGGTTGGGGGAGGGGGTGCGGAGACGCGGGGGCCAGGTCGTCCTTGGGCTGCCCCCGTTGGGCCTCCGGAGCTTCCCTATCTGGGTCCCGGTTGCACTGGGGCGTAGAGAGGGCAGAGGCGGGAGGCCAGGTGGCCGCCGCTGATCACAGCTCTACGGCGCGTCGAGAGCCCCGAGTCGGGAGTCTGGAGGGCGGGGGGAGGGCGCCTTCGGAGTGGGCAGTCCACCATCCCCGCCCGACTTTCAGAGCCCCAATAAATGGTCACTTTGAAGGTTTGAGTCTGCAGCCGTGACAAGAAACCGAGCGCTCATGCCCAGGATTCCAACAGCAATTACTATTTGCAGCCTCAGATCTTTGTGGAAGGAGGTGGGGTACAAGTACATTAAAATGGGTGGTTCGCATTTCCCACCCTGCTTTTGTTTGCATAGTTAACTTAGCTTCCTTTATTGCTTTATGAAAAATGCTCTCGCATAGATCCTTGAGAGACAAAACATTAACAAACAAGGGCATTCTGGCCTCTCCAAGAACTCCATAAGCCCCTGAATTTCCCGTGTAGGCTTTTTTCCCCCAAAGCCTCTTTTGTAGGTGAGAACATGAGCAATATCAGCATTAAAAAAGGCATCTGGTCACTTGGCTCTCGGAGCAACAGAAATAGGCGAGGGCCAGGGGCAGGAGCACGCCCACCTTTGCTGGATGCAAGACACTGTTGAGTCTGCTTGGCAGAAGGCTCCAACAGGTAGCAGGTGTAGGTCTCCGGGCTCCCACTTCCTCACTGCCTTTGGTTAGGCACTACCTGGTGCCATGAGGCCCTCAGGGGACCTGCATTATTCATCTTGAGGCTATTTGCTCTAGGTTCACAGGGGACATTCCAGTCTCTCCCCTGAGCCAACTGCCTCCTTATAGAAGGAAGAGTAGTGGCTAGATTTTGAAGTATTGTGAGCCCGGGTACTCGTTCTTAAAGGCTTCATCTGTTGGCCACTTGGCTGGGGCCAAACATCCAGAGAGGAACGCCCATCCTGTTGAGTTCCATCATGGCTGAGAAAATTCTGCTCAACTATTAGGCGGTTTCTTGGGACAACTATCCCAGGCCCTGGGTCTGGGGTGGGAGCTGGGAGGGGGAGAGTGACTGATGACTTCGTTATAACTGTCCTCATTCTTCTGGCTCTAGAACTCTAGCCTCATTTGGCAGATTGTGGCTGATGAGAGTGACGGTGGGGAGTGGACAGTAATTATTTATTATTATAAAGCTAACATGAATGGAGAACAGGCCACGGCACCACATACCGAATTTGTGGCTTTGGTGTCTCCCCAGACCTGAGTCCATCTTAGATGGGAACTGGGACTTGGGAGGAGCAAGGACAGGACAGCGGGTGTTGTCCCAAGGTTCAGCAGGAAATCTGGCTGGATGGGCCCTCCCTCTCAGTTTAAGACCCAGAGAGTGGCAGGAACAGTGAAACTGCCGCAGTCTTCTGTGGTTGATGGTCAGGACCCATGTTTTCCTCTAGGTAAATATTCAGCTGAACACTTAGTGATCAGTTTCTTTTTTTGGGGGGTGGGGTGGGGTGTGATATTTGGGCCAGACTTTGAGAGATAGGAGAAGATATTGACAAACATAGGTAAGGAAAAGTGAGAGGGCACCACAGTGGGGAGGACCCTCTGTGGGATTTGTATCAAGAATAGGGGTTTCTCGGGACGCCTGGGTGGCTCAGTTGGTTGGACGACTGCCTTCGGCTCAGGGCGTGATCCTGGAGTCCCGGGATCGAGTCCCACATCAGGCTCCCAGCTCCATGGGGAGTCTGCTTCGCTCTCTGACCTTCTCCCCTCTCATGCTCTCTCTCACTGTCTCTCTCTCTCAAATAAATAAATAAAATCTTAAAAAAAAAAAAAAGAATAGGGGTTTCTCAGTTTGGTGTTAAAGTGGGAGATAACTGGTGTGGGCATCTGGGGCCCCGTTGCCAAGGCCTTTGGGACAAATCTGTGCTCACCATAGACGATCTTGTTCTCTCATTGTGATGGCATTTAAGGCTGAGACGACAGCATGCTCTTAGACTAGATTCCCCTTTGCAATTAGGAAACGTGGGAGGCCCAGTGCTGCTGTGGTGAAGGAGGCTGGAGAGAAGAATGGGAAGTAATTAGTTTGAATCCTGATGTGGGTTGAGATGCCCTGTAGGACAGAGGTGTTCCTGCTCAGGTGCGAGCAGGTGGGGCGGTGGAGGATGGGAACAGCCCTTAGGTGTTTGAGGCAGTGATCTGTAGGCAGATAGGGACTGTCTAGTTCAGGCTTACTGTGAGTTCCAGAGCCTGAGTGGAAAACGTGGCTTCCACGTGGAGAGCTCCTCCTACTGCACTCTCCGCCCCCTTCGGGCTGTCTGTCTGGGCTGATGGCACCACCTTATGGTCAGAGAGGGAACTGTCTGACCACAGAGTGGACTCTTCCTGACTCCAGGGCTTGGGGCACTAATATGGGGTCTTCTGCCCTCTTTTCAATTTCTTTGGCAAATCAATTCATGCGGTCTCCTCATAACAACTGCTTTAGTTGCCTCTTCAAGGAAATCTCTTTTAAACTTTCTGCTTTTCCTCCCCCATCCTTAGCTATCCTACTGTGTAAGCCCCAAGTTTACTCTCATCCTGGCTTTCCCCCATCATGCCTATATGAAGGAAAATGTGGGCAGACAAAATAGCAAACTGTTGCTATCAGCCTCCAAAATTCTTGAAAGCAGAAGTCTGTCCCTAGAAAGTCTCCATCTTTCCCCTTGTCTTCTTTCACTGAAGTGGTTGTTATATTAAATAAACTTCAGGATAAAGGAGAATATGTCTTCAATATTTGGGTTTGTTTGTTAGTACTCCAACAAAATTGCTTTCTACTAATTTTTACTGTAAAGTAAAAGGCTTCAATAATGTTATGAGTTAAGGCTTTTGTGGGTCTGGTTTGGAAACCTCACCGTCATTTATAATGTTATTTATTGAAGGAAAATAAATCCAGAGTTCCCAAAACAACCAACTCCCAAAGATTTGGAACACACCACTTTTGTGAATTGGACATTTCCTCTGTGTCATAGATTAATAGTCAAAGTGTATTCATGGATTGACTGGAAACAAAAGATAAAAAAGAGTTTTTTAAAAACCCCAGGAGAATAGGAACATTGTCTCCCTCACCATAAATTCGTTTACTGGAAAGAATATAAAGCAGTACACGTCGGGTGTCTGGTTGTGGTTTGAGTTTTGTTGATGCCTTGCTTTGAAGCCTGAGTAGCATTCCGGAAGTCCTCTCTGTTTTCCTTGGGTCATCATTTTTGCTTCCTCATTGTGTGCCAAGACAAACTCCAGGGGAAAAAGCCCCAGGCGAGGGGGCTGCTTAGTCTCCATGGGGGGTGCTGGTGGAACCCACAGTATTGGAGAACCGTGTAGCTCGCATGGCTGGGTTTCCATGCTGGTCTGAGAATTGATGGATTTCAAGTGGGTGAGGAAAGAGTCTTTTTGTGGGGCACTTTTCCAGTGGCCAGATTTTGAAATTCTTCATGAAAGAACCATATCTGTAAATATGATTTAACTGTCCATGTATTGTCAGGGTCATTGGACCTAATTTTGGTTTCTGAGTCCCCGCCCCCCCAACCTTAGCTGTTCTGTTTGTAAAGGTCGATGTTTCATGACTTTTGCTCTTTTTAAAGATATCTTCCAAAGAGCAAAGAAAACATATACTTAAAAAAGAAAAAAAAAAACAGACTAAGACTCAGTCTCCCTTGAATTTACCATATGGGACCATTGGAATCATTTATAAACCCAAGGTACTTCATGGGATCTTAGTGATCTTATTTTTCTTATATCTTGAAACATTTTCCATTTTATTTTTTGAAAAAGATTTTAAAAATTTACTTGTCAGAGAAAGAGAGAGCACAAGCAGGGGAGCAGCAGACGGAGGGAGACGCCATGGGACTCGATCTCAGGACCCTGGGATCATGATCTGAGCCGAAGGCAGACACTTAACCAAAGGCAGACCTTTAACTGACATATCTACCCAGGAGTCCCTACATTTTCCATTTTATTACCCCAGGAATTATATCATCATTGCCCATATTACTGCTAGTTATTTTATGCTAAAAACACTAAAATAATAAGAAAATGGGAGAGTGATAGACTCACCACTTAGAAGGATGATACAACAGTGAAATAAGCCATCACTACTGCATTACCTTTCTGTTTTCTTACTACATTCCTTAGCATATTACATCATGTTTCCAGAAGGTATAGAAGATGGAAGATGCCATCTTTGTTTCTTTCATTGCATCTAGTTGAAAATCCAGGATTTTTCATTTCCTATACAAAACCGTAAAGAGGAGAATATCGACAAAGGAGAATTTTTATTGTAGTTAGACACATCAGAAGGGACAGCAGTGCTGTTGACTCTAGTAATGCTAGTAAAATTGCTTTTATAAGCAAAATCTCAGACTATGAGTCTTACAAGATAGTAATCTGGATGAATTTTTCTCAAACTTCTGAATCAATGAATAAACAGTATCTTTCCGAGGACAAAGAGAAACTATGATATTCTTATCCAGTTAGTCATTCATCAGGAATGATTTCATCACCCAGTATTTTGCAACAAGAACCTGGACCATCCTGTTTTGCTAAAAGAATGGGAGCCAGTATTCTTTTACCTCTTGTGTTTGGTTGCTAGAATGTCCCTGATACAGTCTGCAGATGATGAAGTCCGATGTGTTTACAAAAGCAATCAAAAGGAGATAGATGATATAGAAATGGACAAAAATTATTGGACTCATTCTTGCTGGTGTTGAAGCACATAAACATGCTTTGCAAATTTGGAGAAAAGAAGATACTCATCTCTTTAACAAACTTATGAGCCCTCAGAGGTTTGAAAAGTAATTGGTTTTGTCATGTGAGTGCAAGGAGAACCAGAAATTATGGTAAGCTAGAATTTATTGAAGATTTACTTGAGATCTGGAATCAGTATTGAAGAGATGGATCTGTCCCAGTTCCTCCATGACAGGTGATGAACAGTTAGTTGCATATAGAGGACATTGTACATTTTGAGCTTATATACCTTCAAAGTCAGGAGAAGGGAATGAAAATTTGCCATATTTAAACCATTAAATTTTGTAATAAAGTTTTATTAAAAATATTTTTTTGAGAGAGAGAGGTTGTGCACATGTGCACAGGGTTGGGGAGGAGTAGAGGGAGAATCCCAAGCAGGCTCTACACCCAGCACGGAGCCTGACAAGGGCTTTCATCTCACAACCTCAAGATCATGATCTGCACTCACATCAAGAGTTGCATGCTTAACCAACTGAACCACTCAGATGCCCCAAATTTTGTAATAAAGTTTTAAACTTTATTATTACATCCATAAATTACTCATAAAAATAAAAAGGGCCCATTGGACCCTGATGGTAAATGATGCTGACAATTTTTCCTTGGTGTACTGGGGGTGTACTGGGGGTTAAGGTTAGTGAGGCAAAATATCAATTATAAAAATCAAGTAAACCCCACTGTGTTAGTATCCATCCACTCCATTTCCCCTTCCTACCTTCCCATACATGCTCACCATTAAGGATTGATGATTGTTTTAAATCACTGAATGAGAGACATTGTCATATAGCCTCTCAGGTGATTCTCTCCTTTGGAACTCAGTGCTTCCCAAAGTTCAGTGGGATAAGAATTACTGTACAGGACACATAACATGGATACTTATTTTAGTGTATGGTATACAGGACTTTCAAAGTTAATTTTGAGCATTGAAGGCTTTTGCTTTGAAACCTTTAGAACCTGATTGTCTTAGTCTGTTGGGTCGCTGTGGCAGAATACCATCAACTGTGTGACTGACGAGCAGACATTTCTTTCTCATGGTTCTGGAGGCTGGAAGTCTGAGATCTGGGTGCTAGTATGGTTGGGTTCCTGGTGAGAGCCTGCTTCCTGGTTACATCTGCATATGGCTTTCTTGGAGTGTGTGTCGGGAGAGGGGGGTAGTGAGAGCATGAATGAGCAGGCAGATTGCAAGCTAGGTGTTTGGGATGGCTGGGCAGGACGGTGTTTGTGGAGGGGAGGACTCACAGTTGTGCATCAACCAGAGCTAGACCCCTTAAGTGATAGAGGCAAGCACGTTACCCACCTCCCATTCTGGGATGTCCAGGGGCGTGGGGCTAGTGTGGGTGCAGCAGATGGATTGGACAGGGAGACCTCTGAGGAAGGAACACCCTGAGACGTCAAATGGCAAATTAGAGACAGAAAGGAAGAGGTTATTTTGAGAAGCTTGTGGGGGACAAACTAGCAAGGTGACCTGCTTGTGCACGTGATGAGTAAGTGGGGAAAATGATGGCAGTTTAGGTCTCTCTTCCCATTCCCTCCTGCACCTGCACCGTGTCCCTCCCTGTCTCCTCCACGACATCTCAATCAGTGCCATCACCACATTTCTGGGTGCTCCCCGACACTGCCACCAGGAACTGTCTTTGATACGAAGTCAGTCTTTTCCTCCTCCCTTCATGCTTCTGTGTGGAATTTGTCACAGATTCTTATTTCTGACTGCGAAATACATAGGATTCCATTCACCTCCCACCATTGCTGCCATCGGCTCCTCCTTGTCTTGTGTACTGCTGTGGGATCACCCAGCTGGTCTTCTGCTTCTCCTTTTGCTCACCGGCACTCTCTCCGGTTCACATTCTCTGCACGGTAGCCAGACTGAAGAAAGACCAAACCAAACGAACCAAAAAAAATAAACCCCAAACCAAATCATACCGCTCAGCTGCTTAACCCTAGAAGCCTTCTCAGAATCCCTTTTATACTCCCGACCGTGGGCCTGATGGCATGGCAAAATCTGGCTCTGCTGGTTTTGAAGTCCTCATGGGAGCCACTCTCACCCTTCCTCATTCCCTTCCAGCACCTTCTTTCCACACTGCAAACAGGCCAACCTCTTCCCTGCCTTAGGGCCTTCGTGCAGGCTATTCCCACAGATCCAGGGCTTTGCCCGGTTATTACCTTGTTTATTTATTTAAATGGTTTGTTGTGTCTTATTCTTTCTCCCACTCAAAATGAATTATAAGTGCCTGAAGGAGCTGGTGTCTGCCATGGTCAATGTTCAATCCTTAGCGCCTACTAGAGTCCCTGACTCATAGCAGATTAAGTGTGTGTCTGGTATGTGTATATGTGTGGTTATTGGATGACAAAATGCCTCCTGGTTCCATTAGCAGAACTGAGACTTAGGGAGGGGAAGCCCAGGCTGGTGGGGAGGGGTGAACTGAAGGGTCAGTGGGTGTCCTTCCAACTCTTGCGGCATTTCATAGTTAGGCTGAGGCCTGATCCCATACTGCTTTGTGCTGGAACTATTCGTGCGTTGAAAGTGCTTTCATGCACGTCACTCCCTTAAACCTCTCTATAACCTTGGGAGGGATAGAATTATTATTCCCATTTTACTGATGGAAAACCTTGAACTTAGAGATTCTTGCCCAAGACACACACACAGCTGGAGAGGTCCAAGTCCAGATTTGGACATGAGTATTCAAACTCCCAATTCTTTGTTTTTTATTATTGTCCTGGAAGTCATAGCCCACTTCTCCATCCCTACCAGTGAACAATAAAGGTTATAGATCATATTGAAAAACACTTTCATTTTGATGCTGAACAAAATGATTTTAGTTAGCATGAGGGTCAAAGGAATTCAGTACCTCTGTATGTACAGGTAATACTTCTATGTCTTTTTTTCCATAAGCTCTTAAAACCTTGAAAAGGGCAGAAGAACCAGGAAGAGAACTAAGTGAAAGAGAGAAAATTAAGAGAAGACCTCAAAGCAAAGAAATGGAGAGGAACAAAGGTAAGATTATAATCTAAAAGGAAGCCAAAGAATATTTTCTCAAACTTGTTTTTTTTGGCAAGGTCACAAACTAAGGAAATGGGTAACAAGATAAATTAGGCACACAGAAATAAAGCAAGAAGGCAGATAACTGGTGAGAAAAAAGGGAGAAAAGTGCCCCCCAGGGGAAAGCAGAGGAAAGGAGAGGCTGACCAGATGGGGTGACTCTGAGAAGCTTGGGTATGCTAACATCAACTACATGACGTTCATTGTGGGCCTGGCACATGGGGCGTGTTTATTGGCCGTTGGTTTTAGCTGACAGTGGAGATGAAGAGCAAGGAGAGTTAATCTATGGAGTGTGCACGTGGGGAGCACCTTCTGGATGGGCAGAGAGGGCAGGGACTTTGGATCAAGATGTCATGAGGTTCACATCTCAGCCTTGACATTGATTAGCTGTGTGACGGAGACCAGGTGACTTAGCCTCTCTGAACTTCAGTCCGTTCAACATAAGCCCAGGGATAATACCACGTACTTTGTAGGGTTGTTGTAGGATTAAATGAGATAGTGTGTCAAAATGCCTTGGTCAGTGCTTGGCGCCTGCCAGGCACTGAATAGCCATTGTTTTCCACAGTGATCAAAGCAAGAGGTGATGGTTACTTTCTGACCGACATTCGAGTTTCAGTAGAAACTGTGACCTTCTGTTGCTTTGGGCACCCTCAGATCCTCAGAAGGCAGGAAACAGAGTTGGGGAGCTGCCCCCTCCTCCTACCTTGGTTCCAGTGCACCTTCTAGATGGTGAGATCGGGGTGGGTTTCTTTCATCTTGGGGCAGCTGTATGGGTAGTGATTGGGTACATTTTTATTTGCAGGTTACTGTGTGCAGTAACGTCTCACATTTGCTTTTTAAAAGTGCCTTAATGGACTGCTATAGTAGAAGGAGAAAAATCTTTCATTCGTATGTGTATGTCATTCAAATGGTATTTTTAAAGATTTATTTTTGTGTGTTCACGATGTTCTTGAATAATGTTTCCATAAGTACGGTCAAAGATAAAACTTGCACGGTGCGCAAAATCTGGTCATGCATATTTTAAAGTGTGACCGTCTTTTGGCCGGCCTCGGGCTCCATTTGCCCAGCTCTTCTCTGGCCATGTTTCCTTAGGAGGGCTTGCTTGAGCTGGCTCACCTGCCGGGAAACTTCTGAACACTGGCCAAGCTGATGGTGGTGCCCTCTGCTGGTGTCACCCCTCTCCCCTTTACCCCCCAACAGCTGGGCTCTCCAACGGAACCAGTGGAGGCCAGTCATTTGTTCAGTAGATACCCGGTGAGCATCGCTGATGTGCTGGGAGCTGTGCTGGGCTTTGTGGAATCTGGTGGTGAGTAAGATGGGCAAGGTCGCTAGTCTCATGCAGCAAAGGAAGTGATGAGAAGATACAGTGTCTGAGGGCCTCTGTCAGGGAGGAGGCTCTGGGATGACCTCCTTGAAGAGCGATTATTTCTTGAATGACACAAAAAACTTGAGTGATGCAAAAAGATCGCCCATGATGAAGATCAGGAGAGGCTGCTTCCAGGCAGAAGCAGGTAAATACCAGGGCCTCGAGGTTGGCATTTGGTTTGGCTAGTTCACGGAACTGGAAAGAGGCTGGCATGGCTGGAGCCTGGTGAGTGATGTCTGGAGAGTGGCAGGAGATGAGTACTTGAGGGCCGGTGGCCAGGGTAAAGAGTATGGATGTCTTGGCTAGCTCTGGCTGCTACCACAAAATACCGTCTACCGGGCAGCTTAAACGCCAGACGTGGATTTCCTCCCAGTTCCGGAGACTGGAAGTCTGAGTTCAGGGTGCCAGCAGGGTGGGGTTGGGAGCATGTTTCCTGGCTTGCTGATGGCTGTTCTTCTTAATGTGTCCTTACCTGGTGGAGAGAGAATGAGAACAAGCTCTCTGGTGTCTCTTCTCATAAGGGCACCAATCCCATCATGAGGGTCCCACCCCCACGACCTCATCTAACCCCAGGCACCTCCTGAAGGCCCCACCTCCAGGTGCCATCACGGGGCACCAAGAGGCACCCAAAGGTGTCAGCTCTCAAGATGCAGAGGAGAACCCAGCAGCTGTGAATGCCTGCCTCTGTTCTCACTCAGTAAGTCTCCGGTCCCCGGATTCCGGAGTCAGCCTCAGACTGGGAAGGAAGACAAGTCTCTCACAGACCGGGCAGCGTTCGGAGTTTGAGAGCGAGGAGCACCACCTCGGGAAGGCAGAGAATTGGTGGAAGCTGGCTAGGCAATGGCCCTCAGTCAGGCCTGACAGATGGAGTGGAGGTTCGCTGCGCCACCGGAGAAGGGCCTTCCATGCAGGCTCAGGGCAGCCCGGGAAATGACTCACTGGTGTCCCTCCTTTTCTCACGCTTTTAGAAGCACCGTCCTCTGATGGCTCTCTCTGCCACCAGGACGGCACCAGGGGCCTGAAGTGACTTCCTGGGAGCCAGGTGGTGAGGTCACCATGGAAGGAACGTGTCAGGGCTCTTTTGCTCTGAGGCGGATCTCCGTAGCTCCCGAGACTGGCTCTGCGGTCACCGAGCCCAGCCTGGGGTCCGTTTTCTTGTCCCTGCTGCCCCACCGCTCTCCATCTGCGTCTCCCCTGTACATTCTGTTTTGCTTCATTCTGTAGCAGTTTCTGCAAATTTGAACACCTGCTCTTTCCAACAAACGAACGATAAGCTTGCTGAAGTCGGATTGCTTCCGTGTGATGCTCTGGTCCTGGATGCAGCTGCGGCTTTTGGTAAACATTTGTCTGTTGAATCAGTTGGTGGTTCTGACCTATTCTCAGTTAACCAAGGACCAAGACGGGTCTGTGTGTGGGGGGGAGGCTCTGTATTTAGGCAATTTATGTCAGGATCACCAGTCATCTGTCATTAGCTTGTCCCCTTTGTGCCATACATGCATTCCACCGTGCAGTTCCTGGGCTTTCTACTTTTCTTTAAGTTGGCTCACGTTTTTCCCTGACATAATTAATTCCAGCTGAAAACTTGATAGCATGACTGTGTGTGAAAACCACTATCACCTCCCATAAATAAAAGGTGATTGTAAAAAGAAAGCCAAATCTTTGAAATGGAAAGCACGTGTTTCTTGCCCCATGAGTCATCTCAAGGGTTCTAGGAATCCGCACGTCACACTTCGGGGAATTGTGATGTACATGACAAGTGAGGATGCGTTTAGGAAGATGACAGCCATCCCCGGACGTACTTCTGGATCTTGGGCACCTTTGCATCCCATGCGCTGTGGGCATGACAACCAGGGACTGCCACTTGCCACGGGCTGCACAGGGAGTCAGTGGGTGACAAGTGAGCAGTACTCTGGTGCCGTTCTCCTGTCGTTGGAGATACCTGGCTCCTTGACCTTCCAACCTGCGTCAGGCTCTTCCTGGGACTGGGACACAGTATTCTTCCTCTGTTAGCTGCTAGTCTGAGAACAGTTGTGGAGGAGGGGGAGGAGGGGGCGGGAGGGGACCAGAAGGGGAAGGGGAGGAGGTAGGGGTGGATGCAAAGGGAAGGAGAACTGGCTGTGGAGCAAAGGCTGGTCAGTCAGTAGCTGCCAGGAGGAGAGAGCACGATGAGGGACCAGAAAGTGGAGGGGATGGGCTGAGAGGTGTGCCTTGCTGCAGGGAAGTGGTTTTGGCCGAGAGCCAGGGGAGAGTGAAGTGTGCATTTGTCTGTTGAGCCTGGAGGCGCTGGCTGGGTGGACAGAAGCAACACTTTGATTCTTACACTGCAGTATGTAACCCTCTGTAGGACAAAAGATTTTAAGAGGAAAAGGCAAGGTACAAGTGTAAAAATAGTATGATTATTATTCAGGTAATGGTTTTCATTCTGTGTTAGATGTTTGGACTTGGCTTAATTGCCAGTTTGGATCAAATGACACAGCAGATCATCTGTGAGCCTCCAGATTCTAAGTCTGTTGTGTCCTGACTCACCGTAGGTACAAAGACTCAGAGAGGACAGGGACCTTGGTGGGAAGCAGCTCCCCAGAGCCCCTTAACTGAGCCACTCCCAACATGACTGACATCCCCAGAATCTGAACAGAAGTCTGGGGGGGGGGCTTCCTAACAGGTGACCCCTTAGCTTCCCAGGGCCCCTCTAGCATTGTGCAGGCTAATGCTACTGCTTAAGGCGGCAGCCCCTGCCCTCTGCGCTCTGGGTTCTGGGCTCCTATGCAGACATCATCCTGGTTGGGGACAAGTCTTTGCGAGGCTGTTGGGGAACCAGTGCACCTGGTGGAGGACCTGGTGGAGGCATTGCAAGCTTCTTCCCCCTTTAGACCTGGTTGCTCATAGGGTTGGGCCAGGCTGCTGTGCTTGCAGGTGGGCAAACCAGCCACCACGTGTGTGCTTGCGGCCTGCGCTTGAGTCCTGAATTTATCTCCTTGCCTTATGCTTCCAGACAAATCATCTCACACCTCACACTTAAGTTGACTACCTTGAATGCCAGCTTTGCCCCTTGCTTGCTGTGTGACTTTGGGCAAGTTGTTAACCTCTCTGTTCCTCTATTTCTCTGTAAAATGGTGCTAATAATCATACCTCTCTCTTAGAGTTGTGAAGATTAAGAGACTTGATGTATGTGAGTCTGCAGAGCCCTGAGAGAAGCCCCGCTTCTGTGTCCCCAGCCATCCCCAGGCTCCAGCCAGCTTGTGCTGTTGCCTGTATCATGGGCAACCTTTAACAAACTCCAGAGGCCAGGACACAGGCCCAAGACCTCTTCACAGAGTCCTGTCCCTGCTGACACTCCTGCCTTGTGGCCCCTGCGTTTGGCTCACTGTCTTCAGCACTCAGTCATGCCATCGTCTCCTAGGCCAGCCTGCCTCGGCACCCCTCATCCTGCCCTTCCTTGCTCCTGAACCCAAAGCTTCTTGTCAGGTTAGCTTTATGGAGTAATTTGGCTAGGTCATAGGACCCAGTCATTGGTTGAATCAGACGCTGCTCTTAGTGTTGCTGTGATGATATTTTGTGGCGATGGTTAACATCCACCCTTAGTGGTCCTTAAGTAAAGAATGTTACCCTTGATGTTGTTGGTGGGGGGGCGCCCATAAAGTCACCTGAAGGCTGTGGGAGCAAAACTGAGGTCTTATTGGGATGGAATTCTGCCTCGGGACTGTGGCATCGACTGCTGTGTGTTTCCCAGCCTGCTGGCACCCCCAGAGTTCCACCGTGCCAGCTCCCCATGACCACACGAGCCTGTTCCTCCCAAGTGTGTGTGTGTGTGTGTGTGTGTGTGTGTGTGTCTATATACACATTTATCTGTGGGCATGTATGAGCAGTCCCACTTCTCTGTGGTTTCGCTTTCCATGGTGTCTGTTACCTGTGGTGAACTATGGTCCAGAAGCAGATGACCCTCCTTCGGATGTGTCATCAGAAGGTCAGGAGCGGCCTCATGCTACATCTTGGTGCCTGTGTCATTCACCTACATCACCTCCTCTTGTAGGTGTTTTGTTATCTCCTGTCTTCACAAGTGAAGTACAGTACAATATTTTGAGAGAGAGAGAGACCACATTCACAAAACGTTATCACAGTATGTCATTATAATTGTTCTGTTTTATGAAGTAGTCACCATTGCTCAGCTCTTACTGTCTCCACTCTAGAAATCAAACATGATCATAGGTATGTACATACAAGAAAACCATAGTATATGTTGGGTTGGGTACCACCAGCAGTATCCGCATCTGCTTGGGGTCTTGGAATTTAACCCCTGTGGATGGGGGAAACTGCTCTGTGTACACATACATGTATGTATCACTGAGTCTGTTTCTCCGGAGATCCCTCACTGATACACCTTCTCTGGCATGGCCCAAGCCTTGCTTTCTGGAATCCTTCTCTGATATCCAGCCTTCAGGGGCTGTGCCCTCCCACCTATCTCTAGTGTTAACGATTGTTGGGAAGCCTCCTTGACTTGGCTTACATGGTGGCTGGTGGGGTTACGTAGCGTTAAGGTTATACAATCATTTTCATATTCGTGCTTCCTCAGCTCCCAAGGGAAACTGGGCACATAGTAGGTGATTGATTTCCAGATATCTGCTTACTGAATGCATGTGGGCCTCAGTGGTGAGTTGGAGATTATAAACACTTCCCTGGATTTGCAGGGAGAGAATCAAAAGTGTCTAGCCCAAGGTCATACTTCAAAGAGTTGGCTTATTCTTTTTGTGTTGGAGCCCTGAGGCTCTAAAATATACCTTAACCGCATTTCTTTCTCCTTTTCCTCCCTCTCCCTGCCCAGCATGGTTTCCAGAACATAAAATACAAGTTCAGACATGGCAGAGGAGACAAGAACATGAAATTCCTGAGCTTTCAGATGGTTATTTGGTTGGTAGACATGGCTTGATTGTTGTTGTACTTGGGAGGACTATGTCTTGCTCGTGGTGGAATATTCTGGGATTTGTCTTCTAAGTGGCCATCCGTTGGGTATCTTCAAGGAGTTCCAAGTGGAAAACCACACAAGTGCCTGTATAAATGCAGATGGCTGAGTAGACTTTGGAGTGGTGGCATCCTCGGGACTGGAGGCCGGCCTCTACCATGTAGGCGGCCCCTTCCATGTCCCTGGCAATGCTGCACCACATGACCTGGCATCCTCGGTGAACATTCACTCAAGAAGTTCCTGCCTTGAGCTAGGGAGCTTTTCAGTGTTAACAAAAGCCAAGGCCTTCCTGGAATTTTCTTTTAAAGTCCCAGTACATAACCCTGCTTTACCTCTACTGGGACTTTTTGGAATTGACAACGCTTTTAACCAAAAACACCCCTCTTCGTGGTGGGCGAGGCAGAGTTAATGAGCACAAGGAGGGCATTGCAAATGAGTTTTGAACTGGCAAAAATTCCTTTTATTTTGTCGTTTTTATGGAAAGGTCAAATAGTTGAAAAAAAAATGTCCTCGATGAGGAGTTATCCTTAGGGTTTACAAAAAAGCACACTTTGTTGATAAAATATGAACTGTTTGAAAGATTTATAAGAGTCTAAAATCCTGCATAGCCCTTCAGAATTTGAAGCAGCAGGAAACCACTGTGATATTTTTAAAACAAGTATTTATAAAAGTAATTGGGTACTCTTGATGTGGAATAAGGAGGAAAAAAAAAACTGCTAAGGAAGCTATATTGGACTTGACATAAAAGCGAGGTATGTAATTTGGGAGCAGAATGAAGGGTGGGGAACGTGTACACATAGTACCTGCGGGCCCGTCTCGTTCAGAAGAGCCGGAGGCAGCGATGCAGCACCGGGAGAGAGGGCGGCTCTTCGGGGCCCGCGGGCAGCGCCCAGGTAGCCCAACTTGTTGCTGAAACCCTAGTTTAAAACTCCAAGGCCCTCTGAAACTGATTACATGCAAACAGGACAGAAAACACATGTTTCTGAGGACATTTTGGTTAAAATTAAAAATGTGGCAGAAACAGTGCCAATAATTTACTTGAGAATATCTGAACCAGATGCTGCTAGCCCGTAATTCTGAGTAATTTGCCAAAATTATGTATTTAGTTTAATCCCAGAGATGAAGCTAAAATATGCATGGTTTTTGTTATTTGTGATGCAAAAAAAAAACCCACCCCCAAAAAACAAACACAACCCCCCCCCCCAAAAAAAAGACCCAAATAAAACCTGAGGTGACTTCAGCACATATCGGAGAAAGCACGAGAAAGGGACAGGGTGTCTATCAGCTACGGCTCGAACCTGTGCCGAGTTAAGCAAAGAGCTGTCAGAAATGGATCCTCAGAAAGCAGAAGACCCTAGGAGGTTAGGCAGACATTTTGGAGTAGGTAATTTATGAAATGACAACCTCGTATTAAGAGCATGTTTCTAGGGGCTCCTGGGTGGCTCAGTCAGTTAAGCGGCTGCCTTCGGCTCAGGTCATGATCCCAAGGTCCTGGAATCGATTTCCGCATTTGGCTCCCTGCTCAGTGGGGAACCTGCTTCTCCCTCTCCCACTCCCCTGCTTGTGTTCCCTCTCTCACTCTCTCTCTCTCTGTCAAATAAATATATAAAATATTAAAAAAAAAAAAAGAGCATGTTTCTACTGGGGATGGTTCCTGAGTTGCTCCTACCCGTGGGCCTATCCTCTTGTTCAGGTGATACCAAACATCTGGATGCAAATGGAAAAAAAGTTGATGAGCTGTCTGGTTTCCTCTTCTCTGTGAAGTCAAATAATTGAATAGTGGGGCTAGTTGGTCATTAGACAAATGGTTTTTTTGTTTCTGTTTAGATAGTATCTAACTGGACAGAGGCCGTTTAGTGTAGTGGGTAAGCCTGCAGGCTTTGAAGTCAGACTGGCTGGGTTTAAATCCTGTCTTTGGGGAGCCAGTTTTGGGGTAGTTCCTTAAGTTCTCTGTGCTTAGTGTTCTCATCTGTGAAATGGGCGTGATAACAGTATTTCCCTTGTAGGGTCTTTTTTGAGGGTTAAATGAGTTAATACTAGTAGGATACCTGAACACAGTAATTGTCCTCAATAAACATTACTCATTTTCATTCTTCCTAGTATTTGAGAAGTATTGAGACCTAGGAGAGATCCTTTTGTCTTTTTGACAAAATAAGTAGTCTCACTTGGAGAGGGAGAGGGTTTTTTGTTTGTTTGTTTGTTTGTTTGTTTTTTTAGTTGTGGTAAAATATACAAAACAAACTTTACCATTTTCACTATTTTTAAAGTGTATAGTTCAGGGCCATCAACTATATTCAGAGTGTTGTGCAATCATCATCACATCTACAGAAGGGAATTTTTTTTTAATTATAAAAATAATCCCTAGAATCCACGGCTGGCTTTCAACACCTCAGTTTGGCCCTTGTCTCCTCTCTCTCCTGAACCGTTATCATGGCCTGTGGTGGGCTTCCTGCTCTTCTCTAGTTCATACATGGCTCTAGAGCCATCTTTCTGAAATGCTGATCTGATCTGTTAGCTTTTGGGGATCTTTCCGCACCCTCCCACCCCGTGTATCTTTCCTGCGAGACAAAGGTTAGCCTCACTAGCATGGCCTTTTCGGAAACTTCATTCCTGATGGCCCTATACTTGGTATACAGGCTCCGAGAAGTGTTTGGGGGCCTCTGCATATGTAGTGCCCTTGGGATAAGGATCTGGGAATCATGCCCATTTTACAGATGAGAAGTGGTGTCAAAGCTTGGGATGGTGCCCCATTTAGAACTGGGTGCTTTTTGGAGTCTATCTTACTGCACACAATTTGAGGGCCACCAGGACCCAGCCAACATTCTCTGCTTCCACACTCCTGCTGGGGGTTGGCCCTTGCATGCGCAATGGAGCTACCAGTGAGTTGGGCCTAAGGAGATGTGGGTTCTAGTCCTGCCTCTGCCCCTCATTTGTGGTAGGATCTGACTCTCCATCTCTGGTTGCTTACACGAGGAGGTTGCGTCTTGTTGGTCTGTGCGGGGGTAGGTGAGGCCTGGAAGGGTGAAGGATGCTTCCTCAGAAGGGTGGAGAGTCGTGGTCAGAGGGAGAAGGACAGACCTTATTTACCATTTTGCTCAGTGAGATGGTAGCTGCTCACATTCTGAGAATGTGCAGCCCAGGGCCTGGTCCAGCACTGATGCCCACTAGTTACCTGTGGAGTAAAGGGATGATCTTGGGCCTCAGTGACACTTTGGTGACACTTTGGCCAATCATTTACTGGTGAGCAGACTCTTTTCTTCGGCTCTGATTACTGACTCCCTAACCTCGTCTCCCTCTGTGTTAGCTACTATGCCCTGCATTAGCTAGCCATTGGTCTGTTCTTCTTTTTTAAAAGATTTTATTTATTTATTTGATAGAGACACAAAGAGAAATGGAACACAAGCAGGGAGAGTGGGAGAGGGAGAAGCAGGCTTCCCACCAAGCAGGGAACCTGATGCAGGGCTCGATCCCAGGACCCTGGGAAACATGACTGAGCTGAAGGCAGATGCTTAACAACTGAGCTACCCTAGCACCTGCCACTGGCCTGTTCTTATTCTGCAGTTTCAGTCTACCTTGGGGAATTGACACCTTTCTTCTGCATGCTTAGAAAGCAACTGAATGCTCAGGAGACTACATGCCTGCTCTTTGCTTTCCATTTCTTACAGGTGCTCCCATTATTTTGGAAATGATCCCAGAGTTTTCTGGCTTTACAGATGGGACAGAGATCTCCCTGGAGGGGCATGACTTCAGATTCCCCCAAGTCTGTGGAGAAAGCTGCTCTTCGGTGTGTCTCTCCTTCTGACCTGGGTCTCACACACTCCCTCATTTCTCTCCTACATTAAGCTTCCCCTGGGGAAGACTTTGCTTGTCTTGAGTAGAGAAAAAGTCTGCGAAATGACTTTTTTTTTTTTTTTTTTTTTGTACTTGGCAGATGCTGTCAGGTTGTTGATGATGTTGGGATTAGACAAGTTAGATCCCTGCTTGCTAAGAAGTTTCTACCATGTTTCGCTTTTCTGCTGTTTGCCTGATTTCCAGAAAGGCCCCCAAAGTGAGGCCCTGTCCCATGGAGTCAAGAATGGTGCCATCCATAGGATGGACTTGAGGACTTGAGTGTGTGACCGTTGTCCCAGCTGGGGGATCCCAGCTCGCCTCAGCAGAAGGAGACCCCAGAGGTTGGTCATGCGGTTTCCTTTCCGTGCTGCACAGGCAGTCGGGCCACACAGGGCTGCCAGGGCCGCTGCTCCTGGTCATTTAGACCCTAAGCATCTGCAGGGAGGCTGGAAAGAGCAAGCTCTTTTCTTCTTTCCAATCCGAAGAATGTGTGAAAGGCGAGTGTCAGACCAGAAAGGAGCACCCTTAACTGTGCCTCTGGGGCTGCCAACCGGCCTGCCCCGCCACAGCCCTGCTTGCTGTCAATGTGTCAGCAAGTCGGCCTGAGCTGCTGCGCCAGGCAGGAGACATCTGCTGCCTCCAGGCAGGGCGGAGGGCCGGCTCCCAGGAGGCCGTTTATTTGGATGAACAGTTTTGCTGGCGATTAGGCCAGGTTGCCGCTGGGAAAGCACCAGCCTGTTGGTGAGGGTGTGGGCGGTCGGGCTGCCTCTGGGTGTGGCTGCTGGTTGGGCTCGCGCACACACGCACACACACACTCACACACTCACACACACACACGCCAGCCTGCGAGGACACATGGGTGTGCCACGCCCTCATGCACGTAAGTGCATCAAGGACACATGTGCCTCCCACAGAGGCAAATGAATGCACGCACAAGCACATGCTCACACACGTGGATACCCACCTTGCAGCTCCTTTATTAAGCAGGTCAGCATAAGCATCAAGCACCCTGCTTATAGAAATAATAAAGCTGGCAGAAATTAATAAAATAAATGCCAACGCAAAATTTTGTCTTTTTCGCTCTACTCTGTCTCCATCGACACTTTGTCCTTCTTTATTTCTTCTTTGTCCCTTCTTTATTTCTCATTCAGCTTTGAGGAGACAGGCCCCTTCCTCCTTTCACCTTGGCTTTGAAAGCTGCCCTTGAGTGTGATTCTCAGCTCTCCGGCCAGAAGGAAGGTAGTCACTCTGTCTTCTCCGGGCACAGTGTCATTTTATGACATCTGGAATCAGGCTGCCTGAACTCATAGGCCAATTTTGACACTTATTCGAACTGTGTGACCTGGGGAAATTCACCTAACTTTTTGTGGCTCAGTGTCCTTGTCTGTAAAATGGGGATAATAATAGTCCCATCTTTTGGGGGCATTGTGAGAATTAATAAATGCTGAGCCCAGTGCCTGGCACATAGTAAATATACCATGAAAGCTAATGATTATTACCTTGCCCCTGGCCCTGATTATTTTCTGGAGATACTCCTGGCTGTCTTGGGCTTTCAGCCTCTTGCACTCAACTATGCAAGTGTTTATGTCTGGGGAGCTGGAAAAAGGAGGAACCAGCTGGGAGCTGAAGAAGGAACCAGGAAGGTTAGGCATAGATCCCATGATTTCTTTCTCCAATTCATGGATTTCTGTCTACCTGACTGCCTCTGTTTATACCCTTCGGAGCTGTAGTTGGGATTATTCCCAATTTACTTCGCATGGTTCCTTAGCAACACTCACTAATATAGGATTAGGTACAAAAATACTTTTGGTTAGAATTTCAAGGATCTTAATTTATTATAGACTGTTGCTTTAAAAAAATAATTACTTTGCTTTCCCCTTCCTTATTTCAAAATTAATTGTAAAATATTTAGGATACCTAGATGACCAGAAAGAATAAAAACCACGCTTCTGTCAGCATCTTCATGTATATTTTTCCAGTTTTAAAAGTATATATATATACATGCATCTGTCAAAATGGGAATTGGTGTACATATCCTTTTTGTGAATAGTTTCCCCACAATGTCCATCCACCCATAATGTTTTGAAATGATTTTTTGAAAGAACATGATATTTCCAATCACATGAAGCATGGTTTCCCAAGGAAGAATGTGGTACCCATGTACACTTTTTTTTTTAAGATTTTATTTATTCATTTGAGAGAGAGAAAGAGAGAGAGAGAGAGAGAGAACACAAGCAGGGAGAGAGGCAGAGGGGGAGGGAGAAGCAGACTCCCTGCTGGGCTGGGAGCCTGATACGGGGCTCAATCCCAGGACCTCCTAGAGATCACGAACTGAGCCGAAGGCAGACAGTTAACCATCTGTCTAGTGTAACCCTGTGTACACTCTTCATGGAGAGGAGGTGGTTGTGTGTTGGCAGAGGGCTGGATTGGTGGGTGCGTGGCTGTAGGGGCACCCCAGCAGTGCACGCATGTGGGAGAGGCAGGGAGGATGCAGTTAGGTCATGAGTGGGAACAACATCTTTCTATCCTGATTTTTCTCCTCCAACTGGAGATGGCTTTCAGCGCATTTCAGTGCAGCAGAATGGATGGACAGCCTGCTGTCACTGTCATTTACGGACACCGGGGCAGTTGCCAGGGAATGTGAACCCCTTGGGACTGGACAAGGAGCAGAGGGGTCTGGGGCTGACCTTCCAGGGAGGCAGGCACAGGTTAGGCACACAGCCACTGGGACCAGCCTGTTTCTGTTCAGGTCCTACCACTGTTGCTTGTAAGCTTTGTGGCATGTGGCGTTTCTCTGTGCCTCAGATTTCCCATCCGTAACATGGGAATCATCACTATAGCTATCTCCCAGTGCAGTTGTGTGGATTAGGTTCATATGCACATACAAAACATCTTTAAAGCCAGCAATGGTGTGATTGAGTCTTGCCCAGCACCCTTCTGATCTCTTCTGCTTCCTTCTTGCCCTCTTATGAGCCTTGTTACATCAGGCCCACCTGCATAATCCAGGACACTCTCTTTATTTTAAGGTCAGCCAATCAGCAACTGTAATTCCATCTGCAACCTTAATTGTCCTTTGCAGGATAGAGTGACATATCTACAGGTTCTGGGGATGAGGATGTGGACACCTGTGGGGGCCAATTTCTACCACATCTATTGTCTTGAGCAAGCCTTTGTGTCTTCTGTGGTGATTCTTCTGGGGTGACGTGCTCAGAGCGAATTTCCCTCCCCAGATGTGAACTCCTGGAAGACTGAAATTGTGTCTTGTTCTTATCTGAATTCTCTATGACCTGATCTGTAGACCTGGGCTACAGGTACCCCTCTAAGCGTGGGAGAACTTTCCAAGGGGACGTGGACAAAGATAGTTTTAAAGGGACCCATTTATGGATGTACCTGCTATGGAGGTTAGTTTTCCTTTACTCCTACTCTTCCCAGATTCTTTTCACTCACTTTCACAAAGAAAGACTAAGCCCTCCGTCGCCCTGAAATATATAGTGCCAAATAGTGACATTCAAAATCCTGATGTCTGAGAGGCCTCCACGCATCCCCTCATCCTAAGTAAGACTTGTATTTTCAATGAGTTCTTTGTGTGTATTTAACAAGCACGCAGCAACCTTTGTAATATATCTTTATGGCCTCGATCAAACATGTACAAATAATAATTGCAATGATAGCTCAATCCAGAGGAAGAATTTTCAACACTCAGAGCCCCACTGTTGTAGAAAAGAAAGAGTAAATGAAAATTTCACTTGATATACATTCTTCTTTCACCGAATTATGATAAGGTGAATGATAAAGGACTTGCTACCATAAAAATTATATTACAATACAATTCTGGGAGGAAAAGTAAATACACTTTCAAGGAGGGAAAAGGAGGAACCGTAAACTTTTCCGACTCATAAAGAGTTTTTTTTTATGTACTTTTTAGAAGAACTGATGGTGGGTATCAAATTGCTGTGGCATTTAAATTCCGGAAATGTTTAAGAGAATGATGTAACAGTTTTGTATTTATAAAATGTCAATATTTACAATACAGTAGGAATTGCAGCCTTCGCATTATTTAAATTTCTGATAAAAAATTTTCAATGCTGGGGCGCCAGGGTGGCTCAGTGGGTTGAAGCCTCTGCCTTTGGCTCAGGTCATGATCCCAGGGTGATCTCTGTCTGTCAAATATATTAAAAAAAAGAAAAATCTTAAAAAAACTTTTTTTGATGCTAGCCAAAAATGCACAGGGGCCTACAGAGTGTATGAAAATTCCTTTAGGAGGAATATGAACTTGACTGAGGACCATCTGCTTTTGGCACCTTCCACGCAGTAGGTGCTTCAAATGTTTGTATTTGAGGAGAAATTTCAGTGAAGTTCGTAAAACATTAGAAAGGATAAGTGTAAAGTGGTCATGCCAGCTTTCAATGAGAGAGTTTCATTTAAAAAAAAAAGATTTTATTTATTTATTTGACAGAGAGAGAGATCACAAGCAAGCAGAGAGGCAGGCAGAGAGAGAGGAGGAAGCAGGCTTTCCGCTGAGCAGAGATCCTGATGCAGGCCTTGATCCCAGGACCCTGAGATCATGACCTGAGCTGAAGGCAGAGGCTTTAACCCACTGAGCCACCCAGGTGCCCCAATAAGAGAGTTTTAACAAGATTCTTGGGTGGATGGCTTAGGTGTGGATCTCTTAGCAGCTCAGAGGCATCTTTAGGGTCTCTGTGTGTTTCATTGTCTCCCCAACAACTGGTTCTTTGATTATCTGACACCAGTTGGGGGCATCCCACAATTTGCTTTGATTCTGGCACCAACTACGCAGAGGGGCACAGACCCTGTGGTCCTCCAGCACTGCCCCTGGTGCCAGGTGCCAGGTGCAAACCGGGTCCCCCGGCTACCTGCACTTCTGCCTCACCAACTACACACATTTGTGGGGTTTCATGACCTTCATGCCCCTCCCCTTCGATAATTTGCGAGAATGACTCATGGAACTCATCAAAGTGCTGTACGTAGGATTATGGTTTTATTTTAAAGGATATACGTCAAGAACAGCCAGATGGAAGAGGTGCATAGGACAACGCTGGGAGGGGTGGAGACAGAGCTTCCATGCCCTTTTTGGGGTACCATCTTCCCAGTACATCCATCTGTCCACCAACCTAAAAGCTCCCCTAACCCTATGTTTCAGAGATTTTTAAAAAAAGATTATATTTATTTATGATGGAGAGAGATAGTGAGAGAGGGAACACAAGTAGGGGGAGCAACAGGCAGAGGGAGGAGCAGGCTTCCCACCCAACAGGGAGCCTGATGTGGGGCTCGATCCCAGCACACTGGGATCATGACCTGAGCCGAAGGCAGCGGCTTAACCAACTGAGCCACCCAGGCGCCCATGTTTCAGAATTTTTAACAGTTTTATTATTTGGGCACGAATGATTAAATCATTGGCCATTGTTGCCATTGTTGACTGAGCTCAATCCCTGGTCGCTCTCCCCTCCCCAGGGGTGGGGCTGTGCAAGGTGGGGTGGGTTCCTTGGGCATCCAGCTCCCATCCTGCAACCTTTGAGGGGGCCTGCCAAAGATTACCTCAGTGTAAATTCAGGTGTGTTCAGAGGGCTCGTTAGGAATCACAAAAGACTCCATCACTCACAGAATTCCGCATTTTTTAGGAGCTCCATTCCAGCAACCCAGGACAAAGAAATATATCATAACTCAGTGGGATTCTAAGAAAATCCTAAACTTTCTTTCTTAGTTTGGGCAATTGGGGATTGGCTTACAGTAGCAGAGATAACCATGACCTTATGTCCTTTGCCAAGTCTTGGAGGAATAGCACAGGGGAAGGGGATTTAGGGTTCTCATTAGAGATTTTAGTTATTCATTTAACCAAGTGACTGACCAACCCACCAATTCACCAACTTCACAGAGCACTAAGTCCTCAGCTAGGAGCCCAGGGGCCTGGAGGCGGAGGTCAGAGGGGAGACCAGAAGTACAAAGTTGAATTAAGTTTGGTTCCTGCCCTGGAGGAGCCTGCAGTCCATGGTGAAATGCATGGCCTCTTACCTTCCCAAGCTTTTCCTGGGGACCATCTCTTTCTGCCTTCCTTTATTCCTTGTGGGATCATGTTTCACTGGCAGAATGTGCCTCTGGTGGGAGGGCATCTGCCGGACACTAGCAGCCGTTGGGAGCTGGGTCTCCAGCATGGCCGCTTGTTCTCCTCTTGCCCTCTGCATACCCCCCGGGATGACTCCCATACCCTCCCTCACCTATGCTCCTGGTTGCCTTAGTCTCTTGATTCCTCCTTGGCAGGAATGAGTCCATTTTTAGGAGTGATGAGTGGATGGAAATATGTCACCAATCACTCATGACAGATGTCGCCAAAGCTTAATTAAGACCAGACAGTTTCGGCTCAGCGACTGTGGCGATGATGATGTTGGAAGAATGCTGGACCACAGAGCCAAGATTCAGGGTCTCAGGAAGGATTCTGTTACCTTTGTCTCACCTTTGTGCAAAGAGGTGTGCTCTGCAAGGTGGGGAATGCAAAATGTGTCAGAACATCAAGAACCTTAGGCTGGGGCTTTGGGAGAGGTTCTGATGGGGAATCAGCCACGACTGGGCTGAGGAGGGAGGCTGCTGAGGAAGGTATGGGGTAGGAGAGACCAGGGCTAAGAAGGGGAGAAGTGGGGGAAAAGGGTTTGATTGAGTGTTGGTATGGACTATGAATTAGATCCTTCTTGAGCTTCTAGAAGATTGGAATGATTTTTCTGGAAAGATTAGAATGACTTTGAATTATTTTTGGTCTCTAGACCATACTTCCTAAAATGTGCTATCAGATAAACACTGGAGCAGTACAATAAAAATAATAACTTCTAGTTTAGACTGAGGCCAGCTACGCTGTGGAAAATATCCTCAAGCTAATCATGCTAATCTTCCGTTCTCATTTGCACTGGAAGTGAAATCCCATCTCCTTACTGTTGCTTCAGGATAGGCCTCTGTCCACCCACCCCTCCCAGGACATCTCAGGCCATTTTACTCACTGTGCTCTGGCCACACTGGCCTTCTTTCAGTTTCTGGGGACTGCCCATTCAGCTGCTTGCCTGGGCCTTTGCACAGACGGTGCCCGCAGTCAGCAGTGCCTTTGTCCCTGTTCCCACTTCTCTACTGTGCATAATATGTTCTTCCTCATTCTTCAGGTTTTGGGTTTAAATCTCACCACTGAAAAGGCCCCCCGACTATGCCCCTCTGATCTAAAATCAGTTACCCTGTTATTATTTCTTACAGTGTAGTTTAATGGGTGGCCCCCAAAAGGTAGGTCCTGGAAATTGTGAATGCGACCTTATTTTGGAAAAGGGTCTTTGAAGATGTAATTATGTTAAGGATCTCAAAATGAGATCATTCTGGACTACCTGGGTGGGTCCTAAAACCAAAGTGTCCTTCTAAGAGATAAACAGAGGAGAGACACATGGGGAGAAGACTTGAGAAGGCCTTGAGGCCATGTGATGATAGAGACCTTTCTTTGCGGTAAGTGCCATAAGGCAGGGAACATCTGTGACCACCCCAAGATGAAGAAGCAAGGAATGGTTCTCCCCTAGAGCCTTTGGTGGGGGGGGGGGTGAGTATGGTCCTGCAGACACTTTGATTTCAGACTTCTGGTCTCCAGAGCCATGAGACAATCAATCTCTGTTGTTCTAAGCCACCCAGGTCAAGGTACTTAGCTCACACACACAACAGCCTATTCCTTTCCTTCCTAGTGTTTATGATGGCTTACTTTTTTGCCTCACAGACTTGGTGATCTGTTTACTCTCTACTCCCAGCTCCCCCTCAACACGGCACGACACTGTCAGATCCAGGTCCTTTCTGTTTCCCACAGTCTCTGCAGTGTCCCGCACAGTATATGACACACGGCAGATGCTGGAGAGACATTTACTGAATGAATGAAAATAAGTTGCACACCTCATTTAGAATAGTTGATGAAAGCACCACCTTCTTGGAGAACCTCAGTCCCATTGAGATTGGAATGTGTGCTTCTCAAGTGCTTGATGTCACCTGCAGATGTCCGGTGACAAAAGCCTGCAGCTAAGGGCTGCGAGGGGTAGAACCGTTCCCTCTGAATGTGAGCCCACTGGTACTTTTCCTTGCTAATCCTTTCTTGATGGAAAGGGAGATGGTTAGCTTCCCGAGGTCCTTGTCCCAATGGGCCCAGACGGCAGTGTGAGATGGGGGTGGCCTAGCTCTAAGCCTGGGGTTGAAGTGCAGGAGGCCTGGGCGCATCACGTCTCAGCAGGGGTCAGTGCCGAAGAAAACACATTCTTTGAAGAGAAGGGTAATTGTTGAAGGCTTTGTCTAATGTGAAGGCAGAGGGGATGGACCATTTGAACTGGGTTAGTATTCATGATAATATACGGTTCAGGACTCAATAAAAGGGTATAATTCTATTGAGGGATTCCACTGAGCTCATAAACCACGGGAGTGTGGCTCGTCAGCAGAATGCTGAGCCTGGGTTACCACGGAGCTTGTCAACAGGGACCACTCTAGGCTGTTGATCACTCCCGAGAAAGGATTTTCAGGGGGCCCCTCTGGACTGCATGACTAGAGAAATCAGGGCCCAAACAATTTAGTTAAATCGTGTGTGTGTCTGTGGTCCCAAAGGATACCGTGGAACAAGTGATTTCATTACGTGGTATTTGTTAATGGAATTGATGTACAAAAATTTTTGTCTCTAAAGATGCCGTGAATGAGAAAGTAGGTGTTTCCTGAACTGTGGGTGAAAAAGCCTTTACCTTTACTCAGAATCATGACAGTAAATATGAAAGTGTCATGGTATCAGGGTAATAGGGAGTAGTGGGACCCATGGTCAATAAGAAGGTGAAATCCCAGGCTTCAACCTGGGGTTTGTCAAACGAGACATGTCTGAAGGCCTTGGTTTGCATGTTTATCTTTCCTGTAGACCAGGAGTTCCCAAACTACAGCCTGTGGGTCCAATCTGGCCTGCCACTTGTTTTTGTAAATAAAGTTTTATTAGCACACAGCCATACCCATTTGCTTATATCCCATCTGTGTTTGCTTTTGAGCTCCATGGCAGAGTTCAGCAGTAGTGCAAGAGGACAAATGACCCTCAAAACAGACGAAGTTTGCCAATTCTTGCTCTAGACTGTGAGCTTCTAGGGGGCATCTTGGCAGATATTCTAAACTCAGTAATTATTAGTTTATTTTGAGGAGAGATTTTATATTTTCCGAGGCGGGTACAGGGGTTGTTTAGCCCGACAGCCATTCCCTCTTCTTTGCTAAAAGGGCAGCCATGGACTTTGGGAGTGGTGGATGGACTTCTCCCAGCCCCCAGAGGGTGAACTTTGCTTAGTTCAAGCTAACGGTGGTTGTTCCCTCCTCCTGCTAGGTCTGTGGTTAAGACACAGGGTTGTGATGGGATTGTGGCCAATGAGATGTGGGGAAATGCTGCTTTTCCCCATGATGGAAGTCTACTGGAGGTTTCTGAGAAGTTAGGTCTAGGGGATGGGTTCACACTCTTAAAAAGGGGCCCAAGGAGTGCTGTCTTTCCTTCTTTTGCTGTTGGACCTTGTTAAAGGAGGAACGTGCTTGCAAAAGCTGTAGCATCTTGGGACCAGCCAAGGCCAAAAGCTGAAGGTGAGGATCTCAGGGTGAAAATAGAACGTGGGATCTCAATGACATAATGAAAACCAAGTTAACCAATCCAGGATCTGTCCTACTGTGTGTGTGTGTGTGTGTGTGTGTGTGTGTGTGTGTGTGTATGTGTGTGTTTAAATGTCTTTTTTGCTTATTTGCTTTTTAATTGAGTTGATTTGAAAACTTGTGTGCTAAGTAATTGGAAATGTCACACTGTTAGATCTGGATTTCTAACTTTCATGTCTGTTTACTAGGAAGGTCTCCTGTAGATTTTATGAAAATGTTGTTTGGATGTTGTTTTATTTTTCATTTAGAACCTTACTCCCTCAGGAATTCATTTATTTCTATGGTATGAAGTAAGGGTTTTTCCTGTTTCTTCTTGATGGAGAAATACATTTTTTTGAGTGCATAGTAGTGAGTGAAATCCGGTGTGCTTACAGAATTTTTATAAAGATGGTACGTTATTTTTTACACTGGAAACTGGTATGGCAAGACTGGTTTCTCATAGATACCTTCTTAGAAAACAGCTAACCTAATGGATGTTTTTAAGGGTGATACTGTTATAACTGGAATGTTTGCTGTTTCCTAACAAAGAACTTAAAGAACATGAAGATCTTGGCCAGAAGTTATCAATTTTAAGACAGACCATATCATGTAAGGGAAACACCAGCCCTGCTAAGTATATCTTATCTGGCCCATCCCAATGACAGATATTGAGTTATTTCCTGGCCCTGATTAGAAATGTTGAAAGAAAAAAAAAAGTGAAAATTTATCAGCATCTTGCACCGATTTGAAGGAAACAATTTGATTTTGGGCTGCAGAAGTTTCCCATATCTGGAGATAATTGGTACTGGGGAACAACCTTTCAAGTACATTTTTCCATATACATGACCAAAGATTAGTATCAAGAATGTTAAAAGAATACCTGCAAATCAACAAGAAAAGAAAATAGAGACATGGGCAAAAGACATTAACTGGTGTTTTTCAGAAGAGGGAGCACAAGAAGCTAATACATTTATGAATTCTCATTCATATGGTTAGGATCAGGGAAATTCAGGTCAAGATCTCAATGAGATCCCCCCATCATGCCCATTTAATTGGGAAAAATGTACCATACATTTAACCAAATTTAGTTTATAATTGCAACTGTGCACTAACTCTTAGCATGTGCAAAGCAAGGGTCAAATATTGATTTTTTTTTTGGATATAACATTTTTAGGACCATAAGCTGTGTAATTTTTAAAAAATTGTAAGACAGAACTAGTCTCTGAGAGTCATCTTACAACAAGGATCGATGTTGAAAAAATATTTGAGGACATCGAGTTCTGATGTTTAAATCATTCTTTTAAAAAACTTCTTGTTTTGGCGTCATCCCTGTGGACTTTTCCTTTTGAGTTATAACCGGACTAGCTTTGGCAGATCCTCCTTTGCCAACAACCCTGCGTTTGGTTTAAGCAGCTCTCCACCATCACTCTTCTGGAATTCATGACTTCTTGCATCTTTGTCAGTGTTGCTTTGCAATCTGTTGACAATGAAATCATGCGGCATTGTAGAGCCTTTGCAGTTTCCCTGGGACACTGACAAAGAATTTGACTTATGATTGATGAGACTGGGAATGTGGGAGAACACCGGCAGCTGGGGTGGCTTACTGTTGCTTTGGTCTCTCTAGTAATCAGTTTCTCCTTTTTGGGCATAGCACCCTGATTTTCCTGGGGAGATGTACTCTCCTCCAGCTCTCAGTCCACATGGTTTGACTGAGGCTGCTTCCACCTCCAACTCCAGGGCTGGGCGTGTGTGCCCCAGGCCTGACCTGTCTGAGCATGGACATTACCCTGGTACATTGATTGGTTCAGGGATGGACATGTGACTGAAACCAGGCCTGTGACATTCCACTCAGTAGCTTTTGATGGAACCCTTGGAAGAGAGGGTGTTCCTTTCCTCTGGGGCTGCTGGAGCATAAGCCTGGACGTACTGTGACCACTTTGCTGTCACTAGGGGAAAGCGGATCTGAGAATAGAGCCAACAAATGGCAGCATGCTGTCACAGAGGGAGATGGCTTCTTCCTGACATTTTTTGGGAACATGGAGAGGTTTTTGTTTCTATTTTTCCCATGAGTTGTGTGAGTTGGATTTCTTTCACTGGCCCTTAAAAGAGGTTGGTGGATGGGTAGGATGGCAGGATTTAGACCTGAGCACACACTTCTTAGTCCTAGGTCACTGCATTCCTCACCACACTTGGGTGCTTCCTCCAGAGCCGTTGTTCCATGGGCATAGCTTCTGGATCTGTGGTCCAGTGAGAGGTGATGTTCTCACGTGGAAGAAATTGCCATCCCTGCTGATGGAACCCAGCCCGCATCAGGCAACCGGTTATCTGGGAACACATTTGTTCCATGGAAGTGTGGACCTCACTTGACTTGCCCTTGGCCTGCTCGTACAGTAGCTTCAGAATGAAACTGCCTTGTAAAAAGTGACTGGGAGCCAGAGCCGGCAGGGGAAAGTGTAGGCCCTTGAAGAGGGTTAGAAGAACCTCTGTGTGGGTCCCGCTTCAGCTCCTGTGTGCTCAGTAAGAAGCAGGAAACACCATGGGGCTTTCTTTCTCTTCTTCCCATCTTACCAGGTTCTGTGCCACTAAATGTGGCCAGAAATGGTTGTTGTAGGTTTGGGAGGAAAATAAGCAACTTGATGGGGTGCCTAGTTGGCTTAGTGGTCCTTTGTTGGGATCCTTAGTGAGGATCCTGGTTCAGGTCATGACCCTAGAGTCTTGGGACTAAGCCCTGAAGCTGGACTCCCTGCTGAGCAGGGAGTCTGCTTCTCCCTCTTCCTGTGCTCCCCCATTTGTATGCTCTCTCTCTCTCTCTTTCTCTCTCTTTTTCTCTTGTGTGCTTGCTCTCACTGTCTCTCAAATAAATAAAACAAATACACAAATACATAAAATCTTAAAAAAAATAAGTGATTTGACAAAATGCCAACTGCTTCTGTCATGCAAAGTGCTGAAGGGTTAAGGGTATGACACTAGGGTATATGTATCAGTCAGGGAAGACTAGGTTTTGCTGCAGTAACAAAGAATTCCTAGATCCCAGTAGCTTTTAACAACAAAGGTTATTTCTTTCTCATGCTACACGTCCACTGTGGGTTGGCAAGTGGACCAGGCTGTTAGAGAGCAGCCACTACCTCCATTATAGCCAGTCACCTTCCCAGATGGGAAAAGAGAAACGAAATGGCATGTGTCACTTCACTTAACTCATGCGCCAGGACTAGGCTCTTCCCAACTATAAGGGGACCAGAAAGTACACTTCTCCTATGAGTTAGAGGAGGAGAACTGGAAATATTTGGTGAACAGCACCTGTGATTTCCACGGTAGGTAAGTTCCAGCCTTGTGTTTGATGGGGGGGAAATGAAAAGGGCACTAATCCTATGGGGGCAGGAAGAACCATATCGGTGGAGGAGCCTGGGGTGGGATGAATAGGCCTCAGGGTCATATGAGTGTGGGATACAGTCTGCTGAACCTGAAGTTACCCTTTTTTTGCTTAAAAATACAGCATTTCACACCTCACCCCAGACTGAACTGAATTAGAACCTGCATTTTGAGCAAGATCCCCAGGCAGTTTGTATGCACAAAGTTTGAAAAGTCTAACATGTACAACAAATGAGAGTATTTTAGGTGGCATGTGGACACATTTTGTCTTGGTAATTATTAAATACCTATTTGTTTTCATAATACTTGATAGTTACATGTTTTATTTCAGTCTTTCCACATTTTCATCCCAGCCAAACCTCCTCCCACATTCCCCGCCTCCCCCCAACTCTCTGTCTGCTTGCAGAGTCACCTGTGACCAGACTATAGAAGTCACAGGTAGGAGGTAACAGGATGGAGACATACCTGGGATCTGCTCATGGAAAGGGAAATGGCCTTTCAAGTTCAAACTATCTGGCTGGGAGGGGGAGTTATCTGGAAGTATCAGGCCTAATAAATATTAGGATCCTGAATCATTCAGCTAGTTTCCTCATTTCCCCAGGCACTGTGTATGCCTCTGTGTGTACAGCCTCAGAATTCTCCCCATTAGAGGTTATCAGACTAAAATAGAAAATCTCAAATGAGAACAATGATGTTCAAAGAGTTCTCTGCTTGTTGTCCATTTTAAGCTGATCCGTTAGAGACAGTGTCTTTCTGAGTCCTTAATGGTAGGTATTGGTGATTTTATAAGGTGATGCTTTTTTTTTATTAGCTTTCTTGTGGTAGTGGCCCCCTCCCAATATCCATGTCCTAATACCCCAAATGTGACTCTATTGCATTACATGGCAAAAATGACTGCCGGTGTGATCGAGATTCTTGAGACGGGAAGATTATCCTGGATTATCCAGACGAACCCAGGATAAACACAAGAGTCTTCTAAGAGGGAGGCACGGGTCAAAGACAGAGAGGAGATGTGACAGTGGGAAAAGATGTTGCTTTAAAGGGCTTTGAAGATAGAAGAAGAGGCCACTTACAGAGAGTTGTGGGAAGCCTCTAGAAGCTGAAAAAGACAAAGAAGCAGATTTTCCCCTAGAGCCTCGAGGAGAAACACAGACTTGATGACACCTTGATTTTAGCCACATAAGACACATTTTGGACTCCTGACTTCCAGAATTTTTGGATAAGAAGTTTGTATTGTGTTAAGCCACTAAGTCTATGGTGCTTTGTTCTAGCAGCAAGAGGAAGCCAGTCTCCCTCAACCCCCACTCCCCACTGCAAGGGCAGACTCCAGCAGCCCATGGGAACAACCTCAGGGCCACCTTCTCAATTAAGACCCCCAGATGGCCATTATCCCATGAGCTGGGCTCCCGCCCCCACCCCCACCAAATAACCTGCAAGGTCAGGTGCTCCTCCCAAGGAAAACGCACTTGAGTGCATTTGCCTACTTTAATCCTGTGGATGCCCATCGGGGTGATGGACAAGCCAGGCCAAAAGATACCTCCTTTCCAAAGATCCTGTTAGCAATAAAACAAAAAACAAAAAAACAAAACAAACAAACAAACAAAAAAACCCCCTTTAAATCACTCCCACAGTAATGTCCAAGCATGACAAGCTGGCTCTGGAGGAGGTGGGGCTGGGGGGAGGGTTCCATCTTCCTGCCCCCAATCTAAGTATGATTTTGTGCATTTAGGGAGAAGAATGCATGGTGGCTTCCTCAGAATTCCCCCAATTCTCCTCGTCCCATTTTGCACTTTATTTTTAAATTTTGACAATGTTTTTTTTGTGTGTGTGTTTTCCCATGGACCAGAGGCTGAAGGTCATTTATTTCCTGCTTTCCAACAATAGTATTAGATTCATATGAAATTAACTCACACATCCTACTTTTGTTTCTTGAAGTCGACCAAGCAAAATGGTGTGCTGGGGCTTTTTCCACACAGAGATCCAAGTTTGTTTTCCCACTGCGTCCCTCTCAGCTGTGTGACTTTGAGGCAGTCACCATACTGCTCAGAGCCTTGTTTCCTCCTCTATAAAACAGGAATGAAAATTCCAAATTCTAAGGGTTGCTGTGAGGATTAAGTAAGTAAGTTAAGGACGTGATGTAGAGAAAGCATGCATAGCTGTGTTCAGCTGATGCTGCTCCGGAATTAAGAACTCTGATGGCACTTTGCTCCTGAATTACATGTGAGCTCATCTTACAGTTTTGACTTAAGAGGTAGGGCATTTCATGAGATTTCCCCCTGGATTCTCAGGCACCCTGGTATCTTACTGTGCTGCCCCTCCCGCTCCACTGTCCTTGTGTCCCACAGTAGGCATTGTCACCTGAGTACCTAGCATTTATTCCTCCTTTCTCCACTGCCACAGAACTGCTTTTCTGGTTTCCACTTCTCCCTGGAGGAAAATCTGAGCTCCCCCCACCTCAAGGGCTTCGTTGGCCCAGGATGGTTCCCAATAATTGGTTTAGGGATTTGGATTTGAGTCAGTGATCATGTGGCATGGCCCTAGCAAGAGTGATTGGGTCAGCATGGGTATTTAGCCAAAGCTGGAATGAGCTAAGTCATGATCTCTGTCTCCCCGGATATATAACAAGTGCGCAAGTTCATTTGCTGTAGGCTGCCATGAAGGAAGCCAGCTTGAGGTGCAGTCAACATGTGGAGGAGGTCTAAGCTCAGAGACCCACAGAGAAGTTCAGATAGAGCCCTGATCATACCATACCTGAGGCCTATACCATCTGTCGCCTCCCTGTTTCAAGAGATAGTGTGTCTTCTGACTGTTCAAATCAGTTTGCCTTAGGATCAACCCTCCATGGAAGAATTTTCTCCTCTACGTTTGTGGGCAATTGCCGTACAAAAGCACTATCCTTCACATTGTTCCAGCTCTAAGGAGTTCCCTTTAAGGGGTCAGGACGGGGCTGAAAACTGCAAGCCTAGGTGAATTTAACAAAAAGATCCAGACGAGGGATTGTGCTTTCTCCTCACTGAGGTAAGAAGTCCACTGAAGATGGGATGATGACAGATCCTCAGAGAGCTTCAGTGGGAAATGAAGTGAGACACTAATTTACCCCTTTTTACCTCTCTGAGAAGCAGCATGGCTTGGTGGGAAGAATCATTCAGAACCTCGACTCTGGTTTGGGTCTGGATCCTGATTCCCCCATTTCCTAGCTGTGTACATTTGGACAAGTCACCCATTTTCTCCGATTTACCATTTATTGAATGTCTTTGAATGTATTCTGTCTGTTGTTCTGGGTGCTTTCTGTGGATTAGCTTACTTTATCTTCCTGCTCCCGGAGTGGGTATGTTTAACCGGTAGGGAGATGGGCTCAGATAAATGAATAACTCACCCAGAATCACAGAGCGGCAAGCAGTGATGCTGGGATTTGAATCCAGACCGTGGGACACCAGAGACACATGGTCTGACCCAACCACCACACTGTACTCCCACCAAGCTTTGGAGAAGTAGGAGTGACTGGTCACATCCAGGCAGGAGTGCTGAGGCAAGTGACAGGGAAGCTCTAATACTCAAAGCTCCAATAGTCTTTTAATCTATTATTATTTTTTAAAATTTTATTTATTTATTTGAGAGAGAGAATGAGCACGAGTAGGGGGAGGGACAGAAGGACAAGTAGACTCCCCACTGAATGGGGAACTGTATGCAGGACTTGAACTCAGGACCCTGAGATCACAACCTGAGCTGAAGTAAGACGCTTAACTGACTGAGCCACCCAGGTGCCTCTCCATTCTTCTATTTTTAACTTCCTTCTATAGACATCCCCCAAACTAGGAAGAGTTGCTTTCAGCTTTCCAATTTACAGCATGGCACGGGTGATCATGACCTTCTAAGTCAGGCATGACAAGGACACAGAAAGCCGAGCTCCCCTGCAGTGACACTTCCCTAGTTCCAGTACACCCTTAAGTAAGACCTGTATACACCCAGCAACAGAGGCCTCCCCCTGAGAGGCCCCCAGTGAGGCCGAGAGATCAAGCTCTCTCTTTAGAGACTCTGGGTTCCCATGCCTCTCATGTGCCTGGTGAATCCCAAGCACCATTCTGCCTTCCAGCTCCTGTGCCGCCCGCCGCCTGCCAGCCCATTCTGCAGACCGGCGAAGTGAGTCCCACACCTGCCAGGAAAGCCCTAGCCGGATCAGCATCTCTAGCTGGAAAATAAGACCTAGAGATGCTGGGCTCACCCTCACCAGATGCCAGCCGATCATTTCCCTCTAAAAAGTGAGAGGTCTGCCCTCCTCACACCGTGTCAGGGGGACTGTATGTGTGAAAATACTTTGTAGACTAGAACGTGTTCTGTGAATGTGAGGGTTGTATGACTAGCAGTAATGTGGCCATCTCAAATTCCTTCTCATCTTCCTGCATCTTGAAAAAGGGTGATAGAAGGCCTCCGCATCTGCATGAGACAACAGATCACAACGGTTTAGGTACAGGCCCTGGGGTCCCATCGAGTTAGGCCTTTGGCACTTCCCAGCTGAGTGATGTTGGGGCACCGATGAGGCTCAGGTGCTCAGCTTCCTTGTGTGCAAAAGAGAGTGGTGATACCTGTGTTGTGCTTGCAATGCTCCATTTGGACTTAAAAGTGCTCTTTGAACCTCTGTTTTGCCCGAGTCGTCACCAATCACTACCCCCTTGCTTTAGAAGCAACACCATGATTTTCCTCTGGGGTACATCTCTCCTGCATGCAGTCTTAATGGGGTTGCCCCTGGGAGCACCCTGACGGTGCATCCCAAAGCCTGTTGCACCTGTGTGATGAGAAGACAGGAAAGGTGGGAGCTGAAGAGGCTGTGCTTTGATCCTGCCGCTGACAGCCCTGGAGCTGACCTCGTTGCCACTGGGAGGCCTGCTTCATCTGCTCTTCCTCTTGTTCTGGGAGCTCCCCTGGAGTCTGCCAGTAGCCCCCTCTGTAGCTTGTTGGCCAGAGTGGATCTCTGTTGCTGACCTTGTGAGCAGGCTACCTGTGTGAAGGTTCACGCGGGAGCTTAGCAGCTACACACGTAACACGTGGTAGCTCTACATTCAGCCGGCTGTGTCCCACGCTCACGGGACCCTGCGGCCTGTTCACTCCACCCAGTACCCCCCACCCTCACCTTTCTTTCCTCCTTCATATGTTTGCTGCTGTTTTTATTCCCTTCTGCATGTCATCCATGCCCCCTGAAAGATAGGGCCCAAGGCCCAGATCTTGCCTACTACAGGCATCATGAGTGCTGCTTACAGATGTTTTTAGTTCTCCACCTTCTAACACATGGTACGATTGCACTTTCTGGTCTCCTTATGGTTGGATGGGGCCCAGTGCTGGCAAATGAGTTGTGATTGGAAGTGACGTGTGTCACTCAGCTGCTAGGATGTGACACCCCCCCCCCCACCACAGAGTTTTAATGCTCTCTGGGATGCTGACCAACTATGTATGAGATGGGCTGGGTACCCTTGCCAACCAATAGTGGATGTGGAAAGTGAGAAAGAAATCAACCTTTTTGTGGTTCAAAGCCCCAGGGATTTAGGGATTCTCTGTTACTGCAGCAGAACCTAGCCTAACCCACCTAATACACCTGTCCACTGTTCCTTTCAGCACTTTGCGTGTGGGGAGCACTTGATAAGTGTTGTCAAATTGTTTATTTTCCTCCTTAAATCTATAACCACCATATCGGCATTTTTTTTTTAAGATTTTATTTATTTTTGGAGTGAGAGCATGAGCATGAGCAGGGGGGCAGGTGGGGAAACAGAGTGGGAGGAAGAAGGAGAGAAGCAGACTCGCTGTTGAACACAGAGCCTGACATGGGGCTCGATCTCATGACCCTGACATTATTATGACCTGAGCTAAAATCGAGAGTCAGGCACTTAACTGACTGAGCCAACTGGGTGCCCCCATATTGGCATTCTTCTATCATTTTGGCCATGTTCAGTAGCATTGAATTTGGCAAAACAGGAAGAAGAGAAAGAAGGCCCAATCTATTTCCTTGATGCTTTGAGTCATGAGATGTACATCACACTCCAGGAATCACTGCAGTGGGGTCCCAAAGATGGTGGGGTTCTCAGGTGTAGACATTCATCTCACTGTTCTAGTGGGGATGTACTTAGTCAACATGTACTGACCTAGAACTCTGCATTGGGTGATGTACTAAGTGTAGGCAGGTAGGAAAAGATGTGAGTGGGAAAACCAGCAATCTCAGCTCAGCACTCCTCTGGGCATAATCCACATAGCTCCACATACCCACATAGAGAGGTAGGAATGATTAACCCCAGTTTTGGAGATTCAAGTGACATTTGAGTTGAGTCCTTAAAGAGAGCAGGACTTACCTGGGCCAAAAATAGTTTCGGAATGTAGTGATCTGGAGGGGTACGTGCCCCCGGATATTTATGGCAGCAATGTCCACAATAGTCAGACTATGGAAAGATCCCAGATGTTCATCAACAGATGAATGGATAAAGGAGATGTGGTACACACACACACACACACACACACACACACACAGGAATATTATGCAGCCATAAAAAATGAACTGTTGCCATTTGCTACAAAATGGATGGAACTAGAGGGTATCATGCTAAGTGAAATAAGTCAATCAGAGAGGGACAATCACCATATGATCTCACTGATATGTGGAATTTGAGAAATAAGGCAGAAGATCATAGAGGAAGAGAAAAAAAATGAAATAAGATGAAACCATAGAGGGAGACAAACCGTAAGAGACTCTTAATTTCAGGAAACAAGCTGAGGGTTGCTGGAGTGGAGGGAGTTGGGAGGGATGGGGTGGCTGGGGGATGGATACTGGGGAGGGTGTGTGCTACAGTGAGTGCCGTGAATTGTGTAATATTGATGAATCACAGACCTGTACCCCTGAAACAAATAATACATTATGTGTTAAAATTAATGAATAAAATAAAATACATAAAAGCTATTTAAAGAATAGCTTTGGAGCAAAGCCAAGGGCATCAGCGTGTTGTGGGGGAGATTTCTTGGCTTCTAGCTCCCCAGGTGTAGTAGATAGTGAACCCCCAGGAACCATGGTGTTCTGAAAATATGTGTGTACTGGGCAAGTCATTTCTTCTAGCACTTTTTTTGGTTGTTGTTGTTGAGAGATGGGGATATGGGCAGCCGAGGAAGCGAGTTTTCATCGAGTATTTAGAAAAGAGCAGGACTTGATCTAACACAATGCCAAAAGGAATGGGAACAACTAAAGCCAGATTTTCCCTGTGGTGCTTGGAGGAAACTAGCAGTGGGGGGAGCCAAGAGGGTGTCAGGCTGGGCCCCAGGGGTGAAACGTACATGAGATGGAGAGGCTTGGGCATTGCCCCAGTTCCGGGTTTCAGGCAGAGTTGAGCCACACGGTCACATCACATCAGAGTTGCTGTTTTAAAAGAATGCTTCCAGAGGCTGATGGATCATAGGAGTGAAGGTTTTGTGTTCAGAGGGGAGGCCCCTCTAATTTTGGCAGATCCAGGAACAGCCCCTGCAATAAACAAGTTTACATGAAAGAAAATATATCCTCCCCTCATTGTGCACAAGAAGCGTGAAGTTTTTCAATAAGATGAAGTTAACACCCTTCAGTGATATCAGTGCCAATACACACATAGAAATGTGCTCAACCTTGTCAATAATTAGGGAAATGAAGAGCCGTGCTTTATGCTCATGCTGTTATGTTGAATTCTTGAGTTTGTGCAGAATCTGCTGAGACCTAGGTAGTCTTCTTTCCTGCTGGACTAGAACCTGAGAGGATGTAGTCTGATGTTGTTGCAGCCATCTTGCCACCATGAGGGGAGAGCCGATAGAGAATGAAGCCATGCCAGAGGAAGGAGAGATTAGAGATGGAGAGAGAGATAGAGAGAATAGGGCCTGCCAGAGCCACTGAGTCTCTGGATCAAGCTGTTCCTGAGGCCGGGACTCTCCTAGACTTTTCAGTTATATGAACTAGTTTGAGCTAAGATTTTCTATCTTTGGTAAGAGTTCTAGCTGACACGATCATAGTGATGGAATGAGAAAGGCTCGTGATATCTCTCACTTACTGAGTGTTTACTACACACTGTTCTCAGCACTTTTCTATGTCTTACTTCACTGAATCCTCCCAACAAGGCTCTGAGGTAAAGCACTCTAATCCTCATTTTACATGATGCAAGGAAACAGGCATATATAGCTAAAAAACTCACCCAAGATCCCACGGCCAAGCTTTGAGCTAGGTGTAGGCAGTCTGGCTCGTGAGCCCATATTCTTAACTACGTCCACACTGGAATCCTAGAGCACAAGTCAAGAAGGTTTGGAGCTTCCTGGGGTTGAATGAGGCCGGCTTTGCCTGCAGGTTTGTGTATGTGAGCTCTGCCCATGGGATCCTGGACATTGTCTGCAAGGAAAACCCACAAGATGTTTTCAGATCTATGGTCTTCCTCCATGTAGAAGCTGCTGCTGATTTTCCATCATGTGGTACAATGATACAAGATTAATTTGGTAATTAAATGTTTGTTGCTGGGAATGGATAATAGTCCTTCCTCACTAGGAGATTTTGTCATGTCACTTTGAAGTTGGAGAAGCAAGACGCCTGCTTGTTTATTGTGGCGTTCACTTCCACTTTGTAACTTCGCATAATGTATGCTGACAGTATTTCCCCGTTCATATTCTCTGGGAAGATGTTATTTACTGTCCCTGATGGTAAAGGGGAAAAAAAAATGAGGTCATTGCCTCACACGTCTTTCTTAAACCATCCGAGCACGTGCTTCATTAGGCAGAGAGGCATTTTCTGAAGAAGAGAAAACCAGTCCTGTCTTTTTTCTGTCCTAGCCCAAATTTTCTCCAAGACTGCTGTGTTTGCGAGTGTTTGCAGATAGCATTTGAAAATGATGTCAGATAGGTTTCTTTACTTTCTTTTTTTTTTTTTAAGATTTTGTTTATTTATTTATTTGACAGACAGAGATCACAAGTAGGCAGAGAGGCAGGCAGAGAAAGAGGAGGAAGTAGGCTCTCCGCTGAGCAGAGAGCCCGATGTGGGGCTCGATCCCACGACCCTGGGATCCTGACCTGAGCCGAAGGCAGAGGCTTTAACCCACTGAGCCACCCAGGTGCCCCTAGGTTTCTTATTCTTTATGAAGTGCGTGGCCTGCATTCTCTTGCCCAGCTGTAACATCATCGAATTTTAGGAAGTCCTAAAGTCCTTTAACCCCCAAAGCATTGACTGTGCAGCTCTCCTGCCTCTTGCCATTGGAGGAGGCCATCTCCAAAATGTCCTGGCGAATAGCCTGCCCCCTATCCCCTGGGGACGTCTCCGACATGGCCAGGTTTGCATTGTACACCGCATGCAGCCTGGGTGACAGACTTGTGCAGGTGAACTCTTTTGAAAGCTGCCATGTCCTGTACTGGTGTTTTATGGATGATAATTTTTAAAAAAAAATTTAATATTTAAAATTTTTTAAAAAAATTAACACATCATGCATTATTTGCCCCAGGGGCACAGGTCTGTGAATCATCAGGCTTACACATTTCACAGCACTCACCATAGCACATATCTCCCCAGTGTCCATCCCCCAGCCACCCCAACCCTACTCCACCACCCCCCAGCTAGTGGATGACACCTTGTAAAGTCGCTGGTCCAGCTTGTTACTACCAAATTATATCAACGTAGAGTTTTTGGTTTTGGTTTGGGGGAAATAATTTGAAATAATTTACTTAAAAAATACATAGGACATTGGAATGTGTTTTTTGACTCGTATTGTACCCTAAAATAGTATAGAGCTTTTGTCACTTCTGAAAAAAAAAATGTTGCATGAAGATCAGTCATTAAAGTCCCTTGGGAATCCCATGCAATAGTTATTCTCAAAATATTTTACTCGGGATGGAGGAGACACTGGGTGAGCATGTATATGTAGGTTTTCGAGTCCAACAGATCGGGTCAAATCCAAGAACTTTACTTAGTAGCTGTGGGATTTTGGGCAAAATATTCCATATCCCGAGCCTCTGTGTCCCTTCTCCATAAAATGAAGGAAATAGTATCCCTGTGAGAGGGATAAAGAATAATATGAGCATCTGAGACATAAGAGGTACTGATTGCGTGAGAGCGTTTTAATTATTGCCCTCCCTTGTGGCTTCGTCCCTTCAGTGAGATTCCCACAGGAATTTGAAAATCAACCTTACACTTAAGATTGGGAAGCAGGGCTGAAAGTTAGTGTGATGCTCCTGGATACTTTGTGCTAAGCAATATTTCATGAAAATTAGGACTCAGAAGCAAAACACAGTGAAAGGATGTTGGAAGCAATCACTTGCTTCCAGAAAGATCCTTCTTTAAGCTGTAAGCCTTCCTGATTTATTTAAAACATGAGTGCATTTTCATGCCCTTTTGGGAAGGTATTTCAGACATCTGGGGTCTGTACTCCAGGACGTTGCCCTGGATCTAGAAGATCCTGGGGTTCTCTTGAAAAGCAGATTTAAGGTAGAAGCCAGGGGGTGCCTGGGTGGCTCAGTGAATTAAGCCTCTGCCTTCTGCTCAGGTCAAGATTTCAGGGTTCTGGGATCGAGCCCCGCATTGGGCTCTCTGCTCAGTGGGGAGCCTGCTTTCCCCCCTCTCTCTCTGCCTGCCTCTCTGCCTACTTGTGATCTCTCTCTCTCTGTCAAATAAATAAATACAATCTTAAGGTAGAAGCCAGGGCATTACTGGTTCATAGGAGGAGACAGAAGAACAGAAGGGATCTGGAGGGAAGATGGAAGAGAAGTGGGCCTGGAGGAGGGGCAGCCTTGGAAAGCAGGAGTGTCTCTGAAGGAGACCCCTGGAGGAGGATCAGTAGAGGGGCAGGAGAGGGTGAGGAGAGGCCAGAAGACAGGCGGCCCTATGACTGTGTGAGAAAAGCCACACACAAATGGTTAAAATATTGCTTACTTCTATTATATCATGAAAAAATGGCAGTGACCAGAGCTGCCTGGATTAGGAAGAAAGGGTGTAATTCCATCTTGGGGCTTCTGGTGAGTTGAGCTTGTGGTTCTGTGGTTTATGATGTCACCAGAATCCCTGGCTGGAATTACAGCCTTTTAATTTACAACTTGGTAAGTGGGGAGGCCGAGGGTCCATCATGCCTCCTGGAAATGTGGCGAGGACCCAAGGGTTGAGGTTGCCTTGGGAGGTCAAGTTCTGGAGGTTGGCCCCTTCTGCCCTTCGTGGGTAGTCTTGCTTAAGCCACCTTTCCTGTTCTGTCCTCTGTTTCCTCTCTCCCTGTCTTCCCATCCCTCCCTCCTCATTACTCCCAAGTTGCATAGCTTGATTTTCCCATGATTTATTTTATGAAAAACCCAAGTTAGCCAGATTCCTCTGGCCTTCCTGCTCATTAAGCTCACAGTTCAAAAGTTTCCATCTCAAAACACACCCAAGAAAGGCTCAAAAGTGACATCTTTGACTTTTGGAGGAAGAGCCGTACTGTGAATTAGGAGGTTCACTTCTGTCTTTTGTTCTGCCTCCAAGCTCCTACTTTACTGACCTTGTCAAGGTCAGGAAGTAACGGGTTAGCCTCAACTGAGTGACTGCTCGTGGCCTCCTCAAACATGGCGGCATGTTGGTACCTCAGTGCCTTTGGTTATCCTCATTCCTCAGTCTCCATTTATCCTTCAGCTGGTAACAAAAGTTATCTGAATATTTCTTGCTGACAGGACATGCTAGGGTGAGATCTGGGGATATAACAGAAGACAAGATAGAGGTGATTGCTGTTCTCATGAAGGCTCCACCATTTCGGGGTTGCAGAAATCTCAGAGTTAATATGTCTCAGCCCTTGTCTCCAGCTCTGCTCCTCCTCAGGTGTCCCCCATTCAGCTTCTGCCACTATCATGGCCTCATTGTCTCCTTTTCCCTCATCCTCATCCTCTAGTCCGTCATCTAGTCTTGTCCATGGTGTCTCCAAAACAGAGCTCTTAGGGATCACTTTTTTCCACCTCATGGAGATCATTTTATTCTACCAGCTCTCAACAATTGCAACAGTACCAAGTGGCTCCTCCCACTTTTTTGTTGTTCTTCCTAACCCAAGAGTTCTCAAAGTGTGGTCCCTTGGATCAGGAGGAACCGCATCACCAGGGAACCGTTGGACATATGTCTTCATGGGCCTCCCCTGACCTATTGCATCAGAATCTCTGGCAGTGGGGCCCAGCAATCTTGAGTTTAACAAACACCCCGGATTATTTTGAGGTAAGCTCACATTTCACAGCATCTTCTGTCCATTTACCAACCAGGAAAGGGCCTCAGAGCTTTTTATGAATTCTCTTATTTACTTTCGTAAATAAGATGAGGGGAGTGAGGTCTGATCTTAGAGAGTAAATTGCACTGTATCACTTCTGAGCTGAAGACCATGCTGGAGCTTCCCACACTCTTTTCTGCAGCCTCTAAGATGCTATCCCATCTGACCCCAGCCTCCCCTTGAGCAATACTTCTTTGGACGCATTTGCTTTAGGACATTCCAGTCTTTCAGTTTCAGGAACACGTAGTTCTCTTTTCAGTCTCAGGGCCTTTGCACATACTGTTCCTGATGACTGAAATACTCACTGTCCCATTACTTTACATGGATAACACCTTCACTTCATTATTCATGCCCAGGAAAAATGTCACCTCCTCTGAGAGACTGCCCCTGACTGTCTTAAAATAGGTTTCTCCATTTCTTTTTTTATTCTTTTAAAATTTTTATTGTGTTATGTAAGTCACCATACAGTACATCATAAGTTTTTGTTGTAGTGTTCCATGATTCATTGTTTCTTTATAACACCCAGTGCTCTATGCAGTATGTGCTCTCCTTAATACCCATCACTGGATTCACCCTTCCCCCACTCCCCTGCCCCTCTTAAACCCTCAGTTTGTTTCCTGGAGTCCATAGTCTCTCATGGTTCGTCTCTGTTTCTGTTCCTTATATGTCTCTATACAGCACACACTTAGTAAAAACTTTATTCATTTTTTTTTAAATGTCTCCTCCAGGGGTGCCTGGGTAGCTCAGTGGGTCAAGCCTCTGCTTTCGGCTCAGGTCATGATCTCAGGGTCCTGGGATTGAGCCCCGCATCAGGCTCTCTGCTCAGCAGGGAGCCTGCTTCCCTCTCTCTCTGCCTGCCTCTCTGCCTACTTGTGATCTTTCTCGCTGTCAAATAAATAAATAAAATCTAAATAAATAAATAAATAAATAAATAAATATCTCCTCCACTGGGAGGTAAGTTCTTTGGGAGTAGGAGCTAGGTCTGTTCACCGTGGAATTCCTAGTACCTACCGTGGTCCCAGAAATATAGTATGGAACAAATGAATGAGTGAATGAACAATGAACAAAAGTTATCTAGATTATTTTGTTTTGTCAACAAAATCCTTACTTGTCCTTAAGATCTCAGGCCAAATACTACCTTCTCCAGGGAACCTTCCCTCATTGCCCTTGTGGAATTAATTCTGTGTTCTTCCAGGGTTCTGGAAGGCACCATCATGGCTGTCATTTCCTGGTGAGGTAGCATGGGTGGGGGGGCAGTGGGAAGGCAAGAGTGTGGGCTTTGAGGCACAGAGACTTGAGTCCATAAAGCAGCCTGTGTCACTTCTGGGCTGCTTGCCATCTTGTGTCTCTGAGTTCTCTCACATGTAAGATGGAGGGTCTCTTGTGAGGATGGGTGTGATGTGTCCAGCACAGAGCAGGTCCTTTAGAAGTGGTGGCTATTAGTGTTTTAAAGCTGGTTGTTCACATAACTCTCACTCAAGGGAGAATGAGAGAAGGAGCTCCTGGAGCACTGGCCTCTACCTTGTTAGCCGTGCTGATTGAGGGTGGAGGCAGCGTGAGTCCTCTGCCCGCCCCTCCCCATGTGTGCCCAGGGCATGGTTTTGGTGGCCAGCCGGCCAGAAGACAGTGAGAGGGCTGTCTGTGTCTGTGGGTGAGCCTGGCCTATGACTCATAGGCAAAGGGAACACAACTGGTTTCAAAAGCAATCTAACCTATTTACTGATGCCCCCCTCCAATGAACATCACAAACAGATGAGCCCCAAACTCAAAGAAAATCATGGGATCCTAGCTTGAGCCAAGTGTCCCATTTGCCACAAGATGCCACCGAGTTGTTTTGCAACACCATTTGGAAAGGCCCACCCAGACTTCTTCCTCCCAGCGCTTGGCCTCGGCTGCGTGGGTGGCACGGGAGGCGGAGACCCTGGCTTCCTGGGAGGACCCCGGCTATCTGCACTATCCTCATTGGAGATGAGTGAAGTCTGCTTGCCTCTGACTGAGAATCCTGGCCTCCGTGTAGATGCTGATGACTGCCAGTCCCTTCTCTCTCCTGCAGTCTGCTCTCTTCCACGGAGCTTCCTGATCTGCTCTCCTAGTGTTGACCTCCGCCGGTGCCCATGACCAGGGGCCCATTTCCAAGTTCTGTGGCAGCCTCCATCTTGTGCTGTGTTCAGTTGCAAGGCCACTCAGGAAGGCCTTGGCTTCTTCTGGAGGCAGGCTTCTGCCACTGGTCAGCTTCCCGAGTGTCCCCTGGCCACAGCACATGGTTGTGGGACTTCTGCCTCTGCCCTCCCCACCCACCCCCGGTGTCAACCAGTGTCTCCCTCATCTGAGGCTTTTGGATCATACCTTCATGATTTCTGCCTTAGTATGTTTGCAACTGATATTGTTACTTCATATTTTTCTTCGAAGCTACTCACTTTTTAATATCAATAGACATTTTACATGGAAAATTTATACCTCTATCATAGGTAGAAAACCTGTGCCAAATGCCATTAATAATAGTAATAGTACAACAAAGGTAAAATCACTTTATTTCAGCTAATTCTTTCTGCCTGTCTGAGACTTGAGCTTGGAGCATGCTTTCTCTCTGCAAGTTTGAGAGATGTGTTAAAGTTGGATTCACAATAAACTGTGACCTTTTCCTTGATACAGAAAATTTGAAGGAGAATCGAGGACAAAGTTACTTCTTGATTTAATGTTATTGAAGGCTATGTGTGGGTACCATCCCAACCATTTCAGGTATAGTGATTTTAGTCAACAATACTGTATTTTATATTCCCAAATTCCCTAGATTGCAGGTGTTCTTCCCACAATAGAGAAATGAATGTTATGTGACCTGAGATGTTAGCCAAAGCTAAAGTGGTAATCCTGTTGTAGTATATAAATGTGCCAAATCACCATGTTGTATATCTAAAGGTATACAATATTTTATGTAAATTGTATCTAAGAAAACCCCGAATACTTACATAGGGAAGGCACTAAGTGTTTTGCAGAGATTATCTCACTTTATTATTTTTTTTTACAACCCTATGATGTTTATTATAATTATCCCCATTTCACAGATTAGGAAATTGGGTCATCAAGAAGCTAACATGCCTCTTCACAAAGCTTATGAGTACTAGTGGAGTCAGAATTGGAACCTAGCTGTCTCATTCTAGAAGTCTTGATCTCAAATGCTAGTCTCCATGGCCTTTGGAAGCGGTCTCTTGTCCTGCCATTTTTGGGAGATGCCGGCCTCATGTAAGGTTGCAGGCAGTGAGGTCGCATCCCTGAGCAAGGTGGCTTTGGGGTAAGGTAGAGCTGCTTCCTCCTGGGGCTGCGAGCTGTAGTGCTCTGGTGTCTTTAGGTCTGTTCTCTTGGTTGAGTGCCTGCTGTAGGCATGGCGCTGTGCTGGGCGCTAGGGTTGTGGACACAAGTGTACCCTGGGCCTTGGTCTCAGGGAACTCCAGTGGGGGGTGGGTGGGCATGGGGAGAAATGTGTAATGAGAAATGTGTAAATGACCCAGACAGTGGAGTTCTGTTACAGAGGGGAGCAGGGGGATGAGGTGGGCTGTAGGCACCTCCCTTACCTTGGGAGGCAGAGAGGCAGGTGGGTTTTGGAAGATGCCTCCTGAAATGGTGAAGGATGTAAAGGTTGAGAAAGCTTGAGAAAAGGCCTGGGGCTGACCAGCTGGGTACGGGGAGGGAAACCTGCTTCTCGACTCCCTTGAAGAGTGTAAGCCATTCTCTGACCATTCTGGGGAAGAAGCTGTGCCGACTCTTCTTTGTCATTGATTTTTCAAAGGGCACCCATCCAGGATTTGTGGATGGTGACCAGTGAAGACTCTGGCTCCACAGAGAGAACCTGGAGGCTTCAGTCCCCCGCCGTTCCCCAGAGAACCACAGATCACTGCAGCCTCTGTACCACTGTCACAGCCCGTGACTGAGGTGCAAATTTGGCCAGGCCAGAGAGGTAATTTTAGGGGTAAGTTTGTTTATTTGAAACCCCACACTGGCAGTTGGGCCCAGTTTTTATGTGAGGATTTTGTGTTCTGCATATAAGGAAGTACTGCTCGTTAGCCATTACGAATGTGCCCAAAACCTCCGTCTCCTGAATAAACTCGTGCTTTGCAGATGAACTGAAACATTCTGGGGCCACACTCAGAATAGAACGTCCTTGGCTGGGCGTTGTAATCCCTGGTGAGCCGCTGACAAGAACCCTGGAGTGGGGACCGCCAGGCTCCATACTTGGAGCGCCCTCCCGAAGGTGGGCGGCTTCAGCACGCGGAGCCGAAGGGCCATGATGAATGGCAGGCTGTGAATGTTTGTGGGGAGAGGCAAACGTTCCCTGGACTGTTTCAAGGATGCACATACTCTCGGGCAGCGTTTGATAAGTGGCGGTGGAGGGCTAGTTTTGGCACCAGTGGGGAGGAAAAACAGTCACAATTCAGACCTTCTAACCAGAGCAGCTGAGGTGGTATCTCCGTGGAAAATGGAATTGTTTGGGAATCTGCTCAGGAAGCAGAGGCAGGTGGGAAACCAGACTGCCTAACTTTTCAAGATAACCGTGTCCTTCCCACCCCCCCACCCTTATAAAAGGGGAAGGTGAGGTCAATTGGGAAGCTTCCAGGTCACTTTCAGATTTTAAGTCCAGTGATCATCTGGGGACAGTAAGTAGGAATTAGCTGTTGTTTTGCTCCATGTATCGGACAGGTTCCTTAGCTGCAAGTTATAGAAATACTTGGGGAGTTTCTCAGCAGGACATTGAGTGCACTTGCAGTATTGAAAGCAAAGCCGAGTGCCTGAACCATGCAAGGGAGGGGAGCTGGGCAGACGCTGGGGATCTGGGGAGCTGAACTGAGATGCTGTCTCCTGGGGCTTCCGTGGTAAGTCCATCAAGCCTAACCTTTTGGGTCTTGTATTATTCTACTCTAGCCTCAAAATTCCTGGGTGAGAGAGGGCCTAATTGACCTATCTTGGGTCCAGTATCCACTCCTTGGGCAAGGGAACACTGGGTGCCTGGAATCACAGACCCATCAAGACTGAATGTAATGGAGTGTGGCCTGGAGGCAGGGAGTGGAGTCAAGGAGAGAAGGATAACTGTCCACGAGGAAAGTGCATAGTTACCAAAAATAGGAGGCATGGATACCGGATGGGCCAAAATAACAGATTTCCATTACCCTGACATGATGGATGAAAAGGAGATAATTTGGACTGTTAACAATGTCCGTTTTTAAGGTCACATTGAGCAAAGCAACTGCTCTTCTCAGCCCAATCCTATCACACATTGGCTTACATATTCCACCTGGCTGCCTACAGACAAGCGTTTCTACATGTGGCCCAGGAGTTAGGCAGGGCAGGATCCTGGCTCTTGCAGCTGTCTGGTCCATCAGTGAGCAGAACCACAGACACAGGAGTAAGTAGAGCTGCACGGATGGCAGTGGTAATAGTGGGGAATGTGTATTTGTAGTTTTGGAGTCATAACCACGATCGTTAGCACATGTTCCTTGGACCAGAAGGGACAAGAAGAAGAGGAGGAATATGAGGGGAAATGATAGCAACCCCAAAGCCCTTGGTTTACTTTATTCCTTTGCCCTCTTGGGTTAGGTGAGCAAGGGAGCAATTGACATTGTTAAATTTCCACCAAGTGCTAGTCTTCCCATGTACTGCCAGTGGAGAAACAGCTTTCAGCAGCATTTTCCAGAGCTGTTCTATGGGATCTAGGCTTTGAGAATCTCAAGACAAACAAACAAAAACCAAAAACCCCAAACCCCCAAAATAAAAAAAACAAACAAACAAAAAAAAAAAAAGGAAAAAAGAAAAAAAAAAGGAATGTGTTAGAGTCAATTAAGCTTGGAATATGTTGCAAATTATATTGTGTTTTGGGTATTCATGATAGGCATTGGCACTGATAAGTCCTGCAGCATACAAGCCTGTTTAGTCTAATTTGGCATTTCCCAAACATTCTTGACCACACAGCATTTTAAAACAATACCTATTACTTGGTAACATCTTTGGTTTTTGAGGAATGCTCACTTCCATTGATCAGGAACCTATGGGGTCATTGGTCACCTCTTCCTCTTCTGGGCACTTGGAGATTTCTATGTAGTGATTTCAGACACCATGTTTCCTTATATTTGATCATTCTGAAGCAAGCCTAGGGCCTCAAAGCATACTTACATGTTGCTCTGGATTTTCCGTGACAAGGTTCATTTAGCCTCCCACCAAATGTTTGTCTGATGCCAAGATACGATGTTCTAGGAGGCATAGTTGGAAGCAGAGAAATGAATAATGGATGGGTGCCTCTTTATAGAGCCTCTGGGCTCACAGGGCAAGTGTGCGTGCAAAAAAAAAAACACAAAAAAAGAGGTGGGATGACTAACAATAAAAGGATGGTCTAGGCCAGCTCCGGGAGGGGCTTGGTGTCTCATGTGCAAGCTAAGACACTCAAATTAGGTACATTGTACCTAAAGCCCAGCAATACTGCTCCGTGGGCATTATGTTCCCTTTTCACAGTTAGGAAAACTGTTTAGAGGTTTAGAGAGGTTTAGAGGTTTAGAGAGGTTTCTCTTGCCAATAATGTGTGGTCTGTGAATGATGCAGGCAAGTGTTCAAACTAGCTCTGTCCAACTCTGAAACCCAGGGTCTTCTCACAAACCCTGCACTGCAGCCATTTACTGACCAGATTTCCCAAATCCCAAAGCCAGGTCATTTTGGAGACTCTCAAATATTAGAGTGGGATCAACTGTTTAAATGAGTATTGTCTCGGAAAACCTGAGCTGTGATTTTTGTCACTGGTGGGAATTGAGAGGAGGGCAGCTTTCACCTCTAAAAAAAGTGATTTCTAATTGTGTGACCAATTTATAAATGCACTCATGAAAAACAAAATTATCGCTCCAGGCAAGCTAAAATATGGCTGCTAATCCTGGTCTCCTCCTCTGTGTGATCAATTTGGGACATATTCCTCCAAACCTTTCTCTGTGTATTACTTAATGTACAAATGAATATAATCATGGGAAGCTTTCCACTGAGTGAATTATCTTGCACTTTTCTTTCCCACTTAACAATATATTTGGAGCTCTTTCTATGCTAGAACACATAGCTATATCAGTTTTTTTTTTTAGCAACTTTTCCTTTTGAAGCAGTAACTTTAAAAAAAAAGATTTATTTATTTAGTTGAGAGAGAGAGAGAAAGGAGTATGCAAGTGCAGGGAGGGGCAGAGGGGGAGAGAATCCACAAGCAGGCTCCCTGCTGAGCACAGAGCCCTACTAGGGGCTTGGTCCCAGGACCCTAAGATCATGGCCTGGACCAAAACCAAGAATCAGCCACCCAGGTGCTCCCAAAGAAGTAACTTCTTATTTTGAAATATAAAAGTTGCATGAATACTATGAGGAGTTCACAAAATCTTCAAATACCTTTTAATATTTTGCCCTACCTGCTATCTGTATGTGTGTGTATATATATAATGTGTATACACACATATTATAGATATGATGTGGTTTTCTATTCTGAGTCAGTTGAGAGTATGCAGTGTATGTACATTATACTCCTTTCCCCCTAAATACTTCACTGTACATTTCCCAAGAGTAGAGATATTCTCCTAAATAGCCATTAGTCGTTATCAATGTAACTACATTTAATATTGATATACTGCTTTCATGCAGTCTTCCATCTCTATTCCCTTTTTTTGTCAATTGATTTTCCATTTTTTGTCAATAATGTTCTTTATAGTATTTTTCCGTGAAGTCTAGGCAGCCATCTGGGACCAGATATTGTTCTTAATCATCATGTCTTTTTTTCTTTAATTAAGATGGAACATTTTTTATTGTCTCTCTTTGGGTTTTGTGATATTGACACTTCTGAAGAATATGGAATGGATTGTTTCTTATCTGGGGTTTTCTAATGTTCTCTTATGATTAGATCGATGATTAGATGCAAGGCTTGCATTTTCAGCCGGGGTATTATAGACAGGATGAGTCCTTCTCAGGATGCCACATCAGCACACACGTGTCTGCCCGTCCCTTGTTGGGGATGCTCATTTTGATCACCTGGTCAAGATGTTGTGTGATTTGTCTCCTAGGGAGTTGCTGGGGTTTTTTTTCTCCCTCAAAACTAATATGCATTCTCTTGGAAGACACTTAAGGCTATGCAAGTGGCCTGCTCCTCATCAGTATTTCTCCCCAGACTTAGCATCCCTTGATGATGCGTGCCTGAGGCCATCTTTATTAAGATGGTTGTAAAATGATGATTGTCCAGCCATAACAATCCATTCACATATACCAGCAGGCTTGGCATTCTGCTGTAAGCCAGGGCCCTCCTTTCCCCCTTCTTTGTTTATCTACCTATTTATTGTGGACTCATGGTTCTAAGTTTTTAAGGGTCTATGATTTGTTATTATCCTTAATTATTTTGGTGCTCAAATCATCTCCCATTTGCCCAGTGGAAGTCCCTTCTTGTGTCCTTGCGACATGTACTCATCATTTTTCGAGTATGTTTTTACTTTCTGGCATTACACAATGTTCCAGGCTCATCTTGTACCTCCCCTGTCTCAGCCCCAGAATTAGCCATTTCTCCAAGGAGCTCTGATTTCTTTTAGTAGGGAATGGTATCAGAGACCAAGATCTGCACTAATGTGCTTGTTGCTACAGAGTTTCCATCTCCTACATTCTTTTTAACTACTGCCTGGTATTTCATAGAATAGCAGCATTCATGTATCTGTTGCCCTATTGATGGATGCTTAGGTTGCTTCCAGTTTGTCTCCATTTCAAGCTACTCTGAATGAATAGTCTTATCAGTGCTCTTTGTACATTTGTAGAAGGAGCCTCTCTCCAAGGGTGAGTGAGAAGAAGTGGAATTGCTTGCTCGTAAGCTGTGCATGTTTACCATGCACTACATTCCGCCAGTTTATTCTCCACAGTGGCTCCACCAGCATCGGACCCAATAAACCGGATATGAACGTCTTTATTTTTCCACACCCTTTCTGATGTCTGGTATTGCTCAATATTTTGTTTTTATACAATTTCAGTGGTGAAAAGTGTTGTCGTATTGTCTTAACATTCATTTTCCTGATTGTGAGAGCGAGCATCTTTCATGTGTTGACTGGCCATTTGTCTTCTCATTGGAAGAAATAGAGAAAGCTTTATGAGGGATATCATGGTTGAGCCAGACCTCACTAGACGAGAAAGCTTTTTGGAGGTAGGCAAGACAGAGAAGCTGTTTCAGACGTAGGAAACAACAGAGCAAACCACAGAGTAGTTAGGCCAACTGGTCGTAGACTTTGGATCCCCCACTTTCCTGGGGTGGGGCCTGCTATTTCATCCCAGTGCTGCCTGGTTCACGGTCATCCCTATGACAAGCTTTGGAAGAGATGTGAGGGCAGCTCCCTGGCCTTCTATTTTAAGGTCATTTTAGAATTCACACACACCTTCCTTGTCTGAGCAAAATGTAGCTGGGGCTGAGGTAGCTAGATGTTTTTCTTTGGTGGTAAAACCAACTGGGCTCACCAAAAATCAGATCAAGTGAAGGCACAATGGATGGAGGAAAGAATACAGGCTGCATGACCTGAGGCGGGAAACAGATTGATCACTCAGTGATATCAAGCAAACCAAACCCCACCCACAAATGACAGGTGGAGACCCAGCACAATGTGTGTGTAGGATCAGGACTTAATGAAAGGCTAGCTTTTCATTGTGGCCCAGTGGTCGGAGGCTTGGAGGAAAAGCAAGAGAGCGTTGAAGAAAGAACATCTTATTTTGACCACTTTGAAGTTTGTACACACATCAGATCATTAGGTTATACACCTTAAACAGGTACCTAATTATATGTCAATTACGTGTCAATAAAAATGGGCCAAAAAAGGTTAAAAAGAGAGAGAGAAAGAGAACAATTATGGTGTTCTGCCAAGAGAAGGGTGCAGGATAATTTAATAGGGATTGGGAAGACCTTCTTTCATAGAAAGGGGGCCCTCTGTGAGAGGAAAGGGCAAGAGGAAGGGATTTCATCTGGAGTGTGAGGGATTGGAGGTTTGGCACTGATGGGGACGATCATAACTATGTAAGTGATTTGGTAGGGGAGTTTGTGGAAGGTCCTTTTTCTTTTTGACAAAGACACAGATTCTCTTCCACTGGAATGATCTGAGGCATCGTGTATGAAAGCCCCAGTACCTGGCTTCTCTGCCCAATGAGGATCTCTGTGGGGGGCTGCAGATGTAGTACCTGTGGGCAGACTCTGGTTTACGGCTCACACATCCACAAACCTCTTCTGTAAAGGAGAGGGGAGGGGCCTACCCAGCAGGACTCGAACCTCTCTAGGGTAAATGGCTTTTGGGGCTGCAGATGTACTTGGGGAAATGACAATTTTTTTTTTTCCCTCATTGGTATCTCAACTTACTTCTAACAGTACTATGATTTAGGAATTTTTATCCTTTTCTCCTCCAGCCTTTTAGTATGACAAATTTTAAGCTCACAGAAACGTTGAAGGTTTAATAGGAACACTGCTCTTTTGATCACCTGGATTCAAAAGTTTCGTCTCTATTTCCTTTGTCTCAATATGAATTTGTGTACATGTGTGTCTGGTAGAGCTCTACATACACACGTTTGAGTTTCTGTACTTTTTCCTTTTGGCTGAATATTTCTAAAGCAAATTGCAAACATTATGGCACTTCACGTGTTGGGGAGACAGAACTCACAGCTGCTGTCTGAGTGGAGAGAATGGACTCTAATGACTTAACGAAGCATAAAGTTATAACCAGGTAACTGAAAGAGTTGGAAGAGAACTCTAATTGGAGGAGGCGATTTCAGGAAGCCGGTACCCTCTTTGGGGCTGGTGGCCTAAGGATGAGAGGCTGGGGTCATTAAACTAGAAGCCTAGAGAGGCGACTTGGTTGGCGCTGGCCTCTGAGCTGTGGGGCTGGGACCTGGGTCTCTGAAGAGGAAAGACGTGCTGGTGCGAGGGTGAAGAAGCAGTGCTGAGAGCTAGAGCAGGAACCGGAAGTAGACAGGAGGGAGCAAGGAAATCCTTTCCTCCCCTTCAGCCTTGCAGGCTCTCTCTAGCGCCCCCTTTTGACTGAGCCTATTTTAGGGTTTGCAGAGTCCCAGACCCAGCATCAGAGGCCGAGTATAGAAGAGTGGATTTGGAGTCAAGAGACAACATTTTGCTTACTGGCCCAAACCTTAAATACTTTAGCGTGTATCACCTAAATTAAGAAGGCACTCCTACCTATATGTAGTAGCATTATCATGCCTAAGAAATAGTAATTTCCTAATATCTAATGTGCAATCCGTGTTATAGTTTCTCTAATTATCTCCCAAATGGTTTTATGGCTTTGATTTTAATCTTTTTGGGAATAGAATCCAGTCAGGATTCCTGCATTGCATTTGCTCGATATAATTGAGTCTCATTCTAGAACAGTCTACTGCCTCCCTCTCCTTTTTAAAATTACTATGATGAGAGGCTAGGCTCACTGAGCTGTACAAAGTGTTTCTTCATGTTGTTTCTTTACCTATTCTTCTGTCCCCAGTATTTCCTGTATCCTAGAAGTTAAGTCTGAAGCCTTGATTGGATTCATTCATTTTGGTCAGGAATTCGTAGGGGGTGTTTTGTTCTTCATTGCAATGTGTATTTTAGCATATAAATTCTAGTGTCATCTTTTAAAACATTTATTAACCTCAGATACAATTTTGTACCCTTGGGAGCAAAAGCCAAACAATTCTCATGGAGGACAACCGTTTTCACTTGACAGGTGCTGTCCATTAGTTCTGGTAGAACTCGCCCTTACAACTACCCACCCCCCACCCTGACCCCGTGCATGACCTGCCCTCCCCCCTGCCCCCCTGCCACCTCCCAGCCATCCTCTTGTGTCATCTGGAGATGTTCTGTACTGGAACTGTTATGTACTAGAACTTCTGCTCATTGAGGCTGGGTTTTACCCCCGAGCATCCTGTTTTGCAATCCTTTGGGTTCCCTACATGACCTTCCAATGTACAGTGAGTGTGGCATCACCACTTCCCTGCTCATGTAGGGCTTGGCTCTCTGCTGCCCCTGAGTGCTCGGCAGCAGAGGCAGTTTGCTAATTACCCATGAAAGTGAAATTTTCTCTTTTCTTGCTCGCAGTTGAGTCTTTGTGAGTTCTTCTGGGGGCTACCTTGCTGGCCCCGCACTGTGCGATGCCCTCCCTCTTCTGTGGACATGCCTTTCTCACTGGAGATTCTGGACTCTCTCAGCATTCCTAATGTTCTCTTTGCCTTGCCATTCACCACGTGGGATCTTGGCCATCCTGACGTTTCTTTGGCATCACCAAACAGAGCCTTCACCTACTACTTGGGATCCTCTTTCTATTTCCATCAAATCCAGTTTGCCTTCCCATGTGCATGAGTAGAAAGGTCAGGCATGCTTGTGCTGAGGCAAGTCATAGGACCAGAGTTTTAGGTTCACTTCTTTAATTTGGATGCTTAGAGGGTTCCAGGTATGGTGAAGTTTCAAGGAAGATCCAATGTAAGAATGCCAGGAGTTCAAGTTAACGGAGAGATGGCATCTGACCCCCAGTGTATGCGAGGTGGGGATGATGGTGAACTGGAGATCGCATGGGAAAAATAACCATAGGCTCCATGGAGCTTCTCCCTATCAAGGGATGAAGCCTATTTAGGTAACCCTTGAATCTGACTGATCTTGTGTCTTGCTTCAACCAATGAGACATTAATAAAAGGCATGTATTCAGAGGCTTGAATAATGCTTGCATTTCAGGCTTGCCCTCTCTCGCTGGTGGAAGAGCACCGAGCTAGCCTGCTAGACAGGGCACGTGGAAGAGAACTGAGGTATCCCCTCTAACACCTGTCCGCTTCTGACCATAGCCCTCTTTGTGAGCCCAGGTGAGACCAGCCGAGGAAACACTGAGCTGGGCCCAATCCAAATTGCAGATACTCATAGCTAATGCATAATTACTGTTTCATGCCACTAAGATTTGGGGTGGTTTCTTACGCAGCAAAGACTAAGTGGTACATGCACTGTGGGATGGGGGAAGTGCCCACTCACCCCCAGCCCAGGGCTGCCATGCCAGAATGGGCCCAGTATCACCATATCTTCCAGTTTTCCAGACAAGAGAAACATTCAATATTAGTTTTATGTGAAATATTCCAACTTTTAAATTGGCTTCAGTCTTTGCCCCACATCATTCCTGATCCAGGGGCAGACACACAAGCCAGTAGCAGTCTCTAGGGACCCATGGCTGAGGGCTGGAATGGGAGCAAAGACATCTTGGCCGGCTTTAGAGCATTGAGTCAGTGACAGACATTTGTGGCAGAATGAGGATACCTTTGAAAAAAATCCCTGAGAAGGGCATTTCTTCTGCTCATTCTTCAAGACTCAAACAAAATGGCATCTCCCATGAGCTTCTCTGCCACAGAGTTCATTTTTCCATCAGGGCACATAAATCCTCTACCCTCACCATCTGCCTCCCTCACTAGACTTGAGGGAGTTCCTGGAAGATGTTGTCTGGGGGACTTACTTACCTTCCACCCTAATGGCCAGACCGATGCATGCTGAAGGAACAGGTGACCTGGTAAATGCTTGGAATGTTCTTGTGTGCCCCTCCTTTCTTTGGGACAGGCTGCATCTTGTCACTGTCCCAGTCACTTTTCCTTGAAACCCTGCATCAGAGTGAGTCATTGAGCACAAATGTTCGTCTAGCTAAGGAATTCAAGAAAATGGAATTTTCTTACGTTTTTGCCAGTTTATGGAAAAGCCACAAAGAAGCCAAACACAAACCCCAAAACCAAACACAAAGGTCCTCCACATGTCAAGTGTGCCAGAGGTTAAGCCCTAAAGATGGAGTGTCAAGCTGGCTTTTGGCCTGGGGAGAGGATTTGCCTCCTTGGGGTCTTGGGGCTGGTATAGCCACAGGGCAGGCGACGATGTAGGCCTCTGAGTGAGGTGATTTATCCCGAGTGGGGACTGTGGGACTCTGTGGGGCCTGTGTAATCCGGGCCAGCCAAACATCTGGCTGATTATGGAAGAGTAAAGCCTCCCAGAATCTGGTCCCCTAATTCCTTGTAGTCCTGTTGAGAGAGCAAGTGCACAGACACGCTTTTTCCATTTTCATGTACCTACTTGACATCTCATAATCCAAGACGTGGCGTGATCAGAATAGGCCAGAAAAACTGTGTGTGAAGGTCATCGAAGACCCTCAGGGGGAGCCTGGGGAGGAACCACTGTGCCTGGCTGGGTCTCCTCCTCCTTTCCTCAATAGTCCACTCTACCCTTCTGGCGGAGGGCTGCTTTGACTCGGAGGCGCTGGGACTGGAGCCTGGAGCCTGGAGCCTGGAGCCTGGCTGGGTGGCGCATGGCTTCCCTCTCTCCACTAGGGGGTGGGGGAGTTTGGATGTCCAGCGAGGAGGCTGCTGCCTTAAGCTCCAGCGGGCTGGGAAACCAGGCGGCTAGGGACCTGATGAGGCTTTTTGATGAGTTGCCTGTTGGAGGCAGGCCTGGTTCCTGGGGAAGAGTGGGCTATTTTGGGTCTTGCCGGGGTTGGCCCGAGGCAGGCCAGTGAGGGCGGCTACCCTGGGCTGTGACTCCTGCAGTCCTCACCTCCAGGCTAGCCTCCATCCATGACGGCTCCGTCCCTTGTCCTAGACCAGCAATCAAAGGTGACTGTGAGCTGGGTGGAGGGCACAGGGATGGGCTTCCTCTTCTTCCCTGTACCCTATGGCGTAGGGCCCGAGGCGTTCCCCTGACAAGGCAGTCAGGGTGCCAGGAAGCCTGCTGCCACTGGGAGAATCTTTCCCCAGCCTCCTGCTAACTTGCCCAAATGCTCTGAGTTTGAAATTTTATTCCTCAGGTCAAGGTGTGGATGCTTCCCTGTGGTGTCTTTGAAAAATATGTCTCCCTCTGAGAGACAGAATATGTTAACAAAGGGCTGGCATAGGTCCCTTAGAATGAAGGAATTTCTCACACTTCTCTCCCCACCAGGGCCCCTCATCATGGAGCAGAGGGCGGAGGGAGAGGAAGGACCAAGATGGGAGCCTAGAGGGGCAAACCATGGTTAGGAGGTCTGGGGCAGGTAGGGAAGGGTGGTGGTAGAGGCCTCTTGGCAGTTTTCTAGGGAGGGAAAAGATGGAGTAGAGAGAGGATTTTTGGCACGCAGGCGGGAACTGAAGCTCGAGGGGCTGGGACGCTGACCAAAGCATTCTGTAATTTAACCTCACACTGCCTTTCTGTCAGAACTCCTGGAATTCTGAGCCGAATATTTTGTTTCTCACCCTTTCCAACGTCCCGGTCACTTGTCACTTACTGAGGGACTGATGAAAGCTTGAAATGCAAACTCAAGTGAATTCATGTTCCAAGTTTGGGTTTTCTTCTTGGTAAAATGGAGAGAACTCTACTCATCATTCTGCACGGAAGGATCTAAGCATAGCATCTGCAAGGAAATACTTGTTTCTGATATCATGGAAGGAAATGTAGTGTGTTTCCCTTTACCCCAATATGGAGGAGTATGAAAAATAAAAAGGCTGCCCTTTCTGGGAGGGTGCAGAAAGGGGTCTGATGAGAACGGAAGCCCAAGAAGATGCTGGCCTCCGCTTGTGAATTGCCCTCCGGTTGGACCGGATGTTACCATCAACTGAGAGTACGGAAGAGAAGTGCCTCAACTTTAAGATTTTTATTTAGGTGGGGTACACATAGACCCAGGTTCTAAAGACACAAGAATTAAAGAAAAAAAAATTCTCCAAACAAAAATAGACAAGTGATATACAAATACCACTTTCGATGATTTACACCCAGATAAATAATTTCAGAAAACCAAAATCTACTACAAGTACAAAAAGCAAACAATGTAAAAATGCACCATGTTTTCCCCTGGGACAAGCAAGATGTCTGTTTTCCTATGTGTAGGCAGACTTTTCCCATCCTGTGGCCCATCTTCATGGAGGGAAAAGAAGGGTTGAAAGATCTATGAATCATCTCTCCTTCATTCAGGGGCCTCAGGAGAAACTCACAGTACACAACAGGACAACCTATGTAAAGAAAGATGTGGGAGTAAAAGGAGTAAGAGTGACATGGGAGAACCTGCCAGGGGTAGACCTGTATGTAGACACTGAGCCTTCAAATCCAGTGCAGTTTCTAAATGCGAGCATGCAGATCTGGCTCTGAGCACAGCGGTGGCCAAAGCGAAGATGGAAATCGGATCTTCAAGAGGGCCTCCCACTGCTTAGCTCCCAGACCACCAGCTCACCTCGGAGAAGCACAGGTCTTGCTGGAACCAAACATCTGGCTGATTCTGGAAGAGTAAAAGTTTCTACCCAAGGCTTTCATGGAGGAAGCACTGAGTGAGGAAGTCGAGGACCTCTTTTCTACAACACTGCAATACATGGAGTGGTGAGTTTTATACGCCTCCCCAAAAAATTCCCTCCATGGAGGCAGATGCCAGGTAAGCAAGGCCTTGCCAATGAAAACGATCGCACCAGAACCCAAAACACCGCTCTGACCCAAACATTCAGCTTTTTTTGCAGTTGGATTTGGCCCAAAGGTAAAATTTAGAAAATGTGGAGCAGTAACTTGCAAGGTGTGTCCTGGGGAATAATAATATGCAAGATGTGAAAAAAGGTTAAGCAAAGGTAAGCAGGCTATTTTCATAGCTGCAAACCCTCTCAGAACTTTTCCTGGGCTGATGCATTCAGACCTCTCTCTCCAAAACCCATTTACCTGCTTAACTCTGTGTGTGTCTGTAGGATGTTGGGGGTCGAGCGGAGAGGGGAAGCCTGGAAACAAAGAAAACTCCCCCAAGCCCAAAAGTGAGAGCTCCACTGTCTTGTGTCCCAACTATACCCCTGCCTCCGAGTTGTTTTTTAAAGGGAAGCTTATACAGTGTCACCAGGAAGTGTTCATCTGAGGCAATGTTTCATGGCTTGGCTATAGTTTTCCTGGGAAATGTAAAGAAATAATCTAAATAAATTTGTAAGTACGTTAGCAATGAATGTTCAACCCAGCCCTATCTGAAATGATCTTGCAAGATCAGTCAGTAGAGTCAGTAGTGTTGATGGCCATCCCTTTTTGGGGGTGTGGGCGTGTGGGCGTGTGGGCCACCACATGCCTTTCTATGAATCTTCTACAGATTCAGGGTCTCATCCCTGGGACGATAGGAGAGTTGGTAGAGAAGAGTCTGTAGTTCTTCTGTGGCCTGGCCTTGTACTACCGCAGCCCTGGGTTTGGCATGCCAGGTACAGAGCGGACCCATTCACTCTGGACTGGCATGGAGTGTGAGGCAGGGAGGACATGCAAAGAGGTTCAGGGTCAGAACCTGACAGTGCTTGACCCTCGTGGGTATGAGCTGGAAAATGAACATTACCTCCAGTTTCTTAAACTGCCCAGTGTGTCCACTTCTTCTTCTCCTTTGTTTCCATCTTTTCTTGTCTTCTTCAGGGGGAGATTTCCAGATGGGATTCTTCAAGCTGTAGGACAGTGGATCAGGTTCATATCCTATCAGATCTTCAACATTCCCCCCAGTTTTGTGGCCAAGTGTTTGGAAATGTTTGCTTTCCAAAGATAGCCATTCATTTATCTCTTGGTACAGCAAACATACATTCAGCGCCGACCATATGCAAAACCAGAGTGAGCAGATGCTCACAAATATATACAAAAGTCATCTGAAAGTTACATAAATCTCTGTATAAATAGTATAAACCACATTTCTAGCCAGAAATGGCAAGCATCATGTATTTGACAAAGAACATTTATACAACAAACTCTATTCTTTTAGTAAAGTGGTTTTAAAATAATTTACACTTTAAGATCGTTGCTTGCCAAACTCTTCTTGTCATTAAATACAGGCATCCTGATTTGGGACAAATTGATGTGGTCAAGTTTTTTACTTTTCTGTGTCTGATTTTAAGCATCTGCCCCCTGCTCTGTCCATAAGGCCTTTTTCTGTCATTTTCCTTCAGACTATTGCTCGGGACTAACCCCCTTCATGTACTCACATAAGCCCTATTCAGGGAGCATTTACTGGCCAGGGTGGCTTAGCACCTTCACGTTGGGCAAACGTTCATCCCCTCCCCTCCGAAAACCTCTGGGCCCCTCCTCGGGTATGAAAACTTTCTCTCAGGAAGTGTTCTCTGTAGCTTTCTGCCAGACAGATCTCTAAAAGAACACAGAATACCCCCTTCTGGGAGAATTATGGTGAAGAGAGGTTTAGCTGCAGATCATTTCCAAGTGAGATGAGGTACTGCGCTCATAAACCATCTGAACAGGCTGCGATCTGGTTGGTAGGACATGCGCAAACAGCAGAATGAAGCCCCAGCATGGTTAAAAGCCAGTGAAGATGAATTTCTTTTACCATCTCATTCTTCAGTTAAGAAATAGTACATTAGGAATAAAATTCTCTCTACATGGTAGGTCAAAGATCAGAAGGGGTTATTGTCTGGATCCTGGGGAAGATTGATAATACGAAAACAGGAGACAGAATTCTAGTGTGCACACAGTCGTTCATTAGATGGTAGGACAAATTCATATATGAATGACTTCCTGACTTGCCCAAAGGATGTGACTGGACAGTGAGACATTCCTCCCAGCGCATGGGTGTGTCTGACAAGGAGTAAATAATGAACTTGCCAATCAGGCTTCAGTATTCTGGAGGTTAGTGCCTACTTTGGGAGGGTCTCCGTAGGGACGGTGGAGGAGAGGTATCCATGGATTAAGCCATTAATGTCCTGTTGACCCATTTCTCCTGTGTCTAGCCTTCTCCTTCAGAGAGATGTCATATTGTCCTACCTGTCTTAGTCCTGTGGCCTCAGTGCTTTGTGCTGGCCTCCACTGAGAGGGAAATTATTTCTGGTTGACGATGTGAGGTCAAGGAGGAGTTTTGAGAGAAATCTAGTGAAATCTACCGCCAGCATGATCCAGCCGGTATTTCGTGGGCAGCTACTATGTTCGTGTGCATGCTAGCCCTAGAAGAGCTCTGCAGGGCAGGGAGGGTCTCCAGTTTCCCCTCGTGGAGGTGTTATCTCTTTTCTTGCCATGGCATGTCGATATTTTTCAGCTGGTACATGGCATTTTCTCCTCAAAGAGACCCCTTTCTTTATCTGAAAAATCAAGAGTTTCACACTGGCACAAGGCAATATCGGTGGTCAACCAGGTTGCCCTGCTCCCAGAACCCCATGAAATCTGCCTTTCCACCTTTAGTTTTAAAGATACATTTGTTTTCTTCTAGGAAAATAAGGGAGCAAGCTTCTTTTTTTCTTTTCTGTGGATAAGAGTAGGTTATGATTTTAGAATGTTGTCCCGGTCCAGCAAGTTTTGCAACGCAATGACCTCATCTGTATGAACTCATATTCTGTGGTCTAAAGGCATAGAAGATTAATTGGAGGGGTTATTTGGAACAATTGATACTACTTTATCTTATTTGATATGCCTTTGGTTCTTAACTTGTTGACTTAAAGATGTTTGTTTCCTGATTGATTACTTGAGAACGACTCTTGGATATGTTTCAACACTATTTTCAATGGCATTTCAATGGTATTTTCAATGGCAGAAAAACATAAAGGATAAAATTAAAATAACCAGTAATTGGGTATTTAAAAATTTTCAATGCATATATATATATGTGTGTATATATATATATATATATATATATATATATATATCTTCATTTATAAAATAAACCATTTTGTAAAATGGTTTTATTTTTACCATTTTACAAAAACCATTTTGTAAATGGTTTTTATTTTTACCATTTTACAAAATGGTTTATTTATAAACCACTTGTAACCAGTGTTTTTCACTGACTGTATCAAGAACATTCCATATTGTTTCATGTTTTTCTCTATTATCATTTTAATGGCTGCAGAGTTATTCCCTGTGTATAATACCATAATATATTAAACCAATCCTTCATTGTTTGGACAGTGAGGGTATTTCCAACTTTTTGCTTTTATAAACAAATCTTCACTTGACATCCAAATACATGTATCTTTAGCCATGATGATTTTCCTTAGGGATAAATGCTTAGATGTGGAATTGCTATGTCAAAGTTTATGCATATTTTAACAGTTGTTAATAAACTTTGCAATATTGCTCTCCAAAAAGGTGTTACCAATTTATCCTTCTATGAACAAGGTTGAGGTTGTTTACCTGTCTTCTTATCAACAAATATTATAAAAAATTTTGAAACATATTTGCTAGTTTGAGAGGCAAAAATGTGATCTGATTTTTATCATGTGCCCTCAGTTATTAGTGGGGATGAATATTTTCTGTTTATTGGCTATTTGTACTATTTTCTTTTATGAATTACTTACTTATTTTAAATATTTTCCCTCCTATCATAGTTTAAAGGTAATATCTTTTTTTGCAAATAGAAATTTTTCAATTTTATGTGGTTAAGTTCATCAGTCTTTCCCTCTGTGGTTTTTGCCTTTACCATGTGCTTAACTCATAATGTGTATATATATGTGCATTTTAGCCTTAATTTAAGTTTTTTTGAGAGATTAAGGGGTGGAGGGGTAGAGGAAGAGGGAGAGAGAGAGAATCCTAAGCAGGCTCCAACCCCAGTGCAGAGCCTGAAGCGGGGCTTGATCTTACAACCCTGAGACCATGACCTGAGAAATCAAGAGGGGGACACCCAACTGACTGAGCCACCTGGGCACTGTAAATGTAATGCATCCTCCTTATGAGGGCTGCAAATAACGGGTATGAGTGTAAAAGAAAAGAGTTTTCTCTGCCTCCTACTCTGCGTCCCTATACTCCAGAGTATTTGCTGTTTGCCGTTTGGGAGCCCTGGGTCTTTAAAACAGGTGTAGTTGGTCTTCGGTCCATGGAGGGATCATTTTCCGGTGTTGACGGCGTGATGGTGCAGAGAGCTGGGGGTGGTGGCTCTTCCCCCACCTCACCTTCACTCAGCTTCCCATTTTCCACTCTGCATTTGCTTTCTTCCGGCTCCAGGACTGGTATGTCAGCATGTGATTCGGGCTGGGGGATCCTCTCAGCAGACAGACCCTTTGGTTCTTGCTCTGGGACTCTGAACGTAGCTTGTCTGGAGGCTGAGGTAGGATGAGAACGGCACAGTCCTGCTGGCCCAGGACACTTTCTCCCAGGGCATGAAATTTGGTGTTAGATGCTTTGTGCAGAACAGGCCTTCTACAAGGGGACACACCCAAAGGGGTCCTCCATGGCTAGCATCAGGTGGGCTGAGTCAGGTTGTCTGGGAGCCACACCTGCCCTTGACTGCTGGTGACCCCAGCTCCAGAGTCATGTGCCTGTGCTCAAGGCTCTGTCCGCTCAGTTGGTGCTTTTTAGGCTATGTGATTATAATGGATCAATCCTTGAAATGCTTTTGTCAATATGAAGGGAACTGAATGTTCTGAAAGTTTCACATTCATCTTTATAGAGGGTTAAAATAAAATAACATTTTTGTTGTTGTTGTCGTTGCCACATGAAAGAGAAGCCAGCCTCCGTTTTTCACACAGTGTTCCTTAGAACACTATTACATCCTTCACCGAGACACAAAGGGAGGTAAAACGCTCTTTCCTGAATGTCTTTTCAAATCAAGAACTTGGATTGGATGGACATTGGTTTCACGCACAGAACATTTTGATGTCTGATTTTTGTTCCCATCCAGTAGTCTTAGAAAATACTCAGGTTTTAGTCCAGGTTCAAACTGGTCTGCTTTTTTTTTTTTTCCTTTTTGGGAAAAAACCCCACTTCGCTTTGTTTCACTCTTTCACAACAAGCTTAATTTTGGGGGCCCAGCTCAGGGTTCAGCTAGAGAGTTTGGGTTGTTTTGGTCAGAGACTGACAGTGTGAGCTCTTGATTTGGACTGAATTTCTTCTGTTCTAGGGGAAGAATCACTCATCCGTTAGTCAGCAGCCTTCATAGCTCCCGAAAGCTGCTTAGAATTCCCTAAAGATAAGACTTCAGCTCCTGGCCAAGTGGGGAACATGGCCCTGAGCAGAAGAAATGGGGCTGAGCCATCAGCACGGATACGGGGAAGCCATCAACAGGGCCCTTGCGCTTCCAGTTCACAAACCTGGGCTGCCTGGCGAGACAGCCCCAAAGGCCATTTGGCCTTTCCTCTTGCCTGACCTGCACCTTCCTGAAACATGCTCACAACAGATGAACCTATCAGCAGATGTTTGGGAGGAATGGAGAGGTGATGAGACTCATCGAGCAGAGGGTATAAGTGTCTGTGATCTAGAAATTTGCCATCTCGAAGGATCCCTGTTCTTGGGATACTTGGCTGGGTAACCTCTGGCAAGTGACTTACTTTCTTTGAGCTTTTGGACCTCATCTTTAAAGTGGGGATAATGAGGGGCGCCTGGGTGGCCCAGTGGGTTAAAGCCTCTGCCTTAGGCTCAGGTCATGATCCCAGGATTCTGGGATCGAGCCCCACATCGGGCTCTCTGCTCAGCGGGGAGCCTGCTTCCCTTCCTCTCTCTCTGCCTGCCTCTCTGCCCACTTGCGATCTCTTCAAATAAATAAATAAAATCTTAAAAAAAATAAAGTGGGGATAATGAGATTATAACCATCTCATGGGATAATGAGATAATAACCATCCTCTCCCTACGGGATGGCTGTGAGTGTCATATAAGAGGCTGCATGGGATGAGTTTAGCACAGCGCCTGGAGTATGGTGATGTGCTTAACTACACTAAGGAATTTGGGGGGAACACAGCACATATGCATGGACTGTGGCCTGATAATATCAAGGCACTGTAAGAACCAGTGAGTGGTTCTTGGACAGGCAAATGTTGTAGGAATTCAGAGGAGGGAGGAATTGCCAAGGACTTGGGAGTGAAGGGCAGGTTTCCTAGAGGTTTGAACTAGGATTTTTTTAAATTTAAATTTAATTCACCAACATATAATACATCATTAGTTTCTGACGCATTGTTCATTGGTTCATTAGTTGCGTGTAAGCCCCAGCCTCCCCCCACCTCCTGACAGCCACAGAGCAGTGAGTAAGTGGCCCCCGGAGTACCCAGCACCCAGGACCACCACACAGGAAGGGAAACCAACCAGACTCCCAGCCTGAGAAGAAGGACAGTGGGGCTGACAAGGGACACTCAGGCACTCTGTCTTTCATCCCCATTCTGAGCCCTGGACTCAAGGCACTGGGATTCTTGCCCTCTTCAAGCTCTCCTTGTCTTACTGCAGTGCCTCTGGAATGTTCAGTAGTCACTGGGTCAACTACCAAGTCCAGTTACCCAGAACTCCACTAGGAAGCTCTCCAGACCCATCTTGGATAGGACCCTAAAGCCATGTGCCAGACCCCATGATGGGCCCTCCGATTTCATCTACTTCTGGGAGCACAGGCAGCTAGAGCTGCCTCTTTTGCTGCTACTAGAAAAACTTTTACTCAGAATTCCAGAGAAAGGAAGTCCTCGCCTCTTGGCCCCTCTGAAGCCGGGCAGGAGAAGGATTTTAGACAGAATGCATGAGCATGGCTTCAGCTCCATCCTGCAGGGGACTCTGGGGTATAATCTACCTCTCAGAGTAGGTTCTGAGCAAGAGAGCTGGGTTTTCACACCCCCACGACCTGCAGTCTTTGGCTTAGGGCCACCTAGAGGAAAGAAAACTCCCACATACTTTTTGCAAGCTCACGATTTTGTAAACAAAAACACAAGGGGGTTGGGTACCAGAAAGAGCAAGAGGCTCTGGGGTAGGGGTGTGGTCTGGATGGAGCAGAAACACTGTCTATCCATGTAGTTTCTTCTGTTCACAGAACTCTACCACACGTGTTCCTGTGGAGAACCCATGAGCACACTTCTTCCCCATGGGGAGGAGTCCAGGAAATACCCAAGTCTGTATCTGAAGGCTCCCTGTATTAACTGGGTCTAAGTAAACTGAGCTAAACATAATTAGCTCATCACAGTGAGCAGGACGGGATAGGCCTAGCTTCAGGCATGGCTATATCCAGGTGTCCAAATGGTACATCAGAAACTCTCACTGTCTCTTGACTCTGTCTTTGTGCTGGCTCCATCCTCAGGTTGGTGCTGTCCTCATGGTGGGAGGATGGCTGCCAGCTGCACTGGGAGGACTTAGGTCCAAAGCAAGAGAGCACTTTGCTCTTAGGCCTCTGGCAAGAGTCATGGGACGATTTATGATTGGGTTATATGCTCGTCTATGAACAAATCTCTAATGTTCTGGTGACTAGGCCTGGGCCACCGTCACCCCTGGGATCGTGTGCAAGTGTGCGCGTGTGTACGAAACCTTCCCAAGGAACATCAGGGAAATGGAGAGAGCCTAGGTTAGTGCTGGGGCTCAGGCCCAAAGCCACGCCTTAGGGACTGTGTGGTTATACCCCAAAGACCTCTTGCTGTCTCCTGATGTACATGGTGACCTGTCCCTGGAATCTGGGGCTCAAATCTGAGGGGCCAGTCTCCTGGAATGGTTTGCTGTGTGCATTCATTCACCTCATTTTTTCAATTTATTTTATTATTTTGTTTTTTAAAAAGATTTTATTTATTTATTTGTCAGAGAGAGAGTGAGAGAGAGAGAGCACAAGCAGGGGGAGCAGCAGGCAGAGGGAGAAGCAGACTCCCTGCTGAGCAGGGAACCTGATGTGGGGCTCGATCCCAGGACCCTGGGATCATGACCTTAGTTGAAGGCAGACACTTACAACTGAGCCACCCAGGAACCCCTCACTTTTTCAATGTAGTATTATAGAAGTTATATGTAGGAATGTTATAATATCGAATAATACATAATTCATATAAACTCAAAAAATATATTATTTAAAATATAATATATAAAATATAAAAGCATTTTTATTATCTATTATTATGTATATTTATATTTATTCTACACACATATAAAATACAAAATGCCAGTTACTCATAATCCCAGCCCCAGAGCAAGTCATTGTTAGTAGCCTTGGGGAAAATCACTCTCTAGGTAGCCCTTTTCCCAGCTCAGTGACCCAAATTTCTACCTTTTTCTTTAATATCTGGATGAAGTTACTCCAGCCCCTAACCTTTGTGACAGCAAGAAATCCCATTTTACCTAAGTAGTAACTCATCGTTTCTTGCCCTGAGCCTGTCCATCCATGTGTCCCTTCATGTAATTTTTACTGAGTGCCTATCAGACATCAGCAGCATGCTCTAGGCACCTGAGATGTGCTGGTGTTCGAAAAAGGCTAAGATGCTGCCCTTGTAGGGTTTAGATAGTAAAGGATGAACCCAGCAACTGAACCAATGATCTCACCTATGAAAAGATGCTAAGGGCTAGAGGGCTGGAGCAGGATGAGGGGCCAGGATGGAGGCTGTGGATGACAGATGACAGGGGTACCTAAGGGAGGGCCTCCTTAGGGAGGCAGGGTTGGAGCAGGGACTTGAAGGACGAGGGTGGCCATCTGGGCAAAAAGCGTCCCAAGCAGAGGGAATAGCCAGTGTGAAAAAGTTGGGAAAGTATCTGGAAAGTTCTAGAAGAGAAAGGAGGCCAGATGAAAAAAGCCAAGTGAATGGCAGGGTCTGTGTGTAGGAGGTGGTCCAGCTGGGTAGCCAAGTGGGATAGGACCACACAGTGGGAGTCTGGAAGGCTGTGGGGACATTGGCTTTAATGACACAGAATGGCGAGCCAAGAGCACGTTCTGCTGGAGGAGAGAAGCCTCTGACTTGTGTACACTCGATGGGGGCTCCATATTTCCCCTGGGCTTCCTCCTGTTGCAGTGGCCTGCAAATTGGGCAGGCCTCCCTCCTCCATTCCCCATGACAGGACTGAGCCTAAGCTGGCTAGGGGATTCAGAGGCTAAGTGGCTTTATCACCACTGAGGTACAGTATGGGCATGTGTGTGATGGGTGTGTAAATGCAGAGATGTACTTGCTCTTGGCAGACTAAAAAAAGACCAGGAGGTTATACAGTGCTGGGCAGAAAGCAGGACTTGGTGCAAAGAAGGCAGACTTCCTTGTCTCCTATATTGTGGCTGTGATCTCGTCAAAGGTTATGGCTCAAGCAAGGTGCTTCTGTCCGTGTTCCCACAGTGCCTGCAGCTGCCAACCTGGCCCGTCCCTACCTTGCTGCTTCTGCTTGTGGCTGGCATCCTCAAACTTCTCTCTCTCCTCCCCCTTCCCCTCCCCAGCTGCTGACCCTCTCTGTAAGTCTCCCATTCATTTTCCCCAAGATCAAAGATCTGTGTGGTTCTATTAACCACCTTGACCCTACCCCAGGCTTCGTGGTAGATCACTAAACTGGCTCTGAATAAAATAGAAAGGTGCCTGTGTGCTATCCCAGCCCCTGGGAGAGTGTGCATGAGATGTATTCCTGTCTCACTCTCCAGGTGGTCGTTAGGGGTCTGTATGCATGGTAGGGAAGACAATGGTGGCTCTGTTCCTTGGGAAATTCTGCTTTGCTTTGCACCTGTAGCCACTGTCCAAAGAGTCTGTTGCTTCATGTTTCTGGTTTCCACTTGTTTAGGCATTAGACAGATGCTTTTAGAGCAGCAAGGCCCCATGCTGGAAGCTGGAAGCATACCAATGGTTTTAATCAGAATCTTGACCCCTGGGGGACACATACTTGTAAGCTGGGGGAAGTGTTCCAGTGTATGGGGTTGTAATCATTATCATCATCATCATCATCATCGCAATCGCCATCATCTTCTTCATCTTTACCACTGATATTTATTCTAATTTGTCTAAGCATTCCACATGCATTAACGTACTTACTTCTTACAACCATTCTAGGAAGCAGGTGCTGTTATGACTCCCACTTCACAGATGAGAAAATCAAAGCACAAAGAGATTTAGTAATGTGCCCAAGGTCCCACCACTAAAAAGTGCCAGAGCAGGGATCTGAATGCTGGTGGTTTAGATTCCAGAACCTGAGAAGTAAATGTGGTCCTCAGTGCATTACTGTGTCATTCAATACTCTGATGAACATTGGTTTCATGAGATGTTCATAAACATTCCAGAAGGAAATGGGTTAGTTAAATGGTTTGGGAAATGCTGGGCCAAACAGGGAGGTAAGCAGCGTTTTATTGCAGGCCTTCTCAGAGCCTTTAATTTGTTAAGGTATGAATCTCTAGTGGCAGCAATTTCTAAACATAGCTGACCATGCTTTTGGGGGGTGGGAACACCTGTCAATATTGCCTGGGAGTGGTATTTCATTGAATGAAATTTAAGAGAGCTGTTTTGTGGCTTGTTTTTCCTTGCCATTCCTACTTGTAGCTTTCTTACTTTATTTTTCTTTCTTTCTTTTTTTAAAAGATTTTATTTATTTGACAGAGATTACAAGCAGGCGGGGGAAGGGAGCAGGCTCCCTACTGAGCAGGAGGCCCAATGCGGGGCTCGATCCCAGGATCCTGAGATCATGACCTGAGCCGAAGGCAGAGGCTTAGCCCACTGAGCCACCCAGGCACCCCTTACTTTATCTTTCTATGACAACTTCTGGGGTATTTTTTTACTACTCATTCTATTCATGGGGCCCACCCAGTGTAGGTGGGGATTTCATGCAGAGGATATTGTTCTGACACTTGATGTCTGATAGCATTTTTCACTGACAGTAACGATACTGGTGTGGAGTGGAGCAGTCAAGCACTGAGCTGGACTGGTGGAGTGGCCCAGAAGGGCAGGAGGGCACCAGGAGGTCAGCTAGTATGGGCCACGTGTGGTCTACTGAAATCCCACATGGCAAGGTAGGGGCCATGTATGGGGCCCCAGAGAAGGTGTGGGGGATTGCCCTTAGTATCCAGGATGGACCTGAGGATCAGGATGTCCACTATGTCTGTAGGTCTAGTCCAGGCCATGGCTTCATCTGTCAATGGAGCTCACTGTTAATCCCAGCTGGAGTGGCTTTGTCCTCCCCCTGGCTTTTGGCACCTTCCCTAGGGTGGACCATGAGGGCTGGAAGATTTACGCTGATCCCTGAATGAAGCAGGAATGATGCAAGACTCAAGTTTTGCTTTCAAGTTTACTTGTAGGGATCCTTTTGGGACCATTTCCATGCCTGATTTTAAGATCCTCAGAGCAAAGGAAAAGGCTCATGGGGCAAGGATTTAAGGCAGGATGTGGTCCTGAATGGCTGAGAATGAACTTTGAATTCAGTCTGGTGGTCCAACTTCTTGGAATCCAACTCTGAGAAAGAGATAGTGAAGGATAGCAAGTGAACTTTCAAGAGAAGGGGTGTGAGAACTGAAATTCCCTTCCTTCCTTTCTTCCTTCTTACCTTCCTTCCTTCCTTTTGAATTTGTATTTAAATTCTAGTTTGTTAACATATAGTGTAATATTGGTTTCAGGAATAGAATTTAGTGATTCATCCCTTACATTTAACACCCTGTGCTCATCATAACAAGAGAGAACTGAAATTCTTTAGGAAAAGAACAGGCAGGACTGTGTGAGAGTTGGAGTGTAGGCACCGGAGGCCTCTATGGGAAGTGATTGGATGCAGTCATCATTGAGGCTGAGGTGGCTAGTGACCTCCCAGTGTTCATCCTCCCTTTCAGGAAGCATTGCTCCCAAGCAAGTCCCAGCCTCCCTTGCAGCTAGGGGAGGACATCTGACTAAACTCTGCCCCATGAAGTATAAGGAATATTGCATGGTAATTAAAAAAATGACCATAAATGGGAGGAAAAGGATCCTTCATCTCCTCTTTCTTCTTCTGGCTGCTTGGTATGCAGAGATGATGCCTGGACTTGAGCAGCCATCTTGGACCATGAGGTGACATGCTGAGGTACTGAAGTACAAAGACAGAAGGTGACACTGTGGAGCCACCACACCAACCATAGGCTGGCTGTCTCCAGACTACTTGTATGTAAAAGAGAAATAAATTTCCATGTTTTTTTTAGCCCTTGTTACTTGCAGTGGGCTGATGGGGGGAGTTCTGTATATCAATGAAACAGAGATAGCCATCATTCTACCTTCCTGTCCTAGATGGGCGATGGCCTGTGAAGTAAACTTCTGGAGACTTGAGGTCAGAGTAGAAATTCTGAAGGCCTGGGGTGCTGTGGTGTGTTCTCCGGACTGGCTCAGGCTGCTGCTGTCCATGGCCTCGAGGCACTTCTCCTTTCTGGCCAAAGCAGTGAAAGAGATGGACGTGGGATGGGGCAGGGGAGAGGGGTGGGACCTCTTACTGGTCCTCGTGAGCCTGGGCTGCCAGAAGTCTTGTTCTGAAAAGGGAACAGGTTTCACGCAGACAAGATGGAAGGACTGCTTGTTCCCTCTGGAAAGTTCTATTAAAATGACCAACCCAGACACACTTTAATATTAATGGGAAATTCCTCCCGTTGTTTATGAAATCATCTTAGAGTTGATTTTAAAAAGAGGAGAGAGAGAGAGAGAGAGAGAAAGCCGTTTGTTAGCTAAACGAAGCCCAGACAATTATTTATAGATGCATCGATGTGGCTTGTTTTAACATGGAGCAACTGTCTGAAAAGACTCCACTTTGACACCGGTAAGCACCCCTGGCACTAAGAATAAATTTATGAATGTCTTTTATGAGAGTCAACACACTAGACAAATAGCCCCACAGACCGCCCTTCACATCGAGAACCAGAACAAAGACAGTCGTATTCGCCATTTGCTCAGGGCAGGCACGGTGCCCAGTAGCGCAGCCCTCACGGGGCTGGATGTTCCCCTCCAGCTAATGCCATTCCTTCGGGCACTGCCACGGTGGCGGGCAGACGCCTGGTTTATTTCCATGGCTCCACTTCTCCGATTTGTTTGGGTAGCTAAATATCTCTTTCCCAGGAGAACATCTGCTCTTTTAAAAATGGAAAAAAAACCCAGGAAGACCTCCAAGCCGTTAGGGCTGAAACTCACCGCCTGGTGAGACAGACCAGAGCCTCATCGAATGTGGCTTCTGGGGTCCGTGCCACCTCGTGAGAGGGAGTGCGTGCCACCCAGGCCTCTGTAGGGCTCCCGGGACTGTGCTCGCTTGCATGGACTTCAGGGCAGCTCTCATTCCACGCTGGGAGGCGTTAGGCTGATGCACTGCCTTGACCAGGTGCAGGTCATTCTTGCTGTCTCATTTTTGGGTGACTTCATACCATCAGTAACACCACGCTTGGTTGGAAGTGAACCCACAACAATTCAGAAGTGCCAAAAAATATGGTTCAAAATCCTCACGCTTGTCAGTTAAAGGTAACCTCAGTGCTTCAGAGTGAAAACAGTCTCTTTGGGGGGAAAATAATCTTTCAGAGCTTTTTTTCTCTCGTGCCCTCCTGCCCTTTCCAGAGGGTCTCCGGCTGCTGGGGGAGGGGATGCTCACAGAGCACTGTGGCAGCCAGCCCATGGGCCTTGCTGTGGTCTAGATGATCTGGCCTGGTCCCTGCTGCCCTGACTGGGTCCTGCCGAGGGAGCTGGGTCTGCTCACCCTTCCCGGTCACACCAGCACCCACTAGTGAATTCTCTGATCTCTCCATTTCCTTAGTAGTGAAGTGCTGGTGTTTGGATGCAGCCTGGTCCCACCTTGTGGGCCACTGATACTCATTGGTGGGAACAGCTAACCATGCCAGGTGACATTTCTGCGTTTCTTGCCTTCTCCTTTGACCTCTCTCCTTGCATTGCAGATGGCAGCCTTACCTCTGTGTCTTCACAGGGCCATCCCTCTGTTTACTGACACCCTGCTGACTCTTCTCTTCTTATAAGGATGCCAGTCAGATTGGGCTAGGGCCTTAGTCTAATAGCTTCATATTTTTTTAAAAAAGATTTTATTTATTTATTTATTTATTTATTTATTTTAGAGAAATTGTGCAAGTCGGGGGAGGAACAGAGGGGGAGGAGAAGAAGGGAGAGAGGGGGGAAAGACTCCATGCTGAGTGGAAAGCCTGACACGGGACTTGATCCCACAACCCTGACATCATGACCTGAGCTGAAACCAAGAGTAGACTCTTAGCTGACTGAGCCACCCAGGTACTCCTCTAATAACCTTATTTCAATGCAGTTACCACTTTGAAAACCTTATCTCCAAATACAATCATATTTTGAGATATTGAGGGTTGAGACTTAAACCTATGACTTTGAGGGGACGTAAACACAGCCCAGAGCATTTCCCTTCCCCTCCATGTATCTGGGCTTTCTGGGCTTTCCCTTGTCTTGCTGGACCCTTCCTGACCTCCTGGCCAAGGCCCAGGGACGGGTGGGGCTGCTGGGTCCTTTAGAGATCAGGCACCATCCGGCCTCGTCTGCATCTCTATGTGGTCCTCTAGACCAGAAGGGCTTTTCCTCCTTCCTGCTGGACAGGAAGCCTGGAGAACTCCCCTCCTGTCAGATCCCGACTTTTCTCTAAATATAGCTAAATAGGTTTGGACCACCACATTTTGTGCTTTGCAGGGGAAGCAGTTTGGAATTTAGAAATCCCTTTTCTCAACAAAGCCCGACTTTCAAAACAGTTTTCTTGCCTCTGCCATTACAAATCTTGTTGGAAATTCACAGCTTAGCAACTGCTTGGCTCTTTGAAGCAGTGACTAGGGAGGGAGCTGCAGGACAACTTGATTTATAGGGAATGCAAAATAAATCAGTACGATATTGTCAGAGTGACAATTTCTGCTTGTGACCCAATTTATTATTTTCTTCAATTCAGATTTTTTTGAGTTTCTTTTCTCTTACTGTGGAAAAACAATACACATTCATTTTAGGAAATTTGGTAAATAAGGTCAAAGGAAAAAATCATACTTAGGTATAACATACAGAAGACACCTACTATGATCATTTTGACCTATTATAATTTTTCTCCTGTGGGTGATTTTTAGGCTTTATTTTAAATTTATTTTTATTTCTTTTTATGAATATATTTTAAAAAAAGATTTTATTTATTTATTAGAGAGAGAGGCAGACTGTGAGTGCAAGTGGGGAAGGGGCAGAAGGAGAGAGGGAATCTCAAACAGACTTTGGGCTGAGCACATAGCCTGACACCGGGCTTGATCTCATGGCCCCAAGATCATGACCTGAGCTGAAATCAAGAGTCGGACGCTTAACTGACTGAGCAACTCACGTGCCCCAAGGCTTTATTTTTAACTTAATTTATGTTTTAAAAACTGGTAATACTTTCAAACGGTTAAAAAATTAAAACAATACAAAGGTGTACAGTGATAAGTTCTGCATATGCTCTACTTTCTCTCCTTTCTTACCCAAAAGTTCCTGATGTTCTAGAGCATTCTGTACCTGGAGATCTTCCCATGCCAGCATTTCTTTCATAGCTTCCTGCATCTCTCTTCCTCCCAAGCTGTGACACTTTGGGCAAACCCCTTCACCTGCCTGGGTCAAGCTTCAGCAGTGAATGAAGCAGGTCTTTGAATTTGGGGGAGCTATTACTACCCATCTCCTTTCCCCTCCGGCTAGTAACAAACCCTGCCAACTGCTGTCCCACCATAGCCTGGGTCACAAGTGTGGACACATGGCACAAGTCTGGGCAATCCACTCATTGTCCTGGTGACAGTCATTGGTTCTGGGATGATCATGTGACTCTTGGCGCTGGTGGGAATGCCTGCCTCTCGCCCCGCGGGGCTTGCCACATTGGTGTGAATGAGGGCCTGCTCGTGGTCATCTTCCCCATCGTGGGGAGGGCCCATCCCTTGTAGGTCAGACAAGGCTGACATTCAGAGAGAAGCAGAGGGGAGATATAAAATGCCTGATGACTCCTTGGAGCCCTGGATGCAGTGCTCCCGCAGGGTCCACCCCTCTTTCCGAGCTCTGAGAGTTTAAGCTGCACTTCTGTCACAGCGGGGGGCGTCCTAGCTTGTACCAAGTTCAGTGAAGCCATTCAGGGAAGGAGGGGCGTTTACCCAGAGGGGTGGGTTAAGGACATAGGCTCTGGAATCAGACTGGCTGGGTACACAGCCTGCCTCCACCACTTAGTATGTGGCCTGGGCCAACCGTGTGACCTTGCCATGTCCATTTTCACACTTGCAGGGTGACGTGATTGGATGAGTGGATGTATGCCAAGTGTGCAGCTCTGGGGCATGGTAAACCAGTGATAAATGCTATTGTTGTGTCCACCTGTTTGCACTTCCCAGGTGCCCTTGCACGCTCACCAGCCCCATGTCCGTCCTGCCCGGTCTCACCCTGCCTTCTCGCCAGCCCAGGGGGACCATTCACGTGAGCTGCACCAGGCCGGCAGCATCAAGATAGGAGGAGGGGACGGCTGAGATTTTTCATTCAGCAGACGCCTAAGGCTGGGCAAGCAGACAAAGACCAGTTTCAAATGAAAAACACTAAAAGAGAGCAAAATTTTAAGGACAGACTGAGAATGTACAGCCCCAATATACACCCACAGGAGACCATCTTTCCCCCTTCAAGAGTTCTCTTCCTTCAGGAGGGGCCTCTTTTCAAGGTGGCTTTCCGAATACCAAGTTGTTCATTTATTTTTTAAAAAATCTCCCTATGTTAGTATGTGAGGGTTGCCATTTCGAGTACCACAGACAAGGATTTCCTTTCAGTTCTGAAGGCTGGAAGTCCGGCTCAGAGGCGTCAGCACACTGGGTTCGTTCTGAGGCCTCTCTCCTTGGCTGTAGATGGCCGTCTTCTCCCTGTGTCCTCATGTGGTCTGCGCACATGTCTATGTCCTAATCTCTTACGAGGACATGAGTCACATTGGGGTAGGGCCCACCCTACTAACTTCATTTTTAATTTAATAAGGGCCCTGTCTTCAGATAGAGCCCTATTCTGAGGTGCTGGGGCTTAGGACTTTCACATACAGATTTGGGGACACACAGTTCAGCTCATCACACTCCCTGAAATGGGGTTGTCACTCCTGCCCCACTTCTCAGATGTCTCTCCTGCTCAGCACCCCTGTTCCCTGTTCCTGAACCCCAGACACCACAGCATGGTATTTTGGTAGAAGCAGCAAAGGGGCTTTCATGAGAGTCCTGGGCTCCTGACGAGGGCGCGCTGGTGGGCGTGGAGATGAGGAGGTGTGGGCAGGAGTATTTTGGGACTGTTTGTCCTTCACATGTATTAAAGGCTGGCTTAGTTTAAAATGGAGTCTTTCCTATTTTTTTTTTTAATTGTAGTTTTGAAAGAGGGTGGATGATTAGTGTGTGTGCCCAGGAGCCTGTCTTGGGATAAAAAATAAGCCAGTGGACAGTGTCCATAACTGGATGTAGACGATCTCAGGGCGCTGAATAAAGGAACACGGCAAGATTCTTGCCCTTCTGTTTTCTAGTTTCTTCCGAATATTTTTAGTTGATCTATCATTTTTAGCCTCGAATAATAGGAGGGATGGCACCTGCAGGCTCTGCTCCGCCTTCCTTTTCCATACCTGTAACATCAGGTTCTTTTTTGTGAGATTAGATCTATTTGTATCAGCTGTCTTCAAATCCATTCTTCTGTCCATCTCTCCATATATAAAAAAATGATTATGTATCTGAAAATATATAAAAATACATAAAATATGCATAAACATATATAAATATTTGGGAATATTGTTCTGTAACTCGATATGATGTTGGAAACAGTCCAGCTTTAACCTTATAATTGGAGGTGGGAGCCTCATAAATATTGTATCCAGCTGTGTTTAGTAGTATCTTTCAGATTGAGATTAAGAATAAAAAGCAGAGTTTTTTTTTTTTAAAGATGAATGTACTTACTTTCGTTGGCTTTAAAACACACCCTTTGCGTAGATATCTTTGAGCCTGCACATCTGCAAATATATGTACACACATGTCTATACAGACATAAATAGACTGCTCAGTAATATTTAGGATTCTGTCATTTGGCATGATTAGGATTTGTGAGATGTTTTGGTTAGTGGAATATTCTGGCTAATAGTAAATTTTTTGTGTGTCATGTAAAAAACTACCAATTAAAACAAGAATGCAATAAAACCTCTAACTCTGAAGTTAGATGGCGCAGAATTGGACTTTTCTCTCTCATTCAGGAGGGACTCCACTCTTGGGATGATGTGTGCAGCTCTGTCAATGGACTAGAGATAAACCATGTAATTCTGGACCTTTTCTGTTAAGTTAGAGGAATATACACCAGAAATTGCAAATGTGTGGTTTTGGGCTGTCTTTTATGATGATGGCACAAGGTTTGGATTTTTTTTTTACAGTGTTAGAAATTTTTAAAATGAGGTGCCAGCTTTCACAAATTGAGAATTTACATAATCTAGATTTGAGGATAATCTTGAGTGATAGTGGTCCTAGACTCCAGAGGCCCGGCTTGTCTCTGACCTCCCTGGTCCTTGGCAAGTTTGATATTGCAACTCCTGAGCATATCTTCCCAGCTTATTGCAAGTTTTTTTTTTAAGATTTTATTTATTTATTTGACAGAGATCACAAATAGGCAGAGAGAGAGGGGGAAGCAGGCTCCCCACTGAGCAGAGAGTCTGATGTGGGGCTCGATCTCAGGACACTGGGATCATGACCTGAGCTGAAGGCAGAGGCTTAACCCACTGAGCCACCCAGGCGCCCCATTATTGCAAGTTCTTAATAAGCAATGATTAAATTCTTAAAATAATCTGTGTTTTACATCTATTTATTTGTTTGTTTGTTTGTTTTTCAAAAGTGTATCAAATCCATTGCAAAGGGTTGCAGCCCTGTGGGATGGGCAGAGCCATAGCATTGTACCCATTTCCCAGATGTAGAAGTTAGGATTCCTGGACAGGAGATAGCAACTTCCATATTTAATGGCCCCTAATGCTCTTTGGGACGCAATTTGGAGTCTTGTCATTCATGAATTTTTAAAACTTGTTTTGGACTCTTAACTCTAAGAAACAAACTGAGGGTTGCTGGAGGGATCCTGGGTGAGGGGATGGGTAACTGGGTGACGGGCATTAAGGAGGGCACTTCCTGTAGCGAGTGGTGGGTGTTACATGCAACTGATGAATCACTGACCTCTCCCTCTGAAACTAATGTTATAAGTTAATTTATGATTTTAAAGAAAATAAAATTTTAAAAAGCCTCTTTTGAGGTTATATACACGTCCCCCCCAATGAAAATATATTTGCTATATTTTTCTGATTATATAAACAATATGTTTTCGAAGTAAAAAAGCTTAATGAATGCAGAAGTGAAAGAAGGGAGGTAAACGTTACCCCAAAATGTCTCCACACAGAGATATCACTGTTAATTTGGTGAAGTCACTTCAGAACCTTCCTAAACATATCTGCAGATGTTTGTAGATATGTAAATTTATCTGAATGAGATAATATTAATGATGGGTTTTATAACCTACTTTTAATTTCAGTCAGGAATACATCAAGCTTTCCATATCTGTACACTGAGATATATGTATCATTTTAAAAAATTTTGTTTATTTATTCATTTGAGAGAGAGAAAGAGTGTGAGCATGAGGAAGAGGGAGAAGCAGACTCTCCGCTGAGCTGAGAGCCCGATGTGGGGCTCAATCACAGGACACCGGGATCATGACCTGAGCTGAAGGCAGATGCTTAACCGACTGAGTCACCCAGATGCCCCCTGTATGTATCATTTTTAAAGCATCACAGCATTTTGTTAGGCATGCACCGAGGTGTTTTTACCGAGGCATCTGTAATCAGTCCTCCCTGGTCAGTCATGTAGGATACTTCCATTTTACATTATAAACAATACTGTAAAGAACATTCTTGTATATGTATCTTTGTCCACCTGTTCAGTGAGCCCCTAAGGGCAAATTACTAGTTCGAAACTGTGTACCTGTGCACATTTTAACTATTGACAACTCTGGAGAGAATGTTCTTCAAATCCACATGAGGAACAAGTTAGTATTGGTGGTGTCCTCATTTCTCCAAGTACAAGCTTTGTGACCAAGGACATTACAAAATTTAACAAAGCCTTATTGACCATCTTTTACATATACTAAGCAATATACAAAGAAATAAAATACTATTTTGGCTCTTCTTGAGCCTGACTCCTAGTGTAGAAGCACACCCCCCCCACACACACACGTGCGCGTGCATACACACACACACACACACACACACACACACAATGAACTATAATACAATATGGTAAGTGCTGAACTTCCAGGAAAATGAGTCAGAAGGCAAAATGGGTAATTATGCCTGGGAAAGTCTGTAGTGATAACATTCCCGCTAAGCTTTGAGGGATGAATAGGGTTACAGCAAGCAAAGATGACCAAAGGCATAGCAGATGGAAAGAAACATGGGACAGCCTGATGGTTCAAAGGTTCAGGGAGATGCATGGGAATCCTGGTAGGGCTAGATCTTAGCAGTGAGATGTAAAGAGCCTCCCTTGGGGACTTGTTTCTAAAGACCTCTTGGTCTCATCTTTCTCATCCATGTAGGCAATAATGTTGCCTGTTTCATAGGGTTGGAGGATTTAAAAAGGTAGCGGGTGTAAGGTGCTTAAAATGGTGTCTGACACATACTAAATGCTCAATAAATGTGGTCCCTTTGATTATGATTATCTGCTCCCGTCACAGTTTATTTGAATGCTCCTTTTAGCCATTAGCTTTCTGAGCAGAAGTCTGGACACCTCCCAGGACAGCACTCCTGTGTCCAGTCCTCTGGGGAGCTCTCTGGACCATCTCCAGCTCCATGGTGACTGTCCCTGAGACCTCCAGGTTTGGATGGAGGGAGAGAGCAACGAGGCTCACTGTATTTGGTTTCAATAGCTCAACTCAGGAAAGTTTGTTTTTGTGCTGAGAACTCTTATACAGCACACTGGACTTCTAATTTGGAAATGTGGAAAATCCATATAATTCAAATATTTTCCATGATGTGCTATAAATTTTTAGGGCCAGGCAATAGCGTTGTCTCAGGGTGATGAAATGGAAAAACCCACTGTTTTGTGTGGTTTGTGTTGGGGGGAGACTTTGTTTTGCCACAAGCCACAGCTGTGCCATTTCAGACAATCCCTTCATCTCCCTGGACTTCAGCTTCATTATGCTATGGATGATGGTGATGATGAGGATGATGAAGATGATGAGGACGAAGAGAAAAAGGAAAAAGCAGAAGCCGTAAAGGCCTGTGCCAGGCTCTCAACATAGATTATTTAATCGTATTTATTACTTGCCACAACCCTAAGGGGTTGGCACTATTATCCCCGTTTTTCTAATGAGGAAATTATGTCCCAAAGGCAATAACTCAAGTTGTTTAAGACCATATAACTAGTAAGTGTCCAAGTCAAGTTCAAATTCAGGGCAGTTGACTGTAAAAACCAATAGTCATCACCGCTGTCTCTCAGTGTGGTTTTTTTTTTTTTTTTTTGGGGGGGGGTGGAATGAAGAGATTTGGTGAGATGACGTCAAAGGGTGCTTTAAACTCTACAATCCGCAGTCTGTGGAAGCCTGCCCACCACTGTCCAAAGGTCGTTGATGTTATTGAATACCATGCGGGATCTTTGTCACAAACATGTTGTTCTAGCCCCCTGGCGGAGCAGGGTAGCACAGCATGCACAGAGGATGGAAACTTAGTGTCACCGGCACCTATATTTATTCAGCCTCAGAGTAGGAAGGGTGGAGGGGGATGTCCGGTGGGATTAAATTCATCATTTGATTTGGGAGGTTTTGTTCCTCCTGGTTTGAGCCACAGCCTCTGAGGTAGTTGCTTTTTATAGACAAGGTTACTGGGGCATGTTCTGCACGCAGAGCTGCTCCATGGGCACCTGGGAGCCAGTGAGGACTCAAGAGGGACACGGGTCCCAAGTTTTCCAGGTCGTTTGGCTCTTGGAGCTACTCAGGGGAACAGGGGCCAGCAGCGGTGGCTCTTGCCAGCAGGATGGGAGCTGTTCTTAGCCCCAGTGGAACCAGATTTACCAGCTTATTAGAGAGAGGCTGCTTTATCGGGTGGAGGGAGGGGAGAGCTTTATTCCCCGCCTCTGGATTCACAGACCTATGTGTGAATCCAGGATCTGTCACACTGCCTAGGGAAGTACCAGGGTTTTGATGTGCTTCCTAACTGAAAAAGGTATTTAGGGATCTTTGTGTCAGTGGGGCTGATTTCTTAAACTGCGGCATAATATGCATACATGAAGTGTAATAATCTTTCTGTGTGTGGTAATATATATGTAACATAATACTTTGCATTTTAGCCGTTTGGAAATACACAATTCAGAGGCACTGGATACGTTCCCAGTGTTACGTAGCCCCCACCACTATCTACCCGAACCTCTTTCATCATCTCCAGCCCGAACTCCGCCTGTTAACCAGTAACTCCCTTTTCCTCCCTCTCCCAGCCACTGGGAAGCTCTGTTCTACTCCTGTCTCTGTGAATTTGCTTCTTTGAGGTATCTCACAGAGATGGAGTCATGCAATATTGGTCATCCTGTGTCTGGCTTACTTCCCATAGCATAATGTTTTCAAGGTCCACCTGCATTATAGCAGAGATCAAAATTTCATTCTTCATAGCTGAATACTATTCCATTCATTGTATGTCTATACCACATTCCCCCTCTCCTCTTTTTTCACTGTGGTAGAATACATCTAACACAAAATCGATCATCTTCACCAATTTTTAATGGCTAGTGATTATTTTATTTTATTTTAATTTTTTAAAAAAATTTATTTAAATTCCATTAATGAATAGACAGTGTTGAATCGAAACAGTTTCTGCACAGTCCAGTGGTGGTAAAGACACCCATACTGTTGTGCAAGCCTATACCACTATCTGTCTCCAGGACTCTTTCTGGTTTCTCTTCCCATTAGACAATATCTCTTTATTCTCCCCTTCCTGCTACCCCTGGCAACCTCCAGCCTCCCCGGTCTCCATGAGTCTGACCACTGGGGGAGCCTCACAGAAGTGGAATCGTGTGGTGTTTGTCGTATTGTGACTGACTGACTTCACTTGGCATGATGTCTTCACAGTTCATTCATGTAGCATGTGTCAAAGTTTCCTTCCTTTTTAAGGCTGAATAATATTTTGTTTTATGTATGCACTACATTTTGGTTGTCTTTTCATCGGTTGATGGACACTTGGGTCATTTCCACCATCGGGCTATTGTGAATAATGCTGCTGTGAACATGGCTGTGAAAATATCTGCTTGGGTCCCTGCTTTCAGTCGTTTGGGAAATATACTTTGGTATGGCGTTGGCAGGTGGAATGTCCCAATCTTAAACATACAACCTGAAGTTTTATATATATTTACGTTTGTGGACCCACTACTCAGATCAAGGTGTAAAATATTTCCATTATTCCAGAAGGTTCTCTCAGGCCATCCTTGTTCCTCTTGCCAAGGTAAGTATCATTCATTCATATTCGCAGCCTTAGGGTTCCTCAATGACCAGGTGTAGAGACTCTGGAGGTTAAACAGGACTAATAGATGAAAGAGGAAGACACACACACTTGTACACACACACATGCACACACTCACAGCTGGTCTCTCTGTCACCTTGTAGCCAAAGACATGCTTTTGATCCAGCTTTTCATTTTGGCTTTTTGGTTTCTTGACTTCTGAGATATTTTTACACGACACAATGATTCTCAACTCCTTAGCTTTTTGAGGAAAGAGGATAGACTCAGATGTTTAGGAATAGACTTGGATGTCATCTTGCTGGGATGGATTTCGAATTCCTGGGCCTGAAAACATTGTCAATGAGAAATGTTTTTATGAGTTTGACTTTTAGATTTCACATATAAGTGATGCCATGTAGTATTTGTCTGACTTATCTCTCTCAGCATGATGCCCTCAAGGTCCATCCGTGTTGGGTTGTCCTTGGGCAGTGGCAAGCTAGGGGGCAGGCAAAAGAACTGGGGTCCATGCCTGTTCCAGGCCTATAGCGTGCTCCATGGAAATGGGTTATTTTGCATTCTCTTCCCCTTGGGAGCAATCCTGGGACTGTGTTCCCACATCCATCCCTCCCCATGCCTCTCCCTGGCTCCTGGGGGAAGCTGTGGAGTTTCCATCTTGAAAACTTGGTCATTCGTGCCCAGCCAGATTGGGACCCTGGCACAGTCAGACATTGCTTGCTCCTTTATGAGTGGCCACTGGCTCTGAGACCCACAATTTTGTGTCTCTACGTCCAGGTCTGGAGTCAGGAAACCTGAATTCTAGTCCTGAGTCCACTGTTGAATCCTTTAAGCTTCCCTGTCCCTGAAGAGGCCAGAGATTCACTTAGTTTTCTGAGGTATTTGTGGAGAGCCAATGGTTTGCCCACAGCAGTGTCCAGGGCTGTCAGGAAAAGTAAACCAAGGTAAACCTAAACAGCTGCCCCCTCTGCCTCTGGAGTCTTTGCAGTTGTGCACAGACACAGGATTCGGACACTGGAAGCTCTCCCAGGCCTCAGAGCTCAGGGCTGGGAGCATCTGCTGTGGGCCAGGCCCCAGCCACGTACCCCATTTGCAAGCTTGCTTATTCCTCCCCCTAACTGGAGGTAGGTGTCTTAGCTCCCACTGCTAGATGTGGGATCCTGAGGCCCAGAGGCTTGGAGGGACCTACCCAGGACCATAGAGCTGAAGTGGCAGTGGAGCTGGCATCTGGACGCTGGCTCCCCTGCACTGCTCTACCTTCCTCTCCATTCAGCTGATGGCAAAGTCCTCATCTCCGCTCTCTAGCTTCCATATGACCCATCTCCTTTGTGGGAAAGGAAGTTGTGCGGGACAGGAGTGTTAAACCAACAAACAAATAAACAAGCAAGGAGGACTGGAGCCCAGGGAGCCAGCCCGGACTGGCTGCTGCTGGCCGCGGAGGCTGCCTCAGTCCCAGTTCCTCGGGGGAAGAGAGTTGTTGAATATTGTTAGTGTCAAGATTGTTTTTCTTGTGTGGGCGGTAAGGCAGGGAGTGTCTTCTCCATAATGCACCTGCGTGTTCATCTAGGAAATATTTATCCCATCATACTTACTCTGTGTGAGCCACACAGTGCCGAGAGCCAGACAAAGATTTGGGTCAATGATTCCTTGAGACGCCTCCAGTCTAGAAAGCAACAGTGGCGATCCCATAGGAAAGGATGTGGTCTTTATGTTATGGAAAAGAGTAATAGTGATAATAATGAAAATATTACTAGCAGCCACCAGGAGAAAGTGTCCTTCACATCTGGCTCTACCCCTCCTGTTCTATATATGTTAACTCACGGTGAAAGCATCCCTGAGAGGGAGGTTTTTGTTACTTCCCATGTTGCATAGGCGAGGAAGCTGAATCGAGAGGCAGGTGACTTGTTCACGGGCACACAGAGTTAGTGGGAAGCAGGCATTGGAACCCCAGCACCCAGGCTCCAAAGCCCACTGTGTAAGCACAGTTGCACTCTGCCTCTCTCCATGCCCCAAGCACTCAGAAAACCAAGTTCACTCCCAGCTGGGGGGAAGTCTGAGCGGGCTTCTGGGAGGAGGGAGCTTTGAGATGGCCGGGGATGGGGGGTGGGGAGGAAGGGGGTCTTCCCCCTCTGGACACGTGGGGGACAGCCACTCCAGGCCACCTGGAATCCCTTCGCCCCCTCACTCCCTCTGTGGCACGAACTGAAACGTGATGTTTTATTTCTCCAACGAGCTACACTGTGTCACACAAGTGTACTAGCGTGGACAGTCATAAATCGGCTATGCCTTTAAAATGTCGCCTGTGGAAAATACACACGGGGTCCCAGAAATCGCTTCTACGATGCATCTGAAGAACTTTCCTCCATTGCTTCTACATCTCCTTCAACTCCTGGGAATGACCATGTGCGATTATATGGCAGGACAGGATAAATGTGAGGGATTGGGGGGTTTTCCCTCTGTCCTGTGATCTGGAGCCCTTTGGAACACTTGTGTTTATCTTTGGAAGACTAACGTGTCAGATCATTCTGCCTCTCTCCCTAGGGGCATGGATCTCCCTCCCTGCTGTAGGCATGTGTATGTGGGGTCTTTTTCCGGCTAAGTATCCTGTGAGGTGTTGGCATCTGGAGGGAAAGATACTTCGAGACCACAGAGAGGGTAGACGCTAGTGGGGAGAGTGTTGTGCGGTCAGGTTATCTTAAACCAAGGTCATACTCACTTGGAGGCACAGAAAATGTGTACACTGATCACAGGCCGGGGTGGGCTTCAGTTCTGGGGTGATGGCAAGCTTCCAGGGGAGGTGACGGTGACTAACTTACCAAGGACAGGCCGGCAGATAAGGCAGAGCCGTGTGTTCCAGGAGTCACAGAATCAGTGCATTGGCAGCCGGCCATGAACGGTGGCAGGAGGTGACACTAAATGGCTGGGGAAGTGGTTGGACTGGTCCTCAAATCCCGCGTAGGTCACGCCTCAGTCTCCGTCCTTCCTCCCCAGGTGAGGCAGGAAGTGCTGGTTCTGATGACCCCACAGGGTGCCTGGGCCCTGGTTGCCCTTTTTCCTCTCCCCCTATCCCCCTATCCTCACCCAACACAGGAGCAGAACCTACAGCAGAAGCCGGGCCAGGGCAGCAGTTATGTGGAATTTCCTCATGTGTTGAGAGTAGCGACTGGAAAAAAGGCTCCGATGGAGAAACAAATACATATTTTGTCTTACTCTTCTGTAAAAAGGATTACAGAAGAACGATTCCCTGATGCACCACACGTGGACACATTCTGTTCCTGACGTGGGCTGGGCAGAGCCCCTTCTCCCCACGCAGCCCCTCCCCAGATCCCACGAGCAGGTCGCTCTGAATTCTTACTGTTTTCCATTAGGGTGGGCTGTGATACAAGCCAGGTTCTTCCCCCATCCTCAGCGACAGAGTTCAATGTTGTCTGGAGAGGTCAGGCAGAGGGGTTTTCTGGGAAGGAGGCCTTACACTGGAGGAAGCCCATCAGAGGAGCAGAACCTCCGTGCTCTAGAGTGAGGGATAATTTTAGGGATCTGGCCTTGCGCAGCTGTGCGAGCTGCTACAACAGATACTCTGTAAGGCATTGCTTCTGCATCTGGGTATGGACCTGAAGTCAGCAGGCCTGGCCGTCAGAGAGGAGGTGGATGGGAGGTGGGGGAAGCCAGGGTAAGCTGCGACTCATGGCCCATGGTTGGGTGAAGTACTAAGACCCAGTAGCAACCCAAGAGCTGTTCCTCAGAAGGAGAGTAGTTCTCTGCAGAAGATGGCAGGGCCTCGCTCCAAAATCCTAAAGGCCTATGCTGTGGTTTCCCTTAAGGGTCTTGCCACAGGTTCCCAAGCACACCCTGACTGCCACTGTCATGTCAGGTACCACGGAATCCTCTGGATCGTCTGCCCGAGTGGCTGGGAAGCTTGCACAGTGGCCCAACCTCCTGCATAAAACTTCTCTTGCTTTTGTCCTGGGCCCCACTCAAACCAAGCAGTTTTGGGGATCACTTCATAAATGGGCCACAGCCACACACCCAAATCAGGAATGTGCTGCCCCCAAAATCCAGAGGCTCAGTAGGCGTTGTACCTCTTTCTTGCTTATAGGACAGGCCAGAAGCAACAACTTGTCCTTCACCTTAAAAAGATACCTCCATGGCACCTGGGTGGCTCAGTGGGTTAAAGCCTCTGCCTTCAGCTTGGGTCATGATCCCAGGGTCCTGGGATTGAGCCTTGAATTGGGCTCTCTGCTCAACAGGGAGCCTGCTTCCCCCTCTCTCTCTGTCTACCTCTCTGCCTACTTGTGATCTCTGTCAAATAAATTAATAAAATCTTAAAAAAAAAAGATACCTTCATGCACCCACACCACTGGACCCCAGAAATTTCACTGAGGTAAAAAAACTCCTGGATTTTAGTGAGATTTATTTCCCATCCCTGACATGCAAATGTCTTACTGAGAGCCTAGAATAGTTGCTATATCTCCTCCACGAGGTACAGTCAGCACCATGCCGTCCGTGTGCCCACCCAGGGCCATGTCCTGTGGAATGGGAAGGCAGTCGAGACCCCTGCTCACTCAATAATGAGTGACATTCGCACATCCCTGGTACCCAGTTTGCGGCCATTGCTGTGGCCAACACCTTTTCCTCCTTCCCCGTCCATCAGGCCCGCTGGAGGCAGTTTGCTTTCTGCTGGTGAGGCTGACAGTGCCCGTCCCCCATCCTGCATCACAGGCATATCAGCTGCATACCCCTGCAACTGTCTTGACAGAATGGCCTTTGGAAGACTCAGGGTAACAGGGGGTGATACCTTGGAGGAATTTGTGGGGCTGAGTCAGGGCTCTTCAGAAGGCTGGATATGCTCTGAATCAGGATCCAGATTGTGCTGCTATTTCTCCAGTAGCCTGGATTCACGGGTCCAGGAATCAAGGGGTGGACCTGGGAATGGCCCCACTCACTATTACTCCTGGGGACCCACTAGCAATATTTTTGCTTCTTGTTCCCACAACTTTATGGTCTGCTGGCCTAGAGGTCTTTGTTCCAGAGAGAGGAATAGTTCTACCAGAAGACACAACCATGATTCTGTTGACTTGGAAGTTAAGATGGCTGCCTGGCCACTTTGGGCTTCTCATACCTCTGAATCAAGAAGAGAGTTATGGTGCTGGCTAGTGCGATTGATTCTGACTACAAAGGGGAAATTGTGCCACTGTTCCACAGTGCAGGGAAGGAAGAGTATGTCTGGAATATAAGAGATCCCTTACCATGCCCTGTGATTAAGACCCAGGGAAAACCACCACAACACGATCCAGGTAGACCTACTAACAGCCCAGACCCTTTAATGGTGATGGTTTGGGTCACCACCCCAAGTAAAGAATCACAACCAGTTGAAAGCAAAGGGAACACAGAATGGGTAGAAGAAGAAGAAGAAAGTTATAAATACCAGCTATGATCTCCTGACTAGTTACAGAAACAAGGACTAAAATTGTCATGAGTATTTTCTCCTAGTTTTGTTATAAATATATGTATCTATCTGTGTCTCAAACACCTTTGTTATGTCTTCATTTTCTTCTCTCTTATTCCCTTATCATATGATGTAAGATCTATTGACCTTATGTCTTACTCCTTAAGTATTACTACTTTTATATCATAGGTTTAAATTACATCATAGGTTTAAGAAGAGTAAATATTACACGAGGAATTTACCTCTTTTTTTGGGAAAGAGGTTAGTGCATTTTTGGTTGTTTGCAGTGTAGTTGTATTGTGTTCGGTGGAATTATGTTACTGGTGATGTCTTTATTTGGAAGACTGTCCTCCTTGGGTCCCTGCTCCCTCTCAACCTTCTCTTTTCCCACTGATCCCTCATGCACCCCTCCAGAGACAAATGGCTCCTATTGGCTCCTCAGACACTCTGAACTTTGCACTTGCCCCTCCGTTCTCCTTGACCAGTAGATAAAGTGGCCTCCCCAGTTACTTGTTGGCTTTTCACCTGTTTATTGCCCTCCCAGCTCTCATTAGTCTCTGTTGGCTTGTTTCTCTGTGTTTTACCTGTCTCCCTTACTAGAATGTGGCCCCCTGAAGGCTCAGCCTTATTTGTCCTGTTGACTGTGGGTTGTCCTCTTGCCTAGCAGATGTTGAAGGTACTCGATAAACATTGTTCAGATTGTTGAGTGGAGAGTGTGGTGATGCAGTGGAGAACTTGTGGCAAACACAGATGTCGATCTGGGTGGGAGGTGAGGGGTGTTAATGATTCTGTTTGTCAACCACACCATGGGATGCCTGCTGGCTCAGATGCCAGACAGGCCCCTGAAAGCTTGCAGTGCAACTTTTTAGTATGAGAGCAAATATCATAAACCCGATATTCCAAATGAATACCCTGGTTGTATGAGTCACATGTATTTTCTCATGCCAGTAATCATAATATGAGTAGCACATGTTTATTGAGTGTTTACTATGCACTCAGCCTTGGCTGTGTAATAAGCAAACACAGGATCCCAGGGGTGTTCAGCTCATACAACTTCAGGTCAGCTGGGATTTGTCTTATCTACAGGGGCTTGAATGTGTTGGGCTCTGGCTATAGTGTGGTTCCAGACCTATTCCATGTGAATCTCGTCCTTACACTAGCTGGTTCTTTGGGCCAAGGCAGGATTATAGGAAGGCATTGCCAGTTATGCAGGCACATTTCAAGCCATTGCTAGCATCGCATTGGCCAAAGCCAGTGATATAGTCCAGTCCAAAGGCAGGAGCAGGGGAGGTTCCTCCATAACCCCTGAAGCCATGTAAAGGTTGGATGTATAATACTACCACAGGGGCATGAAGAAATGTGAACAGTATCTCAGTCTTTGTCAAGGATGTAACTTAATCCACCAACAACCCTATAAGGGTTATTATTATTGTATTACTATATAATATTATATATTATACTATATTCTGTATTATTATATTATTCTATTTTACTATACTATATTATACTGTCATCTACAGCATAGTATATATCAATTTGTACATAGTATAAGATATACAAGTGTAATATAACATTGCATAACATATGTAACATATAATGTATAGTTAGCATATATTCTTACATAAAATATATACAGTATACTATATACTATAATATATAGTATAATATTGTATATGTAGTATAATGTATCATGTATACATATACATTATATATTATGTATAATATACATGTATATGTTTTATGTTACACTACATAATATAGTTTAATGGTATATATAGTGTATATGTAATATATTATACTATTTATTATAATATACTAGAATATATACTATGTAGGAAACTATATAATGGTATGTACAGTATCATATACTATATAGTATACTACAGTATATTATATGTTTAAGTATATATCATACAATACTATTAATAGTATAGTGTATTTGTATGTATTTTATATTATAACATTATCCCAAAAGTTCCTATTATTGTTGGTCCTATTAGCGTTGAAAAGATTTGCGCAGGGTCACACAATTAGAGGCAGAGCTGGAGTCTGGACCCAGTATGTCAGACTCTAGAGCTTAATCACAGCTCATGCTGCCTTTCATTATTTTGATAAAAGAAGCAAAGTGTCTCCCAGTTGAGATACAAGAAATGTTGGATGCTGGTGTTCTTGCATCTCAAATTCTGGCTTTTTGCTCTGCCTACTTGCTGGTTCTTAGAGTGTTCCTTGGCCTGGTGTTAGTACAAAGCCCTCTTTTCCTCTCATTAAGATGTGCACATCCAGGGCTTCATCTCTGCAAGGTCTCTAACACCCCAGGAGTCAATGGCCGGTAATGGCTTAAGAGATAATTTTCTAGACTTTTCAAGACCCTAAATCCAAAGGCTTGACTGATGGGGGAATTTTTGTATATGTAGGCAGACTCGTGGGAGAGGTAGTAGGAGATAAAAAAGCTTTTTGGGATCCTTAAATCACTTTCAAATGGGAAGTTTATTTACTTGCCTGGAACACTTTCAACAGAGTCAAGATTTCCTTAACAGTTAGTCTGTGGTAGTCTTGCAGAGAGAAAGAGAGTGAGATAGAGAGTAAAGAGAGCAGGAAGCCTCAAGATTGATGCTGTGGGTCCATATACATAGATATGTCCTTACATAAAGGCATTCTGTGCTATGCAGAGGGCAAAGCTGCTGCCTGCTGAGAATCTGTTTCAATTATGATGGAACATTTCATCCATCATTTGGCACATTCTCTAACCAGAGGTCTTTCGGCACAAGATAGGCTGGTGGGAAAGGGATCTGTGTGGAGGACTTAATGCCATGCCCTGCTCTGTGTGTGTCTGTGTTTGTGTGTTTATAGAAAAATTCAGTACTTAATTGTATGCTTGACCTTCTCACCACTAGTTTCTAAAAGAGGCATTCTGTACTATTGGTTAGGTTTGCTCATATCTCATAAAAGCCATAACTTGACTGTGGGGGCCCAGAACTTACCCTGTTTGGGGATGGGCTTAGCAGTCACCTGGGAAGGTTTGAATTTCTGGATGGCCCGCTTTGCTGAGAATTACTGGTCATCTTTCTAGCATCCATTTCCCCTCTTTCTTCCTAAAAGGACTCTAAATTGCCCAGCCTATGGTTTGGCTGGCTCTATCCCCAGGTCTAAAAGAGGATCTTTATCAGTTGAAAGCAATTAACTTAATTACTACAGAGTTGAATTTGTTCAGGACTGGGAATATATTGTGAGTTGCTCCAAGAAGAGGGAGCCCAGGAGTTCTTTGAAGGTTGGGGGGAAGAGAAATTCTCTCCCTCTTGAGATGTGAATGAGAGAGATGAACCCTGTTATAGCTCTCTTGTGACTGTGAAGGGAGTCAGCCTTAGGATGAAGCTGACAGTGGGGTAGGTCATTAGTGAGAAGGAAGGAAATGGATACTGAGTAACATTGTTCAGCTACTGGATCAGACCTTTCCTGAAGCCTTTTCTACCTCCAAAATCTTTAGTTCCTTTACAGGTTGAGCTTTGGTTAGGTTTTGGTTAGGTTTTCTGTTACATGGAACTAAAATAACCTGCAGTGTTAAACCCCAAAAGACCTCATGAAGCACTTTAAAACATTACCCCAGAATTCCGGCTCATCCTAAGAAGAGTTCCTAGTCTTGTGGAGGAGACAGATCTGTCACGTCATGACAGGATGGCATGTGAGCTCTAAGATGGAGATGCATGTGTGACGTGTGTACACAGAGTGAACAATGACCCCAGAGCATAATCTAGCCCAATGCTGCCTCCCATTGTTTTGATAAAAGAAGAAAAGTGCCTGAAAAATGGAATATAATCTCTTCCCACAGGACTATGGGAAGGTTTCACTCACAATATTTATGGGTTCTCCATCAGCCCCCAATCTAGCCAAATGCTGCCTCCCATTGTTTTGATAAAAGAAGAAAAGTGCCTGAAAAATGGAATATAATCTCTTCCCACAGGACTATGGGAAGGTTTCACTCACAATATTTATGGGTTCTCCATCAGCCCCCAAGCACTGTTCTAGGTATTCACAGTTTGTCTTAGGTTACAAAATGCCATGGTTATGTGGCTTACCAACAGACACTTGATTCTCAAAGTTTTGGAGGCTGGGAAGTCTAAGATCAAGGTGCTGGTCTGTTTTGTTCCCAGTGGGGGCTCTCTTGTAGATGGTGGCCTTTTTGCTGTGTCCTCATGTGGTGGAGAGAGAAAAAAAGCAGGCTGTCTGGTCTCTTCTTATAAGGACATAAAACTCATTATGAGGACCTGACCCTCATGGCTTCATCTAAACAAATTACCAAAGGCTCATCTGAAAATACCACCACATTGAAGATCAGGGCTTCAACTTACGAATCTCGGGTGGGATGGGAGGAGGGACAAAAACATTCAGTCTATAGCATGCAGTGAGCAAAACAAAATTCTGTCCTCATGGGTCTTACATTCTGTGAAAGGAGGCAGACAGTAAAGAAATGAGCAATGTACAATTGATGATGGAAGAGTATAGAAATGCTGTGAAGAAAAAATGAGGCAAAGTAAGGGGGATTAGGAAGTGGCAAAAGTATTAGGAGGTAATAGTTGAGAAATGACTTGAGAGGAAATGAACCATGAAGGGAGCAGAGAAGACAGGAAGGACAAAAGCCCAGGCATGGGGTGAAATGGGGGTGGGGAGAGGAGGGGGCTGCAGCAGAGGGAGGGGGGCGGGGGGTGATGAAGTAAGGGAGTTAGTGGGGACAATGTCCTAGGGTCTTCCTGGCCATGGTGAGGACCTCTGATATCTCTGGTGAGATGGGCGCTTACAGAGGGTTTGAAGGCACAACATGATGTGGTATATGGTTTTAAGGACCCTTGACTGGGTGCTGAATGGAGAACAGACTCCGGAGATGTTTAGTGTGTTGGATGGTGGCCCCCTCAAAAGCTACCCTCATCCTCACCCCTAGAGCCTGTAAATGTAAGCTTATTTGGAAAAGGGTCTTTGCAGATATAGTTAAGCTATGGATCTTGAGATGAGCTCATCCTGGATTGAGTGGATTCTAGTCCAATGACAAGCGTTCTTAAAAAATGAGACAGAAGAAGAGTAGACACAGACACAGAGGAGAAGGCCACATGAGGATGGAGGCAGAGATCGGAGGGCTACAGCCATAAGCCAAGGGATGCCGGAAGCCACTAGAAGCCCGAGTAGGTGAGGAGGTGTGGTCCTGCTGACACCTTGATTTTTGTGCTTCTGCCTTTGAGCATTGCGAGAGAATATATTCCTATTGTTTTAAGCCACCAAGGTGGAGGACATTTGCTGTGGCAGCCACAGGAAACTAATTCAAGAGGCAAGAATGAAGCAGAGAATCTGGGAGAAGGCTGTTGCCATAATTCAGGTGAAAATGGAACTTTCTTGGCCTGGGCCGGGACCGGTGAAGGGGCAAGAGGTTGTCATGTTGTGAAAGTGGGCTTTGCTGAGACATGAGATGTGGGATGTGTGAGAGAGAAAGGTGTCAAGGAGAACTCCAAGAGTTTCGGTCCAAGTAACTTTGAATGAATAGGACGCCTTCAGAAAGGGCACTGGCTGAGAGAATCTGGTTTATGTGTGTGGGAAGATGAGGAGCTCGAGATGCCTCTTAGGTGTCATGCAGGCGGCAATGCCAAGTGGGGAGTTGTTATATGAGCTTGTTACCTGAGCTTACTGGTTCTTAAAGCCAAGAGCATGGATGAGCACACCAAAGACTGAGAGTAGACGGGAGAAGGAGAAATGGATGGAGCTCTTGGGCATACAAGGCCAAAGACGTAAGAAGGACCTGGTGTAGGGCACTGAGAAGGAACAGCTGGAGAGGTAGGAGGAGAACCTGGTGAGTGTGGTGTCCCCGACGTGGGCTGAGAAAGTACTAGCCAATTCCAGATAAGTTGACCATAAGAATTTTATTATGCAGTAATCAAAATAAACCTTTTAGGAATCAAGAATCTTGGTTTATGCTATTTCTTCCAACCTTGAGGACAGAAAGAAATGTATCTTGGCTGCCATTTCATTTTAACTGTAATGTGCCACACAGGCGTGGGGCAAATACCTTCTGGGATCAATATGTGCCATGGGACATGAGGGGAACATGTTGAGCCCTTATAAGATGATAAGCAGTCACTAGGATAATTGCTTGAAGAAGAGGTTTTAACTACCTGTTCAGACATAATCCAATTACTGAGTAATACATTTTTCAAAGCATCTGATTCTTTTTGGATCCCGCTGTATTTTAAGAGGAGGGCATGGTCATCTGCGTCATTGCTAATGGTCAGGCAAGGCAATGGGAACTGAGTATTGACTGCTGAATTGAGCACCATGGGGGCCTTTGGGAAGAGCCATTCCAGGGGGATGGAGAGACTGAGAGCTACTTTGAGTGGATCTCAGAATGAGAGGGGAGAAACTAGACAGAGTTCAGTGAACATTCTAGAAAATCTACTTTGTGAAGGAGAAGAAAGAAATGGCAGTAGCTGGAGGGGAAAGTGGGGTCGAAGTAGTTAAAAAGCATTTTTTTAAGATAGAAGGAAGAACAGCATGTCTGTAGGATGATGGAGATGATTCAGCAGAGAGGGGAGACGTCATAATGTAGGAGCCAGAGGTTTACTTGCTAGAGTAATGTCCTCAAGGAAGTGAGAGGTGATGGCATCGGTGGCCTAGGGGAGTGGCTGGCCTTTGCAGAGAAGTGACAGAGGAAGGCAGGAAGATGGGACAGAAGCTGGTGGGGTAGTGGTCAGTGGGGGTTGCATAAGGAGGCTCTCCTTGGACTGCTTCTGCTTATTCAGAGTGCAAAGACAAGGAGATCAGTTGAGAATGAGGGAGTAAGCATTGGAAGTTTGAGGAGAAGGTCCAGAGAATAGTCCCCAGATGAAGGGACTGACTAAGGAAATGTGGGGTTGCTGGGCATGGCCAGGGGATGTTTCGGTGAGGCCTATTAGCACACCCAGGTGTGAGTCTCCACCAGGTTCAGCTGCTAGGAACAGACACAGGGTGGGTCGGTGAGTGGGCTTCACCAAAATTGCATTTTACTAGGCAGAAGGGAGGAAGGAGCTGTATGCATTGGGATTGAGGGTATGTGAAAGGGGGTGTAGACCTAGAATCTAGCCAGGCAAGGTGGGCAGATGCTGTTGGTGCTTGGCAATGATGGAGGTCTCGATGGATTTTTAAGATGATTAGAGTTGGATTCATGGAAAGATTGGGGATAGTGGTTTATGGCTGGGGTGTTTGAAGTGGGAATTATAGAGAAATTGAAGGGGATTAGTCTGTTAGGCCTGTCATAACAAAATACTACAGGCTGGATGGCTTACACAGTAGACGTATCTCCCAGCTCTGGAGGCTACATCCAGGGTCAAAATGCCGGCAAGGCAGGTTTCATTCTGAGGCCTCCATTCTTGCTTTGTAGGAGATCTCCCCTCTCATTGTGTGCTCACGTGACCTCTTCTTTGTGCATGTGAAGGAGGGGAGAGAGAATGAAGGAGAGAGAAGCAGGGGGCTGGGGAAGGGAGAGAGGGAGAGAGGGAATGAGAGGACATGCAAGTGAGCTCTCTGGTGTCTTTTCATCGGGCACCAATCCCATTCACAGGGCTCTATTCGTATAGCTTTATCCAATGCTGATTACCCCCCCATCTTCAAATACCATCATATTAAGTGTTAGGGTTTCAGCATATGAATTTTGGGGGGACATAAGCATTCGGTCCATAATATGCAGTTATTGCCAGTGACCTGATCTGAGCATCTGGCTGAGGTTATAGGATTATAGGATGAAGAACAGGAAAACTGGAGGCAAGGAGGCCAAGGAATGAAGTGGAAAGTGTGCTAGGAAAATGTCTTCGTGGAATTGAAATTACTAAGCATTATGACAGTAGTGGTTTTAGAAAGAGAGTCAGTAGGGTAGGTGCTAAAATCTTCAAGAAATGGGGGTGAGCAGAGGATGCCGCCATATCCGGGAGTGAGTATGTTAAGAGGCCAGATTCTAGTGCAGGTTCCCTGAATGTGAGTCTTACCTGTGTGATCCTGGGCAAACTACTTAACTTCTCTGTGCATCAGTTTCCTCATTTGTGAAATGAGGATCATCCTACCTACCCCATGACTGTTTTGTGGGATTAATAAATGAAAAGCACAACAGAGTTGGGACAGGAAGGGGCTGGGTGGTGTAGTCTAGTGGTTTGAGCTTCTAGGTCCATGAGCTTTTTCAGGGAAGCACGAGAGAGAAAGTCCTGAATATGGCGAGGAGGACATCTTGTCTACCTATGGGTCAGTGGCACAAGGAGTTTAAGCAAGAGAAGAGCTACCTTTGAGCAGGAAGAAGAGGAAGCAGAGTTTTTAAGTTTTGGGTAGGGGCAAGGTGAAAGGGAGCTCCAGGGAAGGGGTTGAGAATAGAGGATTGTGCTGACAGTGGACAGTGAAAGGCGCAGGACCCATGAGAAGGCTGGGACACTGGGGTGGGGGCAGCAAGTGGGTCACAGCAATGTGTGCACAGAGCCCTTCGGGGATGGAAGAGCAGGCGATGTGGGATGATGGTTGGGAGCTGTGGGCTCCAGGCAGGGGCTGAGGCATGGTGGAACTGATCTGGAGGGTTTTTAGACTGCGGTGTTGAGATGGAGTGTTGGGATACGTGTTGGGATACGTATTGGGATATGGGATCTGTTTCTTAGTGATACTCAGAAATCTCTGAACAAACAGGCCCTAGTAGAGTCATTGGGACCCAAAGTTGCTAAAAGGAGGCTGAAGAGGGGCAAGGGATGTGAAAACCCCCTCCCCTGGCATTTTGTCAGTGGGGAGTGAGTGGATGGGATGTCATTACATATTTGAGCACTTCCGTGAAAGATGCCTTCTCTTTGTAAAGCACATTCATGTCCATTATCTTCTGCCATGCTCACGGTTCTGTCAGTCAGTGTACACAGATGATGATGACGAGGGTCATGATGAAGGCAGCTGCTGTTTATAGTGTACTGATGAGTACCAGTCACTGTCCTAAGCATTTGCCAACACGGTTTTGATTCTCACAGCAATGCCTCAAGGTACGTGATATTTCCTCTCTCCATTTTAAAGATGAGAATCCTGGAGCATGGAGAGGTTAGCAGATTTCCTGAAGTTGTACGTGTACTCAGGGTCTGGAACTGGGTTCTGGACCCAGGTGGTAAATGAACACCACCATCACTTAACCACCTCTGCCGTATATGTTCTCATTCTTGCATGAGAGGAAGGGTTGGCAGATCCAGCCCACTGATTGTTTTGTAAATAAAGTTTGAGTGGAATCCAGTCAGGGCTGTTCATGCATGTATTGTCTGGGGCTGCTTTCCTGCGGTGGTGGCAGTGTTGAGTACCATGACAGAGACTGCATGACTCGCAAAAGCCTAAAATATTTACCTTCTGGCCCTTTGCAGAAAATTTCTTGAGCTCTATGCTACACTGTTTTTTTTTTCTTTTTCTTTTTTTTCGTCTGTTTCTCCTTCCTCTTTCTGCCCGCTTTTTTCTTTTCCTCGACCATATAATAATATATAAGATATAAAAGTGAAAAAACATTATTCCTAATGCAGTGTCCCATTTTCATGGGCATTTTACCAGTGCCAAGTTGAGAAGGAAAGAGCTGTTAATGTGTCATCTGGTGAGTTTTTTGATGAGGACTACTTTTTTTTTTTTTTTAGAATTTTAAATTTATTTGAAAGAGAAAGAGAGAGAGTGGGGGGGTGGGAGGGCAGGGGGAGGTAATCCCCATGCAGGCTCCCTGCTGAGCACAGGGCCTGATCCCACAATCCATGAGACCACTGGAACAGTAACCACGAGTCAGATGCTTAGCCGACTGAGCCACCCAGGCACCCCAGGGAGGTCTACTCTTAAAGTTATGACAAGGATAAAAAATGGTGCCTCATTCTCATAAAATGTTTAGGAGATACTTACTATCTACCAAGGATTATTCTAAATGTTGTTGGGATTTCCCCCATCTATAAAGTGAAGGGATTGAAATTAAACAATCTGGATTAGGGTCTACCCATCTCCAACACATCCTAAATTATTATTATTTTTTTTTAAGAAACCTGTCTCTCAGCAGCTGTAATGTGGACACAAGTGGCATACACAATCAAATGCACCCAAGGGAAGAACCTCCTTTTTAGAGATTAGTTTGTAAAGTGACTAGATCACAAATATGTAGGTACTGGGTCATTGGAAATGTGTTTTATCTCATTTGGCCACAGCAAGGGGAGAGAAGGAGACCTGCCTTCTCCTTCTCTCCTGACACCATTAGCAGAACCAAACCCAGCTAAATGAAGGTTGCCAGCAACCGTTTGGCATCCTGTGTTGGGACTCACATAAAAAGTTGTAATGTCACGTCCTGGCCACTAGAGGACTTAATCCTATTTGAGCAGAAAAAAGACTTGCTAGGGGCCTTTCTGCCCTGGGGGTAGGATTGCTCATCCTTCCTTCACTGAATTCTGCCGCTGGCCTTATGGAGGGGGGATGCTTCATGAGATAGAAAGCATCAGAGGTAGTTATGCCATCCAGTGCTGAATTGCTGAGGAGTACACCTCCAGCCTGCTTGGTAGGAGACAGCTCTGGAGTTCCCAGTCTTTATGATTTTGAGCACAAAATCATCTCCTGCAACTTCCACCACTTGGGTACCCGCAGCATGAGGTTTGTCTGGATTCTCTATCACGTTCCCTTCCCAGATGCCCCCTCCGCCCTCGTGGAGAGGGCACCATGAAGTGGCTTGTATTTAACATGTGCTTACAGAGCACTTACGGGGCACTAGGCACAAAGTTTTTTTTACCAGTGTTAACTTAGTCCGGTGAAGTAGGTGCTCTTATTAGCCCCAACTTACAGAAATGGGGGAAATGGAAATACAGATTTTTAAGGAACTCCTGGAGGGTCATGCCACGTTCAGGGGGTAGGGCTGGGATGTGAACCAAGATGGTGAAGTTTCGAGCTCATACTTTTGACTAGTGTGCTCTGTTTCGCCATCTGCCAGGAGAGGGGCCAGAGAAAAAATGAGATATTTTAAAAACAGTTTAACCTATTTTTTTCACTATAAGTACTTAACGGGAAATTAAGAACATCAAAAAAGAGTGGAAAACTCACCCAGGCTTACCACAATCACAGCCAGCAGTCTTGTGTTTTACACTTTCATTTATTTTTATTTTTATTTTTTTAAGGGAAGAAAAAATAAAACAAGATAAAAACAGAGTAGAACACAAATCACAAAAGACTCAATGATAGGAAACAAACAGAGTTACCAGAGGAGAGATTGGATGGGGGAAGGGATAATTGGGTGATGGGCATTAAAGAGGGCACTTGATGGAATGAGCACTGGGTGTTACATGCAACTGATGAATCACTAAATTCTACCCCTGAAACTAATAATACATTATCTGTTAACTAAACTGAATTTAAGTATAAAATTTTTTAAAAAGTTGAAAAACAAAATTTAAGGAATCCCTTAAAAAGGATTATGAAATTTTAATTTAAAAATTTTGATGAAGTGCCTCCCCTTCCAACTTCATATATGTGGAAGATATGACCGGTTTAGTATTTAATCACTTCACTGACACACTAATACCTAAAGGAGCAGGTCTAACTTAGTTCCCATTATGAAATAGCATAACTTATACATCATTTAATTCTTTTTTTTTTGCTTGTTTCTACATCTGTGTTATAGGTGAGACTTGATTCATCTTTTTCTTTTAAAAAAAACAGATCTTTACTTTCTCATAGTTTTATTATAACCCTCAAGTGAATATTTCTTTTTAAAAAATATTTATTTAGCTATTTATTTATTTTTATTATGTTATGTTTGCTTTCACTTTTTTAGGTGCATGTGTGTTTTTTCCAATCTCCATGCATGCACTTGGTGTTCTGCTTTTCTGCTTTTTGTATAGTGTCCTGATGTGATTACATACTTTTCGTAACCATTATTTAAAATATCGCAAGAATGTGTGTGTTCATTGACCTAATCAGAGGTCTAGAGAAGACAAGAAATGGCCACAGAAGGGAGGGAGCAGGACAAGCCGTCAAGGCATGGATGCAGAATGCCTGTGGGACCTCTGGACCTGCATGAAAACCGCGAAAGATGACACATCATGTCAGTGGCGCTGAGCTAGGAGGTGACAGCTGGCCAGCCAGTGCCTCATAGCATTTGGAGACTACAAACAGCTCTGTGAGGTGACAACATGTGGTGAAGACTCCATGGGGAGAAATGGCTTGTGTTCACTTGGGTCTTTTCCCTGCGTGTGTGTGGATTCCAAGAAGTCCCTGAGTTCCAGTTCTAGTCTTGTTGGCTGTGTGACCAGGGATACATCCATCCACTTCTCTGGGTATCAGTGTCCTTAACTATCTCATAGGAAGAGTAACGTGGGTAAAAATGATCGTTGCATCCATTAGGGGTGCTTTTGGCTGCAAGTGACAGCAAATCTGATTTATAAGGCATCGAGCAAGCAAGACTTTTAATTAGTTCACTGAACAAGAAGCTTGGATCTGAGTATTCCAAGGCTTGTGTAAGGGCTCAGCAGTGTCATCAGGGAACCCAGACCTCTCTTTGCAATACACCATTCTCAGGGTGTTGGCTGCAGTTCTTTTTTTTTTTTTCTTTTCTTTCTTCTTCTTCTTCTTCTTTTTTTTTTTTTTGCAGTTCTTGTTTTTGAGGACATTTTGATGACTGGGTCCATGGTGGAGTAATAGTAACCCTTCCTTCTAGTAGGTGAGTTTCAGGCAGGCTTTCTTATTCTATCTGACCAGTAGGAAGGCGCCTCTCTTTCCAGGAGGGCTCTGTATCGATCCTTGCATGACTAAGGCAGCTTCTCTGTGAAGGAGCCTTCTAGCATGAGTTGAGAACTACTTCCAAAACCATTGTTTTAGTCTGCTCTAAGACTAGCTAAGTGGGTACAGCTACACACACACACGCACACCCCATAGAACAAAGCAAATTAAAATGGAGATAACTAGAAGTGCCCGAGACCAGTATGCTCGAGTCCTCTTTCCCCTGGGCGTGTGCACTCCATCTTGGAGACCTGTGATCCATGACATTTCAGAGGTGGAGACAAATGATTGTGAACTACAAAATACAGTCTCAGTGCTTTCATTTGGCAGTTGATGTGGGGGGTGGAGGCAGGTTTAAATTTCGAAATGGTTTTTCTACTAAAATATTTTTGTAGTAGAAATTCATACACATGATAAAATTTCAAAGTCTATGGAGAAAAGTAGGAAGTAAGAGATACATCTCTTTTTTCCCTCCAGTAGTGGTATGGGTTGAAATTTGTCTCCCTCCCCCAATTTATATGTTGGAAGTCCTAACCTCTTGTATTCCAGAATGTGATCTTATTTAGAGATAGGGTCTTTATAGAGGTAATGAAATGGAAGTGAGTTCGTTAGAGTGGGTGCTAATCCAATATGACTGGTATTATTTTAAAAAGGGGAAATTTTGACTCAGAGACCCATAGATGGAAGCCTGTATGAAGAGATAGGGAGAGAAGATAGCCATGGACAAGCTGAGGAGAGAGGCCTGAAACACATCCTTCCCTCACGGCCTTCAGGCGGACTCCAGCCTGCCAGTGCCTTATTCTCAGACTTCCGGCCTCCACACTGTGGGACAATGCATTTATGCTGTTGAAGCCTCTCACTTTGTCGTACTTTGGTATGACATCCCTAGAAAATCCAAGTAATAGTTTTGTGTGTCCTTCCAAAAAAAAAAAAAAAATCTGCCTATATCCTATATCCACGTATGTGTTTTGTTTTATTCTTATTTTGTTTTATTCTAAATGATCCATAAGTGGATCATTTAATAATACATTTCTAGACGTGGGTCTCTTCACTTTCTGGTTTATTGTGCTAATCTTTTTATGTAGGTGCTTGTGGCCCCATTGAATTCCTTTTAGCAGCTGCATAGTATTCCGCAGTGTGGAGAAACCACACTTCATTTAACCACTCTCATGTTAATGGACCTGTTGTGTGCTTTGAGGAATCCTAGGAGTGCACAATGCCTGAGGCTTAAGTTCAGTCAGGTTGCTGAGAGACAGATGGAGAGCAAGTGTTCAGGACCCAGACAGTAGAGCAGGGCAAAAAACAAAGCAGCCTCGGCTTTATCCATTGCTTCTGTAACATTGACTACAGCCCATGCTCTGTACCTCAGCTGAGAGATCTTCCCGTGATGAGTCAGGGCACCGTGTTTCTATCTGCTCTTAGCTGAGTTGGGGTTTTACCGGTCTGTGTGGTTTTCTGAATTTCTTTCTTGCTCCCCAGATGCTCTGACATTGCTTTTCAGTGTGTCTGGCACCTTGAACATCATCTTGCTCGATCAGAGGGGATCCTCAAGATCCTCCTCCCCCCACTCACGTATGCGCTCTCTCTCACAAATAAATACAGTCTCTTTTTAAAAAAATGAGTTACCACAGCAAGAACATAAACTGGGAATCAGGAAACTTGGCCAGTACTCATGGGACTTTGGCAAGTGATATAATAAGAGTGAGAAAACACCGTCCGCAATTGCTGTTAGCATTTATTGACCACTTACTGTGTGCAAAGCATTGCATCTGGCATGTGTTATCCAGCTTAATGCTCACAGCAACCCTGAGCTAGACGCTGTTCCTATCTCTGTTTTGCAGAGAAGCAAAACACAAAAACAGGAACACGGCTCAGAGAGGCCAAGAGACAGCCCTGCGGTCACACAGCTGGGGAGTGGCAGTCAGGTTTTCACTCCAGGTTTGAACCACTACCATATCCCTCTGGAGACCTTGATGTCTTCCTCTGAAATGGGGAAAGTAGTTACTGAAGAGCTCCAGGCCCCTGTGGTTTTGAAGCAGGAGGTCTCTCTTAGAAGAAGTTGGGCCATCTGTAGCAAGTCGGTTGGGCACCGAGGATCATGTGTCTTCAAAGCAAAATATGCCCACCCCTGAAAGTTACAGCCATGCTGAGCAGAAGAGTTAGAAGTAAGAGTAGTAGAGAAGTTAAAACCAAAACCACAAGGAGAGATCATCTCACACATGCAGTAGGAGAGCTACTGTAAACCACAATCACCCCGACTGCCGGGAAATAAGTGTGGACAGGGACATAGGTGTGGACGAGGGCGTGGAGAGATTGGAACTCTTGTGCACTCCTGGTGGGAACATAAAGCAGTGCAGCCACTCTGAAGGATGGTATGGCCCTTTCTCAGAAAATTAAGCATGGAACCCCCACACGCTCTGACAGTCACACCCCCGGGTGTGGAGCCAACGGAACAGATGAAGAGAGACCAGCACTCGCATGTTCGTGGCAGCGCTCGTCATGATGGCCAAGATGTGGGAACAACCTTAATGTCCTTCGGTAGGTGGCTAGGTAACGACAACGTGGCACATCCATGAAATAGAATGTTATTCCGCCTCTAAAAGGATGGCCCTTCTGACACCTGCTACAACATGGGTGAACCTTGTGGTTGCGAGGCTGAAACGAAATAAGCTGGAATAAAAAAGACAAATGAGGTATGATCCCCCTCATATGAAGTACCTGGAGTAGTCAGATTCAAGAGATAGGGGAACGGTGGGGATTTCCGGGGGCTGGGGAAGGGAAGTTATTGTTTTAAATGGGTGCAGAATTGTATAAAATAGGCGCTTGGGTGGCTCGGCGAGTTAAGCCTCTGCCTTTGGCTCAGGTCATGATCCCAGGGTCCTGGGATTGAGCCCCGCATTGGGCTTCCTGCTCAGTGGGGAGCCTGCTTCTCTCTCTGCTTGTGCTCTCCTTCTCATTCTCTGACTAATAATTAAAATCTTAAAAAAAAAAATAGAATGGGTGCACAATTCTAGGTTTGCAAAATGAAATAGTTTGGAGATTCAGTATTAACGCTACTGAACTGAACAGTTAGAAATGGTTAGGATGGTAAACTCTTGTTATGGGTACTTCATTACCATTTAAGATATTAAAAAAAGAATGATGATAAGGCCTATGATCTCAGAGGGTGGCCACTGGCAGTACAGAGAGACACAAAGGTTTTGCTGGATGGAGCATCAGGAGCTTGACTCTGGGGGTGAGGGGGTGAGTCTTGTCTTGGGAGCTCTCTGAGCGAGCCCTTGGTTGTGCTGGTGGCCCAGTTGGCTGTGACAGCTGAGCAGGGAGCCCTCAAGGGCCGAGGCTGCTTTCATGCCTTACGTGAGCCCTGTGGCATCTGCACTGCCTGTATCATTTCAGGAACTTGAGGACTCCAAGTGGGGAGCCCTGACAGCTGGCCTGGGGGATGGCTGGATGGGGATGAGATGGCTCTCAATCAGTAGCCGATGGCATCTGGCCGGCTACATGCATTTGTGACATTGCATTGGAATGCGTTTTAGGGAGAGGACCCTCTGTGACAAGATAGTTTCCTTTCGTTTTGAAGGGGGCTGGTTTGATTGGTTTTTAATGCTCTAAATTTCAGAAATATCTGGTTCAGCTTTGTCATATTCCTGAACACTGAGGGAGGCAGAGATAGGAGAGGATGACATGCTCAGGCTTTTTTCCCCCCAAGAAAAATGAGAAAATTACTGAGAAAATCACAAGTGTCTGCATATACAAACAGATGCTTTGCAATATTCCCGACCAATGATGTCCTTTGCCATTGTCAAGGATTTGGAACCACCGGCTCAACAAAATGGCAGAGGTCAGCAACAGAAATTCCAATGGAGGAGCATGAGAATTCTATGCCCTTTCTTAACATTAAACAGACTTCAAAGATGCAAGGATAGAGAGGAGCAATTGCACAGGGTGCCTGATGAAGGGAGCATCCTCAGAGGGGGAGGGAAACGACCCAGCTTCACAGGCTGAAGAAACAAAAATTTATGGGCTCATACATCAAAGGTGTTCAGGATACTGTTAACTTAAGGCACAGCTGGATCCAGGTGTTCACACAAGGGCTTTAGACATCTGTCTCTTTCCATCTTTTAGCCTTGGCTTTCCTCAGTCTGTTTGGGGTGGCTTCAGCATCTCTGAGCCCAGATCTTACCAGAAAGAGCTCCTCCTCCCAAGAGGTTCCTGCAGGAGTCCCCTGGTTGGCTCTTTTGGGTCTAGCTTGGGTCATACATCCATCCCTGACCTACTCACTGTGGCCAGGGGAACATATGCTGCATAGTATGAGCCCATGCCTAGAGCCAGAGAGCAGGGACCCTTCCTAAGCCACAGGGCTGATGGGAGGTGGCTCCCCAGAGGGAGGATGGGGGCTAGTGCCAGAGGAAGGGAAAAGGGATGTGAGGCAGGCAAGCCCGGTCATTCACCACATGGGGCATGAGAGGCAGAAGTTGGGTCCATCCAGGATTCCCATTTGTTTCCTTGAGGAGTCATCACTGCCAAGTGCTGTGGGGATCTTGATGGAGTGGCTGCTCTTCTCTCTTCTGTCCTGCAAGGATGGCAGTCTACTTTTTTTAAAATAAAATATTTATCATCCTTTTTTCCAAGCTTTATTGAGCTATAATTGACATATAACATGGGGGAGGTTTTAGGTGTAGAGTGTAATGATTTGCTATACCAATGTATTGTGAAATGATTACAACTATAAGGTTAGTTAGCACATTCCTCATCTCACATAGTTACCTCTGTGTGTGTGTGTGTGTGTGTGTGTGTGTGTGTGTTTAGGAACTTTTAAAATCTATTCTCTTAGCAACTTTCAAGTATATGATACAGTATTGTTAACTCTAGTCACCACACTGTCCATCACGTCCCCAGGACCTCTTCATCTTATAACAGGAATTTGGGCCCTTTGCCCACCTTGCCCATTTCCCCTGCTCCTATCCCCTACCCCCAATAACCGCGGGTCTCTTCTCTCTTTCTATGAGTTTAGTTTTTTTAGATTACATGTATAAGATGAAATCATGTAGTACTTGTCTTTCTCTGTCTGACTTATTTCCCTTAGCAAAATGCCCTCCAGATTCATTCATGTTGTCTCAAATGGCAAGATTCCCTTCTTTTTTGTGGCTGAATAATATTCCATCTCTCTCTCTCTCTCTCTCTCTCTCTCACACACACACACACACACACACACACACACTCTCACTCACTCACATACCACATTTTCTATATTTGTTCATCTGTCAGTGGGCACTTAGGTTGTTTCCAGATTTTGGCTACTGTGAATAATGCCGCATTGAAAATGGGGGCACAGATAGCTCTTCCAAATGTTGATTTCATTTCCTTTGTATGTATACCCAGAAGCAGGATTGCTGGATCATATGATAATTCTATTTTTAAATTTTTAAGGAATCTTCATAACTATTTCCTATAGTGGCTGTACCAGTTTGGATTCCTGTAATTGGCACACAGGGGTTTTCTTTTCTCCACATCCTTGCCAACACTTATTATCTCTTGTTTTGTTTTATAACAGCCATTCTAACAGGTGTTAGGTGATATCCCAATGTTGTTTGGATTTGCATTTCTCAGGTGATCATTGATGTTGAGGACCTTTTCAATATGCCAGTTGGCCATTTGAATGTCTTCTTTGGAAAAATATCTATTCAGGTCCTTTGACCATTTTTAAAAAAAGATTTATTATTTATTTACTTGAGAGAGAGGGAGAGAGTGCACACGTGCACCAGGGGGAGGAGGAGAGGGAGATGCAGACTCCTCGCTGAGCAGGAGGGACTCAATTCCGGGACTCCAGGATCGTGACCTGAGCCGAAGGCAGATGCTTAACCAACTGAGCCACCCAGGTGCCTGCCTTTGACCTTTTCTGAATTGGATTATTAGTAACTATTGGACTGTATGATTTCTTTACATATTTTGGATATTAACTCCTTATCAGAGATGTGGTTTGCAGATATTGTCTCCATTTCCATTTGTAGCCTTTAAATTGTGTTGATTGCAGTCACCTCCTGGTTTGGGGCAATAAGGAACCTTGTGGTCAGGATGCCAGGAAGGTTGTTTTGGGGTGATGGCCATTCTGTTTGGGTTTTTCAGCATGCAGACAGCTACAGACATTTGTTTTCTTGCTCATGAGACTGGGGGTTGACTGGGTCTTATTGGGATTGACGGCTTGGCTCTAGGCTGCTGGTTGAGTCCTGGTCTCTTTGGACTAGTGGCTACTTGGGGCATGCCTTTCTAATGGTGGGTCAAACCAAACTGTGCAAATCTTGGGAGAGTTCCTCTTGTGTCACATCTACTGATATTACCTTGGCCAAAGCAAAGCACTTAGGCAAGCCCAGTGTCCGTGCATTGAGGATGTATTCTCCGTGTCACCCTGCTCAGCAAGGCCACGTGGCAGAGGGCGGGGAGAAGAAACAGGAATGACTGATCTTCCATGTGTTCCATCTGATCTTGTGTGTGATGTGCTTCCAGGTGTACCAGATGGACCCTGGTTGATGTGTCAGTCGTCCTGCCCAGAATTAGCTTCATGGCCCACCCAGTGTTTTCTGTGTCCGATGGTGATGGTGATAAGGGGGTAGTTTTGCAAGAGTTTGAGTTTCCTCCTTAAGGTCAGAATCAGGGTTGAGATGGGTACCCAGAATCTTCTCAGGTATTGCTCCACTTAGGGCGTAATGGGGTGATCTTCTCGCATAGCTGTCTGGAGTCACCTGCTGGACAGGCAGGTGATCAGGTAAAGGTCAGCTGAGGGCCGGGAGAGCCTGACCAGTGGGCTGCAGAGCATGGGGTCAAAGGTGAGCTGGGAGAGCCAAGTTGACAGCTAGGAAGCCAGTCTCCCTAATAGACCTGTCTGGAGGGGTAGGCAGAAAAAGATTGAATCAGGGCGACTGGACAGAGCCCGGGGACAGGCCAAGGCAAGAGGGTGCTGGACAGGTTGGGGGGTGGAGGGTCAAGAAAGTTCCCAAGAAACAGGAATTCTTTGCCCAGAAGGGAAGGAAGTGTTAAGATTTGAGACATGACCCATTTTTTTTTTTTAACCCCAACAAGGAAACAGTCACTGGGCAGTCAGTCTCCCCTCTGGTTCCTGCCTCAGCAAATTTCTTTAAACTGCTTAAAAATATCAATATCCACAATCACCATAAGAAGCTCTTATACCGTAAGAACACTTGCAAAGAAATAGAGTGTGGTAGTTATTTTTCGTTTTTAGCTCCTGGGGAAGGCTGAGTATTTTCCAAGATGAATGGTTACTATTGAAATAATCTTTCCAGAACTCTGAGTTTTTTCCCCTTATAATTAACTTCAGGATTGCCGAAGTGGGTTTGTTACATTTGAGTAATGGAGGCACAGAGTAGCAGCTGCACTTGCAGAAAAAAAGGGCACCGTTACTGTAAATGGGTATTTCTGTGGTGACAGAGCTGTTCTGCGTAGTCCTGTTACATATCGGGAGTCTGGGGGGCAGGGGGCAGAGGCAGAGCAGGTGGAGGGGGGAGGGGAGGGCTCTCGGAGGGCAGAGAGCAAGTTTCTGCTGCAGAGAATGTGGGGCCTTCTGCACAGCTGGGTGTCCGCAGATGGCAAGGATCACGTTTCTGGATCTGGTGTGAGCAAAGGAGGAGCAGAAAGCTTCTACTTTTCTGTGCAGTTGGAGGCTGATATTGGTACCAGATGGGTGAGAACTCACTTATTATTATTAACGATAATACCACAATCTACGAGGCACTTATGGTCCACCACAGAGTGGGTTCAGCCTGTCCATGCTTTATCTCATGACAGTAGCCCGATAAAATATGTACTGTTATTATTACCATTTCACAGATGAGAAAACCAGGGGCGACGATGGTGAAATAACCTGTTCGGGGTTATATATCCAGTAAGTGGTAGAGCAGGAATCCAAACCCAAGCGCCACTGAAGCTCACGGTGACTCGGCCAATGTAAGCCCCCAGCATGGCATGACTGTGGAAGTCCCAGGTGAGGTTTGGTGAGTGTCTCTGCATGCCCAGGGTACTGACAGGCACAGCCACTCTCCACAGGCTTAGCCAGAGAGGGCAGCCAGACTGCAAGTGGCCCCAGGCCCCTACCTGCAGAGGATCAAGGGAAGGGATTAGATTTTTCAACCCAAAAAGGAGAAGAACTGTAGAGTGGACATGGTCATTGTGTCTCCGACATCCACCATACCTTCCCCCTATTGTGTGACATCAGGGGTGGGGGGGAGGAGGTGGGGTTTGGTAGATTGACCCACAGCTTGGACGGACCCTGGGTTGATTTGTAGCTAAGTCAGTCATGGAAGTCCCAACCCCCTTGCCTCTGTGATTGTCTTAGAGATGGTGGATTTAAGACATTTCAGGCCAATGAAACACAAGGAGGGGTTTGGTAAGGGCTTCTAAGAAAGTAAGTCTGTGCTTTTTTGAGGGGGTTCAGGAAAGGGCTGGCTCTCTGTCTAAGCAGGTAGCTTAGCTGGCTGTTGGCAGCCACCCTCTAACCACAATGTCTTCCAGCCCTGGGGAGATGGCAGAGCCACTAGATCAGTCCCCCTCCCCCGCACAAGACCATGCCAACTCAGGGCTGCCCCGTAGGCAAGTCTATAAATCTCCTCATTGTTTTATCCTCATTGAAGATAAAACGTGTTTTCTTGATGCTACAGCATTTTAATTGGCATATCCCGGGTTACGAAAGGAAGATAAATTCAACGTCTGTGTTTCCAGGAAAGCAGATGAGGACTATGGGGAGCTAGGTATCTGTCTCAGTGGAAGGAGCTGCCCTGTAGTGAGTGCTCTAGCATTTGAAGCATCCAAGCTAAGGCTGGGGAATCTTCAAGAGTTTTCTCCCTCTTCCTCCCTTCCTTCCTTCCTTCCTTCCTTCCTCCTTTCCTTTCTTCCTTCCTTTCTCTTTCTATTATGTTCCGTTAGCCACTGTGTAATACATCATCAGTTTTTGATGTAGTGTTCAGTGATTGATTAGTTATGTATAACACCCAGTGCTCATCACAACACGTGCCCTCCTTAATACTCATCACCCTGATATCCCCTCCCCCACCCCTGACTCTCTGAAACCCTCAGTTTGTTTCCTGGCATCCATAGTCTCTCATGGTTCGTCTCCCTCTCTGATTTCTCCCCCTTCAGTTCCCTCCCTTCCACTATGGTCCTCCATGCTATTGCTTCTGTTCCAGATGTGAGTGAAACCATACGCTCATTGTCTTTCTCTGCTTGACTTACTTCACTTAGCATAATTCCTCCCAGTTCCACCCGTGTCGATGCAAACGGTGGGTGTTCATTCTGTATACAATGCAATATGGTCCAAGAGATTTCTAAGAGCAAGGAGACACAGGGCTACTGGTATGCTCACCACCATCAGGGTGGGGAATACTGTGCCACTTAAGAGTGGGAGCGGGACACTGAGGCAGGGGGCTGTAGGCCACTGCTGCAGGACAATGCCCTCAACTGAGGGCACCCATGTAGTTTTTCCTGCATCATCTTCAAAGAGACCAGAATTTTAAAAATCGTTTCCCCCAAAGCTCTCACATATTAAGAAGTTGAGTCAAAGTGGTGCTCATGTGATGTATATTATAGCTAACATATCGGCTGTAGGTCAAGTTGGTGGTGCAGTTGCATTGTATTTTTTTAGTTTTGGGTATGCTTTAGAGTAAAATGGGACTTTTTGTGTGATTAATGCAGCTGATACAGCAATGTCCATCATATTGGGCATGTTGTGTAAATTCTTAGCATGGCAGACTGTTATAAAGGTTTATGGTTGCGATATATTTGCTTTCCTGACATATTGAGTCCTACTTATGATTTAGTCATTGTGAGTTCCAGAGGTCAGAATGCTTCATAACCTTGCCACAGCAATATTGTTTTTGTGGGGTAGAGGGAAGCCAATCTGTTTTAGTCATTGTGCTCATTTATAAACACATTGCCTGTTCTAGGTTCCTTTCATAATCCCTTCTGGAGCTGTCATCTATGAATTTATTTGAACATTTAAAAAGCATTGACTATTTCCAGGGTGTACCACCCACATGCTGTGGATATAAGTTTATCCTAAACTTATATCTCCTGAGATGCCAGTATCTTCAGCGTCCCCCACTTTGGATTATTCTTCAGGGGCATGACAAGCACAGGATGACAAGCAGCAGTGGCCTCTGTCATTCTCACCTAATGCCCCCTTAACTTAATTTTGAATAAGTGGCTCATTTACTCTCCTCAACTGGGTCTCAAAGCAAATTGACAGTATCAGGAGATTTTGCTAAATGAAGACGGAATTAAGCAGAGACCACAGAATATATTGGTGCTACTCTGGCAGCCTTTCATGTGATGAAATGAGGGAGAACTTGGCTCCTGGCTGCCTCGCCTGGCACATGACTTTATGCAGGAGGATGGCTGAAAGGAAGGCCGTATTGCAAGCAGTGTGTTTTGGGTTGTTACTAAGTCCAGAAGGACTCAGGGTAGATAGTGGGGGTCCTTATTTGAATTCATAAAAGTAGCTTATTTTGTGATCATAGAATATGGGCACAGGGCAGGAAGAATCAGGCATGTTCTCAAATGTCTGGTATAATAGGCTTCATTTTCTTAAATTATCTCTGCTTCTGTAGAATTAGCTTTTTGAGCTCAAAGTCCCCCAGGTCACTTGCTAGCTGCCCCCAAAGCAGGCGTGTACACCCCTTTCTTATCCTAGAGCTGCAGATGGATGTCTGAGGTCTTTTCTTCTTGCCTAGTGCCAGAGCGAGACCACACAAACTGCTTAAGCTTTGCCCAAGGGGCTGGGTCCAGTGTGTGGTCCATCAGCCCCAGTGCTCTGTGTGGCCAGTTCCACACTGAAGCTCCCATTCCTGTTATACAGCTAGGAAAACGAGACTGTTTGCAACTTGAAAGCCCATCCTTGGTGAGGGATCTTGCTAGCAGAGATCTTAGAAAAATTAAAGACTTCAGCTTTTGCTCTCCAGCCCAGAGGAGCTACTCTTTGTGCATTTTGGTGCATGCTTGTCTTTCTCTCTGACTTTTTGATAACAATTGCTGGTCCTTATCGAGGGCTGACTTTGACCATGCATTCACTTTCTCTAAAGCTCCCAACCACCTTACAGGGTCTGTGTTATTCCTCCACTGGATGGACGAAGGAACTCATGCTCCAGGGAAGGAAGCACCTAGCCTAGAGTTACACTGCTTCACGGTGGCAGAAGTGGGATTTCCAATGTTGAAACTGTCTACCTATTTGCTTATACGAGATTGGAGGAGCACTTTAAAAAAGACGAGAATAAGTAGGAATGTGTTTGTTCTAAGTTCCTTGCCTATAACAGCTGGCTGGGCTTTTCATTTCTCCAGGTTTTGATGCTTTTGTAAAGGCAAGACCCATGCTTTGTTCTCTGTCCCCATAAGTGCTCCCTTGGCAGAGCAGGGAGCAGCGAGCTCTTAGGGCCCCGGGAGGTGGTGCGTTAACTCAGAGGGTTATTGACCTTTTTTTAGTGAAGGGCCTTGGGGCTGAGACCAAGGAGGCTAAGGCTCTCTACATGGTCTCAGAAAGGGGTGAATTTAGTTGTGTTGCTTCTTTGAGTATGAGGATAAACCTTGATGGACTTCCTTTTCCTGCCTCCCTCTCCCCCTCTTGCTATTCTTGTGTATATTGGCCTGTCTTACTTGAGCACCATTTTCCCCATGGTTTTAGGGATCATTTTTATTTCTTCTCTTGTAAATGATCAGTTTGTGTTTTCCAGCACCAATTCTAAGCCTACATCAGTAACACAGAGAGGTCTCTCTGTTTGACAGGCCGTATTTGCTTTCTGTCACTGGCTTCCTTTTTGGCCAGAATAATAGGCATTCTGGAAAACATGCATCTCCTAAGACCTTCTTCCTGCCTCTTCTGCTGGCATCGCTAGGTTTACTCTCCTCACATCTTTTTCATTGTTGACAAGTTCTCTTTCCCTTGGCTCATGATGGTGCACCAAGTAATTCTCTTGCCACTTAATAAGATTCTACCCATGTTGGAAAGCCCTTATCAGATGCTGTTGCCTCCATGTGGTTCTCCCTGAGTTATCCTCAGATGGGTATATCCTCATCCTTCTTCATACCCTCACACTGATTTTCTATCTTTAATCATTTTTTCTTTAAAACATGCTGTTTCTCCATATTTACCTAGTTGTAAAATTAGCACATATCCATCACAGAAAATGGAAAATGCAGAAAGGCACAAAGAAGAAAGTAAAAATTAGCAAGATAATGATAAGCTCTAGCATCGGGGGGTGTCATATGTAGGCATCTTCAAAGCTCTTCATGCGTCTTCGTCTAGCTCATTTTCACAGCTGCTCCTGGAGGGTGCTATTACCAGAATCCTGATTTTACACACGAGGAAATGATGTTCAAGGCGGTCATGACCTGTGTCTCAGATGTTATCGGGCCCCTTGTGTGACATTGGAGATCTTGCTGAACCCTGCTGAGCGGGTTCGATGGCTGGGAGAGTCGGGGAGTCCTGGGTGGAGCCCCTGGGCTTCTCCCAGTTCCTGTTCTCGACTCCATGCAGCCTGGGGTTCTGCTTGGAAGTCCAGCTGGAGACAACAATTTTCAGAGGCCACCTCTCTGTGTTACTTTCTTCCTGCTTCTCCCTGTGTGATTTCTCCTTGGGTCAGACAGAGGCTGCCACACATAAAGAGAAGCTGGTTTTAATTGTGGGAATAAAAAGCACAAGAAGTAATAACCACAGCAAACATTTATGGAGCGCTTACCATGTGCCAAACCCTGTTCTGGGAGGTGTGTGTGTGTGTGTGTGTGTGTGTGTGTGAACTCCTTTCCTCCTCACACAACAGTTGTGTTCTGGATGAAAGGACTGCAGCACAGAGAGGTTAAGAAACTTGATCGAGTTACACAGCTAGAATGCGGCGCATTTCAAGCTCAGGTGGGTTCATTACTTCTGTAACCTTACAATTAGAATGAGGATCAAGGAAGAGTCTCACGGGCCTCTCCTCACCCCAGACCACAGAGGTGTCTCTGGGCTGGAGGGAGGACTGGCAAAGAGTGGGTGTGGAGCATAGTATAAGATGGGGGACCTGACTGAGGTCATGGCAGAGAGGGGAAGGTTAGCAATGCGAGACTGTCAGAGGCAGCCTGGGAGCTGACCAGATGCCTACACGGGAGCCCCAAATGCCCTTTGTCTACTCACTCCAACATGTGGCCTCTGGGACACCTGTGGATCACCCCTCAGAACAACACTCACCTGAGCCCAGAGACTTCACCAAGTCCCATCCAAACAGCCCTGTGTGGACACCCCCGTTCTTTCAAGGTCCATCACACCTGTAGCCCCTGGAGATAGAGGGCAGGGGGTCTCGACACCCAGAGGGATGGTAGCTGTGTTCTTGAACTTGAGTAATAACAGCACTGAAACCCATTACCTCTTCTCATCTTCAGAGGACCAAATGAACACCTTTCAGGTCATGGGAAGTCAAAAATGGACAGTCTTGTGGATGAAGGGCTGGGAAGTCTTCTCAGAGACAGAAGAGCATAGCCTGGTTCTAGAATGACAGAGACAAATTCACGTGGAGGAGGAGTGAGGAAAGAGAACACACCAGTCCAAGGAGAAGGGCTGAGAGAGGGGAGCAGCTTGGCGTCCAGGGATACAGACTAATAGGACCTTCCAGAAGCTGGGCTAGGGTGGATGGTAGGCCGTATACCACCTGGGAGGGGGGTACACATTGAGGTCAGGGAGAAGTGTGGATATGAGAATCAGACAGACCTGGGTTTGAATCCTAGCTCTGCTACTAATTAGTTAGCTGATTTCTGGCATGTCACATGTCCTACCCTCATCCTACCTTCAGTTTCTTCATTTGTATAATGGAAGCTGTAATAGCTACCTGAGGAAGCCCCAAGCAGGACTTGGTGAGGTAGTGAACAGACAATGCCTAGCCCAGTGCCTGGCACATACGTAGGAATTGCATAACAAATGGTATTCATTACTCTTGCTCTGCTGGGAAAGCTCCTCGAACTGCTGCTTTGGTTTATATGTCTTCATGCAGTGTCCCCAAGCAGCGGTCCCCAAGAAGACACTTCTAGCCTCCACATCTGAAAGAAAGGGGGGGGAATCTTTGTGGCCATCAGTGGATGTTCAGCTAGAGGAAAATTATACAGTGGGCATAAAGAAAATGTGGGGATGCCATTCCTCCATCTTAATTTGCTTTTGGTTTACTTTTTATGGGAAGCTGTATTCATTTGAGTAGTTTTCCTGGAAAACACTGGAAACATATGTCTAGTTCCTTCATGCACAACAGGGACCACTTCTGGCTTCCGTCCTTGGACAGACCAGGGTTCAGGAGAGCTGTTTGTCTTGTGGTAGGGTGGGATTTGACCTAATCCTCCTCACCGCCCTCTACTCGGCCCATTTCTGGGAAATAGAAGCCAGTGGACCCATGTTGATGCTTCTCAGCCCTCAGCGCTTCACAGGACCGCCGTCCTACCCAGACCCTCCCCAGGAGCTGGCCACCCTGGCAATGAGACAGCGGCAGAGAACCCCAGATTCAGGTGAAATGATTACTGGCCAGATTGCATTAACTAGTGAGTTTTTACAACAGAATAATAAATATTCAGTTGAGTTCCGTACTCTGTTAGTGACAGCACCAAGCCAAGATAGAATTCAATGGGAAATTAGAGGGCATTGGCCCACGCCTCTCCTTGTCTCCCTCAGCATAGGCATCCACGTGAGGATCTTCTGTCTTCTAGAAAGTGTCTGTGTCTCTGTGTTCTTCAAAGTAAACCAACAAAGTTCTGCGTGTACTTGCTTCTGCAGATAGCACTGACGGCTTTAAAAAGATAAAACCAACTTTTGGTTTTCCTGCCCCTTTCCTGGCCCCATCCACCATTTTGTGGCTGTGTTCACATCTGGTGCGTGTCTCCCAGGGTGTGTGGCCAGTGCCAGGCACGTAGTTGGCATCCAATAGGGCAAAGATCATTTCCAACATCTCATTTATCTTTACTCTACTTCTTCATGCTCTGTAGCTCCTTCCCTGGTCCTCTGTCGGAGGCATCAGTGTTAAAGATCATCTAACCTGATACCCGAACCTCAATAGCCACAAATAACTCCCAGTTATTTGTAATATATAAGTACTGGTAACCATGAGCAAATAGATTATGTTATTTTTTTGCAGTTTTGGAAACAGTGAATTTCTTTTAAAAAAAACTTTGATTCCAGTCTAGCTGACATACAGTGTTACTAGTTCCAGGTGTTGAATATAGTGATTCAACAATTCTGTACATGGCTCAGTGCTCAATATAAATGTGCTTTTAATCCCCTTCAACTGTTTTACCCATCCCCCCACCTCCCCTCAAACAGATTCTTAAAATGAACTTTAAAAAAAAATGCATCTCATTTTAAAGGAAAACTTCAAGGCCTCAATGAGCTAGTTACATTTTTATAAGCTGAAAAATAAATCTGAATCCGTTGGAATGAAATAAAATTTAGGAATGTTCCTTTGCATTCCACCTGTGGAATCTGTCTCACAGTTGGCTGATACGATTATGAATGAACCTCTTCTGGTGCGGGTGAGGAAACTGAGGCCCAGTGGTATGAAGTTCCTTGCCCAAGGCCTCACAGCTAGCCAGTGGCTAAGCTTGGACTTGAACCAGATCGTCTGAGTTATTTATGCGTCTTGGCAGCCATCTATCCCTCTGATTCATGTGGTCCCACGGAAATGTTTGGAGTGCAAGCACAGCTCCAGGTGTTGTGGCAGATGCAAAGAGCACAAAGGAGGGCCTGTTCTGGTAGACTCAGAATCAGTGGGGGAGACAGTGTTCCAGCAAGCCATCTCAGTGCTGAGTTATGTGACAAGGGCTGTGATAGAGACAAGCGAAAAGGATCACGGGAGAGAGCAGCTCAGGGTCTGGGATTGGGCATCTGGATTCTCGTGCTGCTCTTATCCAGGGCTGTGGCGATGCCACTCTCCCTGCGACAAGTAACACTCAGACGCCTCTTTCCTGCCCCACAGTCCTGTCATGTGGCAGAGTGTGTAGACTAAGGGAGAGTACCACCTCGGGGATCCCTCTGACCTGAGTTCAAATTAGGTGTACACATGACTAGCTTTGTGACATAGCCACCTCTTAGCTGCGAGTTTCTGTCTGTAAGAGCTTTAAGTGGCCTGCCTGTATTTTATAGATGTGGAAAGGAAATGAAGTCATGCATGCCCTGAACATTGCCTGGCCTATCATAGGTACCCAAGAAACGAGAGTTCTTATGTATTCTAGGCAGATAGTGGCTACACGTGCCTGCCATATCCCTTCCTCACACTGAATCATGGGCACCTTTTTCCTCTTCCCACCAGTCTATCTGATAGTACAGAGTCCTGGGGCGAGGGTCTTTCAAACAGCCTCTCGTGTGATGTAGAGCCCTCCAGTCAGAGTTATGGGCATGTCCTTTGTCAAAGCACTCATCTCTCTTGCACATGCAGGTGACAGGTCGGCCCTTAAACACAACTTGGGAAGTGACTTCCCATGAACAAAAGTCGGCATAAAAACATGGTGGCCTCGTGGTCTTTGGGCCCAGCAACTGGAAGTTGGGTTGAGTCTGTCTGACTTCATTTTTGGAGGCAGACGTAGCTCCAGCATTGCCCAAATTGGGCAGTGAGGGAATTCTCATGTTCCCAACACTTTCAACAATGTCCCATTATGCTTAGTGAGTCACAGTTGGGCCCTTGTCCATGGAACAGCATGTGTCTCTCTGTAGTGAGTACAGTGCCTTGCTGTATGTTTGAACTCATTTCATAGGCTTGTCTCCACCGCGGATGTTACTTGCCTTCTCTTCTGACGGTTGCTGGAAGCTTGTTGTATCAGAGAAAGCCAGAAAAGGAAAGTGCTGGGATTCTTTCCATTGGGCAACGGGGTGGGGGTGGGGGGTGTGGGTAGTGCCCGGGAAGGAAAGTTGGGTTGAAGATGAATTAAAAGTGAAGTCTTGGCTATCTGCAGAAAGGCACTTACCTTAGTTGGCAGGTCAAAGAAAACTGTCAGGTCAACTGTGATTGTTGTGGTTAATGCTGAGGGCTTGCTTTCCCTTAACAGGCAGAGGAAGGGGCAGCAGACTATTGAAACAGCTCCCTGGGCATACCAGGGTCAAGGAGGCACTGTAGACTGTGTGCAGAGACAGCTGATTTGTTTCTTGTGTTGTTATGACGGTGACCTCGGACAATTGCATAGACAACGGAGAACCCGGGGAACACAGACTTGATTTCTAGCATTCCAAAGGGAGGGAAGAACTGCTGGCATCCACTGAGTTCTGAAAACACCGTGGCCTGTTGTTTTTTCCCACTGCCAGGCCCATGTGCCTTGGTTGTGCTGAGCATCGGCCACTTAGCAGGGCTGCGTGAAGTGGCCGATGGACAGCCCTGCTTGCACCCTCTAAGACCTCTGTGCCGTTGCAGATACCAGATTGCCCACATCCCCTTGATTCCCTGGTGAACTCCTTGTCAACTGGAAGCAGCCAGTGGAGATGGCAGTTTCTCTAGCAGGCCTCTGGACCTCCCAGCCTTTGGGTAGCTGCCTCCGGTCCCCTTGTAAGTTTGCAGCCTGTCCTGCAATACTACGACGGAGACTTAAAGCTCCTTGACAAGGTCTTTGCTGATTGCTGTGTCTTCTCAACTAGACAATGTGCTTTCTGAGAGCAGGGACCTTGGCTGTCTTACTTGCTCTCTTAATCTCAGCACACAGGATACTTCCTAGCAGGTAGAAGGTGCTCAGTAAAAGCTCAAGTGCCACAAGAAGACATGAATGAATGAGTAACTTCTGCAGGAAATGCTGTGTGTCTGGTGAGGCGTTGTCAGTTTCCAGGAGACCTGAAATTCCTGCAATTAGCCATTCTAGTGTGTTACGCTATTGTCACTACAAGGTACCCTTTATTTATTTTATTATTATTATTTTTTAAAAAGATCTTATTTCTTTATTTGACAGAGAAAAAGGGAGTGAGAGAGGGAGCACAAGTAAGGGAATGGGAGAGGGAGAAGCAGGCTTCCCGCTGAGCAGAGAGCCCGATGTGGGGCTCGATCCCAGGACCCCGGGATCATGACCTCAGCTGAAGGCAGATGCTTAATGACAGAGCCACCCAGGTGCCCCTAGAAGTGCCCTTCAGGAGTTCCATTTGTGAGCTGTTGTTATTCCTCAGTACTTAGCATGAGTGAGTTTGCAGGATTACAAGGTACCTGAGGAAATAGACTGGGCTTCGTAATGATTTTGGGGTGGAAAGAAGGCACTATAAGTGTGTGAGACAAGGGGTGAGTAAGAAAGATCTGGAATGAGGCTGTGGGGTACTACCCAAGCAGGACCCTGAACTGAGGGGCTCCTTCTGGGCATGACACCTAGGGCTGTGTCCTTGATAGGGAAGAGCACTGGGGAGGAGAAGGCAAGAGGTCAAATGTTCCTATTAGCCTGAGGCAATGCCTGGGGCAACATTACACCTGGAGACGGGGGCCAGGGAGGTGTCCCAGGTGAGCTCCTGGTCCTTGTTTCTGGTTTCTTAGACAAGGTAATTGCCAAACCCACTTCCATTCTTTTGTTTATCCATTCATTGACCTAAACCACACTGACCTCTTGTAATGTACCAGAAACTGTTCTAGTTGTTAGGGTATGGTCAAAAGCAAAATGGACAAGTCTCCTGCCCTCATGGAGCTTATGGTCTAGTTGGGGAAAAACAGATACTAAACTGTTGTGGTACCAGATAACCAGTAAGTGTCCTGAAGAGAAATGGAGCAGGGAAGGCCAGTGGTAAGCCACGAGGTGCTGCTTTAGAGAGGGCAGTCAGCGGGTCTGTGTTGAGGAGGGGGTACCAAGACAGAGAGTAAAGGAAGGGACCCTGCTATGTGGGCTGGTCACTGGTGGGAGACAAAGAGACTGAATGCCAAGTCCAGCTCCCTTGCTTTTTTTTTTTTTTTTAAAGATTTCATTTATTTATTTGACAGAGATCACAAGTAGGCAGAGAGGCAGACAGAGAGAGAGAGAGAGAGAGAGGAAGGAGCAGGCTGCCCACTGAGCAGAGAGCCCGATGTGGGGCTTGATCCCAGGACCCTGGGATCATGACCTGCGCCGAAGGCAGAGGCTTTAACCCACTGAGCCACCCAGGCACCCCAGCCAGCTCCCTTGCTTTCAACAAGCATTTAGGATTGGGGGAAATATGTTCCATTTGGAAGTAATTCTTTCATCTGAGCTGAATGGGGGCCTTTGAAAGGCAGGTGTGCTGGGCATCTTCAGCTTTGAGTTGGCATGACACTTTCCACTGAGCCTCAGGTAGCTCCTTTGTGAGGTGGAGACAGCTTAGATCCCCTTTCCGGGCTCTCTTGCAGGTTCAGTGAGCTGACTTGGTGACTGTGAGGAACCGCGCCCAAGAGTATGATCTGTACGTCTCCCCTGGGTCAGCCTTCCGGGTGCGGAAGCCCCACAGCAGTTGGTGGCCCGCTGATCCTGGGGAACTGTTGGACACCCTCCTTCATGCCCTCAAGCCTGATCCCCTGACCTGTGCCCCAGGACTCCCATTAGGGTTAGGTTCCCACAGCGTAGAGGTGAAACTGAACAGCCTTGTGACCTGGGGCACGTTACAGTCCCTATGCTGTTTCCATATCTGTAAAACAGGATCGGAGAGTACTGTTTCATGGGGTGTGAGAGAAGGGAACGGATCATGCCAAAGGGCCTGCAGCCATGCCTCCTACCACATCGCCCTAAGTAAGTGTCTGACTTTCTGCCCATTACTTCTGTACCTCCCCAGGGCCACTGGGACTTCCTGTGGAGAAGAGGCCTGTTCCGTTCATCATTGGCTCCCAGTGGCTCCGTGAGGCTCAGCAGAGGGTAGGCCTTCAGTTAATGTCTGTGGGTGTGTGGCTGGATGGGTTGGTGGGTAAGTGGGGGCAGGGAGGCTCCTTTGTATTTCTCCTTATGATCAAGGCGGTGAAAGCGGTGAAAGAAAATGTGGAGGGTGCTGACGGTAGAGTTTGGAGAAGGGGCAGAGCACGATGTAAGCTTTCCTGCAGGCATGCCTGAGGATGGAGGGAGAAGGCCCCTGACCGCCCTCAGCTGGTCCCACAGCTGACTGGGTGTGGGCTCTGTGCCCAGCGTGGAGTAACGTTATCTGTCTCTGCTCCTCACAGCCGCCCTAGGGGGCAGCAGTGGTACAGCTTCCCTCTTCCAGGCGAGGAAGCTGAGGCTTAGAGAGGTGAACTGACTTTCTTTCTTTCTTTTATTTTTTTGTTTTAATTTAATTTTATTTTTTCAGTGTTCCAAGATTCATTGTTTATGCACCACACCCAGGGCTCCATGCAATGTGTGCCCTCCTTAATACCCACTACCAGGCTCACCCAACCTCCCACCCCTCTCCCCTCCAAAACCCTCAGATTGTTTCTTAGACTTTCTTAAGGCCACACCCAGGACAGTTAATTCCAGAACCTTCGTCCTTAGCCCTGATGCTCCACTGGTGGGTCTGTTCCTCAGCCACATTATGAACAGTTCTGCTCCACAGTGCGGACCTAAAAGGACTTACTCTTCCGAAGTCCCTCTTTCATCTGAGGTGAATGGGGACCTCTGGCAGGCAAGTGTGCTAGGCATTCTCAAGTGGGGGTTGTTTACTCCACGCTCTTCTAAGGAAAATTCTATGATCTCTCCAGAGCAGTTTGGCTGAGTTCATTCCGTTCACCGGTAATGATAAAGCTGGTGTCTGGTGATGTACACCCTCAATTCAGAAATTTGATCAAAGAAATGTGAAGTTGAGAAAAAGGCGGTGAGATCTTAGAATGGAGGAAACACAGTGTTTATGGAGGGTTTACGATACACCAGCACCTTGTATATTTTCTCAGTAGTCTTTTTTTTAAAAAGTATTGATACATGCTTTATTTATCTTGTATTTTCTCAGTAGTCTTTACTCATAAGGGCTCCTCCTGAGATTGGAACTGGGTCTCTTAGGCTTCCAAACCTTACCCCTTAGACTGGGAATGAGTAGTTGGTTGTGATGAAGAGAGGGTTCCCTGAGGTTCAAAACCCTCTGGGCACACAGTGTCCTGTTAGAAGTCTGAGTGTGCGTAAGTTCGTAATTGCTATGTTTTCCAGTCAATTGACAGCTCTGTCATTTGCTGAAGCTTAGAGAATGTTGGGTTTTCTACCCACCTCCCCCTCTCAGGGGAAATTTCACTGCTCAAAAGAAATCCCAGTGTCTCGACCCAAAAGAACTGAAAGCAAGGACTCCAAGAGATATTTGTAAACCCATGTTTGTAGTAGCATTTGTCACAAGAGCAAAAGGTGGAAGCAACACGAGTGTCCATCGACCGGCGAGTGGATAAGGAGAATGTGGTACATACATTCAGCGGACGACTGTTCATCCTCAACAAGAAGGGATATTCTGACACATGCTCCTGCGTGGTTGGATCTGGAGGACATGGTGCTGGGTGACATAAGACAGACGCAGAAGGACAAATCCCGTCTGATCCTACTCACATGAAGTCCTTAGAGCAGTCACATGGGAAGAGATGGGAAGAAGGGTGATGGTTGCCAGGGCCCATGGGGAGGAAATAGGGAGCTGTTGGTTAATGAGTATAGAGTTTCATTTTCTTCATGATGAAAAGAGTTATGGAGATAGATGGAGATAGACGCAACAGTGTGCTTCATGCCACTGAGATGTACCCTTAAATATTGTTATGACAGCAAATTTTGTGTTGTGTATATTTTACCGCAATAATAACAACAAGAGCAATTCCAGGTGCTTTGGTGCAGTTTAATATTCTCTGATGGGAAGGATTTGAATTTCACTTCAAGGAACTTAACTCTTTCTGATCCTTATAAGTTAATGGGTAGGAAGTGAAGTAAGGTGGGGTTCTGTTGGGTTTCTCCAAGTAAAGCTGGTACTTGAGTAACTCCTAAATTCCTGGACATTGTTCTCATGGGTGGAGAATGTCCCACCTTCCTTCCCTTCTGTCCCCCTTCCTCCCTTCCTCCCTCCCTTCCTTCCTTCCTTCCTCCCTCCCTCTTTTCCTTTCCTCCCTCCCTCCCTCCCTCCTTCCCTTTCTTCCTTCCTTCCTGACGTGTTTATTAAATGCCTACCATGCACCATCCGCTCTGTCAGACACTGGACATAACATGTGATCTGTGCCCAAATATGCTCACATTTTCTTCCATTTTTACTATGTTTTTGTCAGTGTATATGCTGTTTTGCTCAATATTGATTCATGCTCCATTTATTTTCTATGCTTTTTTCCCCCCAAAGCAGAATTGAGCAGTCGCTTCTACTTTGACTTCTGATATTTCACGAAGGCTGAGCTGAAGGCTGCACCACCAGAAGCTTGGTGAGTGTGGGTGACTGGCCTTGGCTGGGAAGCTGCCGAGCAGTTCAAGTGGGAAGGGCCCCAGAGAGTCAAGTGAGTGCTTTCAGTTTTCAGAGTCTGGCATCGTGGGAATTTGCCCGGCGTGCTGGATGGAGAGAGGCTGACTTGGATTCTGTGGGCTTGGAAAGACAGTCAAAAGACTCTTCCTTTCCCTGAAATAGCCATGCATTTGTTTAAAGACTTGAAACGGTTCTGATGCTGGAATTTCCCGCTGTGTTTATTTTCACATCTGGGTGATGGTCTTCTGCCACTGAAGGACTTTTAATGAATCACTTCAGAGATGGCTTTTAATGTTTCCCAGATGAGAGGGGGCTGGCGCCTGTCTCTTTTCTGAGGCCTTACAGGGCAGGACTGACTTGGCTGCCTGGAGCTGTCCCTTGGGGTAGTCAGACATTTTTCGCTTTTCTGGGAAACCTGTTCCTGCAGAGCTCCTCATCACAGGGCTCTCTTTCCACGAGAGGAAGTGGGGAAAGGTGGACTGGAGTATAAATTAAAGAGATAGGCTGGTTTTAATTGGTTCCAGATGTTCTAGGTTGCGCTTGCTTCGGTAGCCACTGGCAGACAGCACCCCTCTGTGTTCCCAGGCTCTTGTCTGCTGTGGTGGGAGCTCCAGGAGCCAATGGTGGCTGGGGTGGCTTCCAGGGCACAGCTTGGAAAGCTTAGGAAGGTGTTGGCTTAGCTCAGGAGTCATTGGCTGCCAGGCATCGTTTGATGGACACCTGTTCCCAGGGCCCTCAGCAAAGGCCAGCAGTGGTCAATGTCTCTACGACCACTTTGGGTCAATGGTTTCCACTCACTCTTAGCCTGACAGATGGGCTCACTTTGTGGTCACATCCCTGCTCCGTGTCCCTCTGTCACCTCTCACTCCAACCCATACTCCATGTTGCAGCCACATTTCACACACTCTGTTCGCTGCCTTATTGTTGCCCCACCCCAGATCCTCCCTCCACTCTGCCCTGCCCAGCGCTAAGCCCCAGGGATTGGTACTTGGGGTGCATCACCTAGACTCCCCTGCCCTGCCCTCTGGCTTCCTGTTGAGCTTGGTGGCTGGGGAGCCCCATAGGCGGAAGGGAGAGAGAGGTGGTGGTATTGATTTCCTTGGCCCCCATTCTGTGGGGTCATCTCGGGCGGGCTATGTGCCTTAGATGCCTCAGATCCTCTCAAGGTGGCTCGCTGTCTTCAGATCACTGCTGCCCGCCTTCATCCTTTTGAGTCCAGGGGTGGTACAGCCCTTCGAGGCCTGCACTATCCCTTGCGGTTTCCCTGTATCTTGCCATATCTTTGTCAGTCATCTGTCTTACTGAACACTTCCTGAATTCTCTTAATTTGAGTATTCCTGCTGGCGATTAGACTGATAGATATATGGTGTCATTTTCTATACTTGAATCTTTTCCATGTTGTTTTTTCTGCCAAGAATTCTGTTCTTCGCCATGGCTGCCTATTGAACTACTCCATGTCCTTCAAAATTCCACTGAAATGTCACCTCTGGGATGACTATCTTGAGTTCCTCATAAGAGTTTATTATTGCCCCCCTCCTTGGCCTTCTATTCTCTTTGTGGTGTCAGTCTTTGTGTGTGTGTGTGTGTGTGTGTGTGTGTGTGGTGTCAGTCTTTTTTTTTTTTTTGTGGTGTCAGTCTTGTTCATAAACCCTCCATCCCCATCCTCCCTCCTTGCTAACAGACCTGTCCAGATGTTCCCCTCTTCAAAATTTTATCATGTTTAATTCCTTCAAAGTCTGATTCAGTGACTGTCTAAAGTGCTTACTTCAATGTGAGGCCCGGTATAGATGCTTACTAAATAGTAGCTCTTATCAGCCTACTTCATACTAAAGTGTGAATGGCTGTGTGGTTTAATCCCTTATCCCTCCCAGGAGCAGCTTGTGTTTATAAAGGACCTTTTAGAGTTAATATTCCCTTTAATGACTCTAAATTGGCAGAGGGGTGAAAGGTCAGGGGGTCTGTCTCTGGGGCTTCTCAAATTATACCCAGTCCAAGGCCTCTCTGTCTACAAGTTTGAGAAAACAGAATCACTTCGGGTCAGTATTCAGCATGCAGACACTGCTTGGAAAGGGGACAGGTTGCTCAATAGTGGCCTGGGGGGGCAGCATCTGTGGAAAAAGACAGATGTGACTGGACACATCTCTGTTCAGCTAATATACCCTTCTAGTGCTATTGGAATGTGATTTTCTAAATTGTGACTGGCTGACTTTCTTCTCTTGTGGTTGAGTTTGTAATAACATAGACTATGACTCTAGTTTTGCCAAAATGGAAAAAAATGCCATCCAATGGATTTTTATGGTGGTTCTTAAACATTTTTTTATTATTGGAGATGTAGCTCAATAAGTCTTTAATGTCCTGCTTTGGGGCTGACGAGCCAAGGTCCAGACTTATGAGGTTGGGTGTGGGCAGTTGAGGGGGCACCTGGGAGGTGCCAACACTGGTTTAGTTGCTCTGTGCAGTTTTGCCTAAAAATGGAGCTACCTACGTAAGTACAAAGGCAGAATATTTTGATCACCCATGGCTTGGGGCAGAGATCAAAGCTAAGTGTCTCACTCCTCATTAACTTCAAGAAGCCAGGGAACTTGCTCTTTTCCAAGAAGTCCAAGTACATCCTTCCTGGACTCTGGAGAATCACAGCTCATGTCTTGGGTAGTGGAGAGGCAGGTCTGAATGGAACCACCTCTTGCAAAGCTGTCCCCCTCCCTGCTCTGTGAAGAAGGGGTCCCAATCCGACATAGTTCCATAATCAAGACATCTGGGGACATGTTTTATAAGAGCGTCCATGCAGCTGGCAAAATGGTAGCGTTCTTGGGAAGAACCAAAAGTGGTGTTTGCTGAGTGTCTTGGAGAGCTACTAGGGAAGAAGGTCTCTCAGGGGGGTGATAACATCAGGCGAACAACATGGAAGGCCCACGCACCCTGTATTTGCTTGCTCCCCCATCCCCTGCCAGCTTCTTGTGTCATCAATGTCCTGAATTCTCCCTTTTCCAGGAACGTCTGTGTAGTTACCGTGCGGTCCCAAAACCTGGGAAGGGAGGCTTGTGAACTGGACTGCAAAGGGTGTCTGTCCTGGTCAGGAATGGCAGCCCAAACTGACCTTCTGCATACCTGAGCTCTCCAGCCCCCTGCGGTCACGGTCTCTATCACCCAGCATGGCTGTGCCTACACACACCTCCCTACTCGGGAGATGCTCGGGAAGCATTTGCCAATGGGATAACTCAGAACGGTAGGCTCTCTGTTGTCCTAAGATGCAGTTCACTTCACCTCTTCTCCTCAGTGTTTCCTTTTCCTGGGCTGGGCCCCATCTCCGGAGGCTACTTCCATTGCTCAGAGTGACACTCTCACTTTGTGTCTCTGGCCTCAAGATGGCATTCCTGTAATTCTAGCTCTATGGCTTCTGGCTCTTGGACTCTGAACCTTCGCTGCACGTTGCAACGTGGAATAGGGCAAATCCGCCTTGTTTCAAAGAACGGCACATAAATACATTCAAGACATTTCAAAAATTTCTAGTCAAAACATTTTGAGAAGAACAGCCAGATTTTGTAAAGAAAAAAAAAAAGGGCAGTTTCATGGGCAAAGATACTCTTGAGTAATTCTACGCTTGGGTGACTGTCCAAGTCAAGAAGCCGGTTCGGACGAGCATTTTCAGGAATTGTAGTCTCTAGGCTGTCATTGGAGCGCCTTTTGTGGGTCACATGGGGGGGGGGCCTGGTCCTCTCACTGCGAGGTTGCCCTTGACCTGCCCTCCCATAACCCTCCCGCCCCTCACCATGGGATTCTACATCAGGAAGGTAACAGGTGAATGTGATTTGCCTTAGGACAGGTGGTGCAGGGATCCAGGTGAACTAAGCATCACTTTGTGTGCTTTCCCCCCACACCTGGAGGCGGGAGTGTCTTCCCTGGAGACACGGGGGGCATTCTCCTGTTGCACCCGAGCACACCTGCTGCTGGTTTCTGACTTCCTGGCCCCTGGTTCAGGTGCATAGGGTAAAGCCAGAAGAACCTGTGGCGGAGAGCCTGTGGTGACGTGACTGCTCCTGACTTCTACATTTGTGGTGTTCTCTGACCTGAGGTAGGTCTCTTTACACCTTTGTGCCTCAGTTTCCCTCTTCATATGGCATAAGATGGTAAATGTTCTGGTGCAGCCTGTGGGAGCTCATGTTCTGAAAAGGGCTCTGTCCTCACCGACCCCATTTCCTCCCGTCTCCTCAGTGGTCGCTTTTCATCTCTTGCTACTTCTCATTTCTATTTCACTCTCAGCTGGTTGCCAGTTTCTATCCCTCTTAGATGCATGTTGGTAATAACTTGAGAGGTATTTTCTTTAGACACCCTAAAAGTAAAAGAGGATTCTGGAAGGCCAAAAACCTTCAAGATGCAGATGAACAAACTTCCAATGACGGTATTTCAGCAGAGATTTTTTTCTTTTTCTTTTTTCGAAAGGGAGTCTTTTCTAAAATGCCTCATATTCCATCTCTCCCATGGTGGCAGAGGGGACTTTATATAATGGAAACCATCAAGTTTGCTTTTTCTTGCTTAATATTATAACATCACTGTATTTTCCTTTAAATTATTTAAAAATCATTTAAATTATTTTATAGGCCTCTACTTTTCTGACATTTACTTATAAAAAATAAATAGTGCAGAAAAATTGAAGGAATGTTAGAGGGAATGCTCGCATACCTGTCACTCAGAGTCTACATGCGTTAATATTTTTCAAAATTTATTTTGATTGATGTATTTTTAAATTAATAATTATTTTTATTTATTTTTAAAATTTTATTTTAATTTTTTCAAGTTTTTTTTAATTACATGCATTAGTATTTGACAGTGCATGGTTTTATCATGCTTCTGTTCATTCAGCCCTTCCTCTCTACATCTGTCCATCTGGAATTTTGGGGGGTGCATGTCAGAGTAAGTTGCAGCCGTTAATACACACCCTCAGTATACTTTAGCATGTGTATTACTAGAGTTCACTATTTGCTTGTAGCTCTTTCTGAACACACAGTAAAATGCACACATCTCAAGTGCACTGTTTGTAGACAATAATTTCTTAAAATGTCATTTCTATTTTCACTGTGGATTCCCACACTTCTTTACAGAACAGTTAATTAATTATAGTGCCCAGGTGACCACTCTGTATTCCCTATTTGGAAGCTGGAGGCCTAGACTCCTTTCTTCTTCAACAAGAATTGTTGCCCCACCTGATTCCCATCCAGTGTGATCTCTTGACCTCCAGGCAAGGGAGGCAGACCCTTGGTTTCCTCCTCCTCCCTCCAACCCTTGGTCAAGGGGGCCCCGAGCCACTTCCTGTGCTGCAGCCTGGCCTAGTCCAGCCAAACCCAGAGATGCTGACTCTGTCGCCCCAACATAGTTAAATAATGACAGACATCAGCTACCATGCCAGCCACTGTGAGGTCCTTCGAGTTTCTGAAGACTTTGCCTTCATGTTCACTCATTCAGACCTCACTGCAGCTCAGCGGGGTACCCATCATGGTGGCGATGCTGGGGCTCAGCGTGGGGAGCTTGTGCGGTGTGGTCTGATGCAGGCCTGTGTGGCTTCATGTGCTGGGCTGTTCCCTGGGGCCCCACAGAGCTTTCACTTGCACTGAATTCACAGGCTGTGAAGTAGTGGCTGTGCTTATTGCTAAGCATATGTCATCATCACTTTCTGGGAAGTTTGATTTGGGCACGGTGTTACACTGCCGGGGGTGGGGTGGGAGGCTGGTTGCAGACATAATGACATCATTTGCTGGTCACATGACAGAAGATGTATAATCTAGTGGAAAGACCCTTGGTTTTGGAATCAGCACCCTGGGGATAACCAGGCTCTCCTTAGGTGTGCCTTTGGGCCTGTGAGCCCAGATGTATGAAGGGTTTTTGGTTTTGTTTTGGTTTTGTTTTTTTTCTTTAAAGAGTTATTCCTTAGAGAGAGAGAGTGAGCACGAACAGGGGGTGGGGGCAGAGGGAGAGGGAGAAGCAGACTCCCTGCTGAGCAGGGAGTCTGGCGTAGGGCTTGAACCCATGTTCAAGATCATGACCTGAGCAGATGGCAGATGCTTAACTGACTGAATCACCCAGACGCCCCAGATGTGTGAAGTTTTATCTCCAGAGAGAAGTAAACTTCGGTCCCTGTCTTCATGGTTCAAACAAGGCTACAACTGGATGCCCTTGGGCCAGCTATGGTCCACGTGGTATTTGCTAGAGAGTTTTCTTCTCTTAATTTAGATTGTCAACACTTAAAAATTGAGAGGATGTATGTAACAACATCTTTTTCCAGCTTACCTTAAAAAATTTGAACACGTGGGCAAAACAGTTCCCTGTTAAGGCATGAAGCAGCTGGCTGGCTTGGAGGCAGCTGAGGCTTGGTCCCTAGTTCTCCACAGTCCCCACCATTCTCGCTTGTCTCCCACTTCCTAAGGCCAAGTGGCAGTGGCCGTTTCTCATCCTGTTGCGTTGTGGTTTTGCTGACACAGGCTCATTTGACTCACTGTCTGCCTGGCCCCTGCGGGCATGTGGGTTTGTAGACAGAGCAAAGACCACATACCTCATGGAGCACATCCTTATTATTTTCCAGAAGGGAGCCACAGTTCAGGTCATTTGCTGTCTATGAGAATCAAAGATCAGGGTGTTCTCACGGCAGTAAACACATACAGGTACCAAGGAATTTTCGGAAGGTATTTACTTCCCAGCTGGTCACACACCGTTGGTCATACAGAGCTTTGGGCGAATACTGTGACTGAATCTAGGGCTGTCCGTTTTAGTCTTCCAGGAATTTTCAGCACATACCCCTCCCCAGCCTGTAGTTTCCAGGTGGTTGCCCAGGGCATGGTAAACAGCACTCCTTCTTGATTGTGCACCCTCTTCCCTAGGACTTCAGTCTGGGAGTGGCGACGGTAACATAGCATTTCCCCAGGTGGGGCAAGCATTTAGGTAACACACAAGCATTTTTAAAAAATGGTAATTGTTTGGTATTTTTTTCATAACTACTAAAAAATATAACTAGCACATCAGCACCTCTCTGATTTTATTTTATTTTTTAAAGATTATTTATTGTTAGAGAGAGAGAACTAGCAGGGGGTGGGGCAGAGGGAGAGGGAGAAACAGTTTGCTTGCTGAACAGGGAGCAGAACTTGATCCCAGGCCCTGGGATCATGACGTGAGTCTAAAGCAGATGCCCAACTGACTGAGCCACCTAGGCGTCCCAAGTCTCTGAGTTTAAAAATATCATTCCTTAGGAGGAAGCTATGTTTTATTTATTTTATTATTTTTTATACTTTTTAAAAATAATTTATTAGAGAGAGAGAGAGAGAGAGAGATCACAAGTAGGCAGAGAGACAGGCAGAGAAAGAGGGGGAAGCAGGCTCCCTGCCAAGCAGAGAGCCTGATGTGGGGCTCGATTCCAGGACCCTGAGATCATGACCTGGGCCGAAGGCAGAGGCTTAACCCACTGAGCCACCCAGGCACCCGGAAACTATGTTTTAAAAAGAATAATTTTATCTTATCTTATTCTTTTTTTTTTAAAGTAGGCTCCACACAATGTGGGGCTCGAATTTACAACCCTGAGTTGTACAAGACCTGAGTGAGCTGAGATCAGGAGTCAGATGCTTAACTGACCGAAGAGTTATTTTAAAGTTGATTTACAGAGAAAAAGCAGGTAAATGCTGCTATAGGTGAAAAGTGACAGCAAAAGCACATGACATTTGATTCATCAATAACTGAAGTTTGGGAAAATCTGCATGGGGCCTCTGTCATCCTTTCCAGTGTCCTTGGGCCATGTCCAGGAGCAAGAGATAGAGTCCCCTTTCATCCTTTCCCTCACTTCCATTGTTTCCCTAAGTCTGGGGAACCTTGACCTGGGCATGATGGGAAGCTTTGCTGTTCGTAATCACAACTTCTCCAAGTCAATCATGTTGCCTTTGCAAATAGGCCCTTTATGGGCCTTGAAGGCAGTATGCTTTTGAAACTAGGGCAGGGAAAGATTCCCATTGTGTGTCCTCTCTTCCTTGGGGTAGAAAATTCAGAACACCTTGGCTGCTGCATGAGTGGGGGAATTATCCTGGGGTAATGAGAAATGGCAGGAGAAGAACAAAACCCTTACCAGTTAGTAGTTTTGAAGAAACATCCCATCGTAGGTGGATGTGGCAACTATATGTATGAACAGCAGTTGTTGGAAAGAATGTAAGTTATTGGAAAGAATGTAAGTTGTTGGAAAGAACGCAAGTTCAAGTAAACGAACTTGGCTGAATTTCTTCACCTCTCTGCAGAGTGGCACGTATCATGTTTTTAATGAATGGTTGCCTCTGTGAGGATGACGACAAGCCAGGATCTCTCTTCCAGTGCTGCTGTTAATTTAGAGAGAAAGAAGAGTTGTATCCTGAGGTTTTGTGTTGGAGTTTTTGCCCAGGAGACTATCTTGACAGAGAGCAGTCTGTTGACATATTAACGGCCATGCCCTAGGGGCACCATTTTCCTATGCCTTTGTTTGGTCTGCGGGGACAGGGAACATTCTATTCTGTTGGTCATAAGGCCAGACAGTGGGAGGAGAGGGCAGCTCTAGGCACTTGGCTACTTTCTAGGTTGGGTAAAAGCCAGTGAGGACTGCCTACAGCTGACCCACCTGGTTTCCAGGCATGAATGTAGGTAGAATTTAATAAGTCCCAGCTGAGGGTCCTGTGGAGGGAAGGGGACACATGAGTGTATTGCTTTGAGTGGACATCACTAGAATTCTTACCAATGCATAATTAATACAAAGGAGAGAAAGGGGCCTAGGAAACTAGCTTGCCTTCTCCCAGAGAGAACTCCCCATTGAAAATGCATTCTTCTCTTCGGTGGGTTTTTATATAATTTGCAATTACTGTCCCTGGTTTTGCAGTGACGACATTTTTTTTTTTAAGTAATTTTTTTTTCCTCTTTTTTTTTTTTTCCAATTTATTTATTTTCAGAAAAACAGTATTCATTATTTTTTCACAACTCCCAGTGCTCCATGCAAGCTGTGCCCTCTATAATACCCACCACCTGGTACCCCAACCTCCCACCCCCCCGCCACTTCAAACCCCTCAGATTGTTTTTCAGAGTCCATAGTCTCTCATGGTTCATCTCCCCTTCCAATTTACCCAAAAGCACATACCCTCCCCAATGTCCATAACCCTACCCCCTTCTCCCAACCCCCTCCCCCCAGCAACCCACAGTTTGTTTCGTGAGATTAAGAGAGTGACGACATTTTCTTGTTTCTGTGCTTTGACCCTCCTCTCATTGGTTCCAAAAGGATCTAGCCCTGCCGATATCTTGACTTGAGCCAGTGAGACAGCTTTCAGACTCTTGGCTTCTGTAATTGTAAGAAAATGAACTTGTTTGTTTTTCTTCCTAAGGCACTAAGTTTGTGGTGATTCGTTGGGAAAGTAGTACACATAGCTTTCCTCCATTCAGTCAGTACATCTTTAATGTGCATCATCTGTGAAGCAGCGGCCATCTTTTCTCTTCACAGTGCCTCTGCAGGGGAAGGTGCCAGTGGGAGATATCCCATCCTATCCAGTTATAGCTGAGGTGGTGACTGGTGGAGGAACGTTCGCCTCCATGCTCTTCAGAGGTTCCTGCTGGCTCTCTTTGATCAATAGGGCTCTGAGCCTGAGCTCAGGAGTCCCATCTAGAAGAGGGGAAGGGCCAGGATGTTTGGAAGCTGTGAGATGGGGACACTGTTGTGTACTGGTAGCATTGTCCCAGCCACAAGAACCAGAGCTCGGCTTGGGCCAAGCACAGGGAGCTACTGCTGGCATCTGGATGCAGTTATTGCAAAAGCAAGGACAGTAACTGCAAATTACATGAGTTTCCTGGTACCACAAAGGTGGTGGCTTAAAAGGTAATGGCTCAAAACAGCACAGGTTTATTTATTTATTTTTTTTACGGTTCCAGAGACTGGAAGTCAGAAGTTAGGCAATGCGCTGGCCTTCTGGAGGCCCTAGAGGAGAATTCATATTCTTGGGGTTCCCACCTGCAGAGACCACTTGCATGGCTTGGCTGCTGAGCATGGCTCCAGCTTCAGAGCGCAGCACCCTGGCCTCTGGTTCGTCGTCACATGGCCTTCTTTTCTGACTCTGACCCTCTGTGTGCCCCTCTTTTAGGGAGGCTACAGGGTCACCTCCCAATCTCAAGATCTTGAACTTCGTCACATCTGTAGGGCCCCTTGTTCCAAGGTCACAGTCATAGGTCCTAGGAATGAGGACAGGGACATCCTTGGATCTCAGTACTTAGGGCCATTATTCAGCCGACTGCTGATCCTCTTAGAGCAAGAAGGTAGCCAGTGCACTCTGAGCTTCAGTGGAAGCCTAGTCTGCAGCTCTGGAAGGTGATGGTTGGTATTCAGAGCCTTTTGCTGTGTACTTGTGAACTCTACGTAGTTTGAGGGCCTCCTGTAGCCACCACTTGGCCTTTGCTGTGCACTTATCTGGTGCAAGGTCATGGGGTCTTCAGTGGCCTTTCCAGAAAAGACCATAGAAATGTGATCATGAGATTCTGTGAAAAGCACTCAGCAATTACTGTAAGACCCAGGGAGCTGTCTGGGAAGGATTCAAAAACTCTTATGACAGATGCCTGTGGATTTTTTTTTCCCCCCACGGGGCTTTAGCTGTTTCTTTTCTGAGCACTTCCTAACTAATCTGAAGCCAAGTGGAGCCTGAATCTAAAGCCCCAGGTAAGGCCATGTTGATCAGGACTCCCATTCTTGCTTTCTCATCTACCACCACGAGAACATTATGTATAGCAACTGGAATTTGGGTTCCTCTAAAAAAATATCTTGGGCCATGGTGATCACACGCGATTTAAAGATCCATGGGGATAATGGAAAGGGGTGGGGTCTGCAGGCACAGCTTGGAGAACCACTGGAGTTCATAGTGAGAAGAGAGGATGGAAGGAAGGGCAGCGCTGTGAATGCTGAATCCATTCATTCATTCATTTATTAAATTTTATTTTTTCAGTGTTGCAAGATTCATTGTTTTGCACCACACCCAATGCTCCATGCAATACGTCCCCTCCTTAATACTGACCCTTTTAAAGATAAGCAGTGTTTGGAAAGGGTAGATGGTAGGGCCCCAGCTAATTTCTGAACTGCCATGATTGAGTGTACTATGTGCAGGGATAGGCTAGGTAAGGAATATGTAGGTAGTCTTTACTTACAAATTAGCCAGGATTGGTTAAACATGAACTGGCTTAAGCAAAAGGAAAAAAAAAGAAAGGAAAAATTTTGGCTCAAATATCTTCAAGTTCCCATAGATAGAGGCTGCCTTCAGGCATAATTGGATCTGGGGGGTCCAAATGTGTCATCAAGGCTCTATCTCTCCCTGTCTCTCAGTTCTGCTGTCTTCCCATTAGCACCAAGGTCCTCTGGACTTGCCTTCTATCAGCTAAACAACCTCAGGGGGGAAAGAACAGTGTCTTCCCCCCAAATTTCAGCATCTGTTTTTGGACTGATTTCCATTGGCCTAGTTTGAGCTGTGTGACCATCCTTAAACCAATTAACATGTGACCAGGAGGGTGTTATGCTCTTATTGTCTGGGTCTGGGTCACCGGTCCCTCCTGTGCTGCAGCCATGACAGGGGGTCAGACCTAACCGCACCACCAGCCCTGAGAGTGGAGGAAAGTTGGCTCCCCAAGAAAAATCAGTTGTTAATGGAAGATGGAAGAGCAGGTGCTGGTGAGGCAGAAATAGCAAAACGTCCATGGCAACTTACAGTACTGGAAGGGCTTGTTGAAAGGCTGTTCGATTACTTTCTAGAAGGAAAGGAGCATGTGTGTTGCTGTTACAAATCTTTCTGAGAACATTTGTGTCATCATCCTTGGCCCTCATTCTCAGTTAGGGGGCAAAGCCCATCAGCCTTCAAGACAACTGGGGCTTATTTCACAAAGTTGACAAAATAGGGAACAGAACACGGACTTTGTAAAAAAAGCAAAGAACTAAAACAAAAAACAGAATTGGAGATCCTGAAAGTTCAGAGCAGTGTCTTTCCTAGGTGTGCTTCAGGGTACATAAAGTGAACAAAAAATGTTTACTGATATATATAAACTGTATTCAGAAATACCATTCATTAAATTTACCTCCAGTGAGAGACTCTGGGAAGGTCTTAATACTCTGGGACTCTCGGGCTTTCCCTTTTAAAAAGGGAAGGCTTGTTCTGGCTAGTTCTTCTGGCCATGGTCCAGTGAAGCTTGCTCTGTTCTATCTCCCAAATTCCCTTTCAATTTCCTGTGGAATTCTTCCCTTTTTTTCTTTTCTTTTTATCTTTCTTCCCTCTTTCTTTCTTCCTTTCTCCCTTCCACCCTTTTTCTCCCTCCCTCCCTCCCTCCCTTTCTTTCTTCCTCTTTCTCTCTTTCTTTTAGAGATCCTGAATCTTTTTTTTTTTTTTATGTGTTTTTTTTTTTTCCCAATTTATTTATTTTCAGAAAAACAGTATTCATTATTTTTTCACCACACCCAGTGCTCCATGCAAGCTGTGCCCTCTATAATACCCACCACCTGGTACCCCAACCTCCCACCCCCCCGCCACTTCAAACCCCTCAGACTGTTTTTCAGAGTCCATAGTCTCTCATGGTTCACCTCCCCTTCCAATTTACCCAAATTCCCTACTACTCTCTAACGCCCCTTGTCCTCCATGCTATTGGTTATGCTCCACAAATGAGTGAAACCATATGATAATTGACTCTCTCTGCTTGACTGATTTCACTCAGCATAATCTCTTCCAGTCCCATCCATGTTGCTACAAAAGTTGGATATTCATCCTTTCTGATGGAGGCATAATACTCCATAGTGTATATGGACCACATCTTCCTTATCCATTCATCCGTTGAAGGGCATCTTGGTTCTTTCCATAGTTTGGCGACTGTGGCCATTGCTGCTATAAACATTGGGGTACAGATGGCCCTTCTTTTCACGACATCTGTATCTTTGGGGTAAATACCCAGGAGTGTTTTGAGCCTGAATCTGCTTCCTGGTTATTTATAAGAGCTGTGTGCCCCCCAGAGGTGGCTGGTTTTTCCAACAGAGACATAGAGACATAAGCATTTTTGTCTTCAGTGTTCCTCCTTCATTTGAATGTGGAGTGAAATGTGACCAGACCCAGGGTTTGGTCAGGGGTCGCCATTCCTAGAGGATGACAGTAGCAGTTAGAATTCTTTGCTTGGAAAGTAACAAAAGACCCAGCTCAAACTGGCTGAAATGCTACAAGTATTTATTGGTTGGGGTAGCTCCCCTGTCCAGGGATTATAAAGTTGCAGGCCTAGTTCGATTAGGCATTTCACCTCCTTTGTTCACTAATGTAAAACCCTGGACACTTAGAACACTGTTCAGAACTCAATACTTTTTGAATGAAGAAAATTATTCTGACCCTGCCTTTTCCATGAGTTGGTTTGTGGGTGAAGAGGCAACATCTTCTGTCTGTCTGTCTGTCCTCCTTTCTCTCTTCTCCCCTCTGCCAGCAGTGCTAACACTTGCATTGTTATTTTGCTAAATGCTCACAACTGCCCAAGGCCTCTAGCATTTTATAGAAAAGGAAACCAAGGCCAGAACTCTGGAAGAATTTGTCTTCGGACAGTCCTTTTACCCTCCTGTAGGGCACTGACGACAGAGATTTCTCTTCTAACTTCTCACCCCGTATCTTCTGTCTGTATCTTTCAAATGAGCCGCTGCCCCTCAGCCGGCAGGATGAGGAGCTGAAATTCATTTTCTAGTGCTGCTGGTCTATATATTTTCAAGTTGGCAGCCAAACCCTTTTCTAATCATAACTGCTGTTAGTCTGTGGAAGGGGAACATGTGGCAGCTGGAGCACTCCTTGGGGAGAGTGGAGAGCCCTGGCCCACCCTGGGGAGAAGCATTGCTGTCACCACCCCTCCCCCATCCCCAGGCCAGGTCTCCACAACACTGGAGCTGTACGGATTCTAGGTTCTCTGAATTTATACCTTTTAAACCTCCAGAGCATCTCAAAGCTCACATCGTCTTCTTTCTTTATTTCTTTAAAGGTCTTTTATGATGATGATGATGATGATGGTGACGATGATGTTCAATTACCCACTTTGCCTTTTTTCAAATGACCAAATGTACCTTGATTATGTGCTAGCTGGATTTCCAGCTCTTTATTTCAAACAGTAAATTTTTTTTCATTCTCTTATTTAAAAATGTCTCATGACCTTGGGCTGAACCTCCTGATGGAGGAGGTTCTCTGGCTTCTCCTGCCACTCCTTATGGATTATATATCAAGGAAATGCCTCTGATGCCTGTTGGGCCCTGACACCCTTCTGGAAGACAGACATTGAGGAACCAAGTCCAAGGTGAGAAAGAGGACAAACAGAGCCCAACAAAAAAATTATGTGGTTTGAACTTCAATCAAGACCCAAAAATCCAAGGCAGTGTGCGACAGGTCCCACGTGGTTGCCAGGATTTTTAAAATGGGCCTCTCTTGCCAGGCTGAGGATCTATAGAGGCTGGCCAGAGATAACACTGAAGAGAAGCCAGGAGTCTCTCCAGTTGCGGTGTGGGATCTGCAGCAGTAGCCTGGGCCCGGGCCCACAGCATTGCATGCTTGCTCCGCTGGGTCACTTTACCACACCACACTGCCTGGCTCTTTGTGAACCCAGACAAGAAGAAGACGCCATTAGCAACCCGACTGCCAAGGTGTTCCTTCCTCTCAACCCCCAGCTGGGGAATTATCCTGTCAGGTGACATGGGGACCCATGCAATAGAAGGCAGAGCAGGTAGGCGTGCAGCACCTGCTTGAACAAACTTCTTGGTGAGTGGGCGGAGGCCCATCTGCCTGGAGGTCTGTCTTTGTCCGGCATTGTCAATCACGGTCTTAGCAGAGAGGTGTGAGGGACGTAGCTTTATCACAGTTGTGGCTGAAGCAAAGCCAGGATAAGAAGGCCATTCTGTAGCTGACAGGAAGCAAGCTCCAAGAGGTCCCAGGCTCCAACCAAGCATGAAACATAACAGAGAACCATGTCAGGTCTTGGGTTTCGATTCACAAAATCAATTCCATCATCTCCACATCACCAGGAACGCCTGCCTTTAACTCCCTTCCTGAGGTACCAACTCTGAATGTCTCTCTCTTTGCTCAGAAAGGTTCCTTCAGGTCTGAAGACCTTTTTCATGGATCCCTTTCCTCCCTGAAGTGGTTTCTGGGGCTGTATGGGAATGCTCTGCCCCACCGCACAGGAGCCTCTCATGCCCTGTGGGACCCACCTGGCGGACAGAGTGGGCCCTGTGGCTTCCAGAGTCACACGTAGGACATGAAGCTCCATAGACTGGGGGCCAGGCAGAGGCTTCACAGGACCTTGGGGAAGGCTGTGCTACTGAGCAGGAGGGTACCACCTTGTGCTGCCAGTTGCTGGCTGGGAAGTAGGCCTTTGAGGCTGCCATAGAACTTGCCACTCATGACTTCCCGTGCCCAGACTACCTGCTCTCCAGTTTTGGAGGGCTGAGGTCTTCCGGGCTCTGGTCTCTGCTGGCCCTGCTTCATTTGTTTCTGTCAGGATCTTTATCGCAGCTACAGCTTTTTGTTTTTAGGGGTACGTATAAGAGCAGTTTAAATATTCTCTGATAGTTTCTTTTTTTAAATTTATATTTTATTCTCTCCTAGTTCAATATATATGTGTGTGTATGTTACACATGTGCAGCCTTCTGTGGGTATTGAATATGGAAGCAATTACTCGAGGTTGCAGTAATTACTTTTATACAACTAGAGTTGGAGACTCGTGAATCAATTCCATGCCCATTAGCAATGTGTACTGGAGCCAAGATTTTTCTTTTCCTTTCTTTTTTTAATAGGACTGGACAGTGTTGAATCCTTGAAAAAAAATAACACTTTTTTTTTTGAAGCTGACAGCACATTCCGTCTACTCGGCAATGTAGAACTAATGAAGATGTAAGTGTAAGAAAACCTATAATTGAATCCAGCACGTAGCAAGCATAGTTTAACACAAAGCACACCCAGCTGAAATCACATGTGCTAGCTAGCGGTCTAATCCTGTCAGGGCAGCCAGCACCAGGAAATATTTCTGGATTGTGTCTCAGGCGGTGTTTGCTATCCGTGTAGTCAAGGCGGAGTAAAAATGGCTTCAAGCTAAGTCAGGGAAAACCCAAAGTGCCTTTGATAAGATTGGCCTTTCGTGGATTATTTAAAGGATAAGGAAAGATAAAATAATCCTGAGAAGCTGAGGTGTTTGGATGAGAGATCTCAGAACTTTCTTTCCGTTTCCAGTGTTTGTCAGCTCCCTGCGTGGTGGCCAGAGGTATGTCTCTTCCCACATTGCAGAATTGGGGCAGTCCCTCAGGGACTTTGCCTTTTGGTCCCAGCCCTCGGATTTCCAGCATTCAGGGCCTGATCAACCCAGCTGACTAGTTCCCTGCATCCGAGGACCCCTTTGATGTGTGGTCAGCGTGGGAGGGAGACTAGAGTGGAAATATGTGTTTTCCTTTCAAAATTCTTGATTGGTGATTCACTGCCAGGTGTCCCCAATGCCCCCAGCTGCTCTGTCCCCTGCAGTTGCTCCCTGGGGACAAGCACTCCTGAAGCCTCGTCCTTGGCTCCGCCTTGCTTCCTGGCTGGGGAGGGAAACTGTGGCATAGCCCCCAGAAACCATGCTCTCTTTGGTAGGCAGGACCGTTCCTTTGTGAGCTTCTTAGACCCGCCAGCCTCACAGAAGGAGCACCGGACTTCGAACAGCTTGAAGTTGAATGCCTTTAAGCATTCAAGTCGGCTCCTCTAGGGCCCATCACTCCTTGTTGTTTCCCACCCAGCCATATATGGGTTTTCTGTGGCTCCCTGACCGTCCTTGACTAAGATCACTAGAGCTGCGCTTATGTGGAAACTGGAACAGATTTACACAGTGACACCCACCACCAGGCTGCCCCCGCTCTGTCCCCGGTCCTTTGGGTTGAAGGCATGCTTCGCGGCCTGGCCCCCATTCTGCTCCCAGTCTATGGAAGCTACCATGACCTTCCGGGCAAGGCCCAAGAGAACCGGGCCAGATGTGCTGCCAGGCCCTTTCCCCAGAACCTCAGAGGCCTGTGTTCGGAGCTGCACGGAAGTCCCTGGGGGTGTACTGAGCAGGCGGCCTCCGTTGGGACACCCAGCCCTGTCAGCTGTTGAGCCCTAGTTGGAAGAGGCATTCCAGGGACATTCTTTCTGTCTGGATCAGCAACTTGGCCTGAACGATGAACCAAAAACCGGAACAAACTGCACCAGTTTGCTCAACCTCGAACCAAATCCAAATAGTTTTTATATCACTAAGAACCAAACCAGAGTTCTGGGGTTTGGTTTGGTTTGTTTTCCCACCAAAGAACACTCAGTGAACAAGGCCAAACATGAACAGGACTCTTCTACCTCCTCAGGAGACTGAGAGGGAGCATGAAGAGAACCTTGGCATGGATTTTGGACCCAGTTGGCTCATGGGCTGGAACACACTAGAAGGCAGGGTTAGGTCTGCAGAGATTGCACTTGGTTGACTCCAGGATGGAGAAGCTGTGGTGTCAGACCTCTGCTCAGAAGCCGGGCCAAGTTGCAGAGCCCCCTCTCTGTGGACCGTGTCCTGTGGTGCGGGTGGCCCCAAAACTTGCTACCAGGCAGCCATGATGAATGCAGGATGTCAGCGGGCAGCATAGCACCATGCAACAGGTAGGGATTTGAATAAGATGATGTTGGTTTTTCAGAATTTTTTTCCAGTCTATTCTTGGTAAGTCAGGAGGCAGTTAGTTAGCTCCTGGCACATGCTAAGGCAAACCCCAAAGAAGTAACAACAGTGTGACTCCTGCTGTCTCGGAGCCCATTGTACGCTTTGGGGGTGACACTACAGTGTACTGAAGAGAAGCTGTAATGGTTTAAATAGTGTACCCCCACCCCCCAAATTTATATCTGCTTGGAAACCCAGGAGGCGACTTTATCAGGAAATTGGGTCTTTGCAGATGTCATTAGTTAAAGACCTCGAGGTAAAATCATCCTGGATTTAGGGTGGACCCTGAATCCAATGACGGGTGTCCTTATAGTAAAAGGAGAGGACCTAGAGAAACATGGGGAGATGAAAACTGTGTGAGAACAGAGGCAGAGGTAGGAGGGGAGCAGCCACAAGTCAGGGGGGTGCCTGAGCCCAGCAGAAGCTGGAAGAGGCAAGAGAGAACTCTCCTCTGGTGCCTTTGTGGGAACCACAGCCCTGTGACTCCCTGATCTCAGACTTCCAGCCTTCTGTATTGTGCAGGAGAATAATGTCTGTTGTACTAAAGCCATCCTGTATGTGACGCTTTATCATGGTGGCCAAAGGGCACTAACTCCAGGTAGCCCTGGAGACCCCAAAAGCCTGCCACACCCACACCTCCTCGCTGAGGAAATGGTATCTTCTGTGTAATTAACCACCACATCTGTGTCATGTGGCGTCTTTACCCTAGTCCACATAATTGGACAAAGAATTGGTTGGACACAAACAGGCCACCCCTGTGGGGCCTGTTTCCTCTAGATGGGAAGGCCTTTTACCCACTGTCCTTTGACCAAGGGAAACACATATAACCCGTAGGGGCATGATGGGAATAGAGAGATGGGGCCAGGAGGCAGAAAGCACGAGGCAAGCAGAGCAGGAAAGAGAGGGAGAGAGAAGGAGAGAGAGAGGAAGGCTATGTTGAGAGGGGCAGTGTCACTAGAATTGGCAGCCGCATGAGCCCCTCTGAGAGGATATGTCCCTGTGACGCACCACAGAAGCCTGAGTCTGGTTGCTGTGACCATTCTTGCTTTCTGAGCTCCTTCACTTCCTCTGGAGTCTTACAGTTCACCCCCAAGTCCAGAGAGAAGGGGAGCATTTCTCTGTTCTCTGCAGTCCGAAATAGCCCCACTGACGCACAAACACCACGGAAGTGAGACCGCCACAGAAAGATAGAGCTCCCTGTGGTTGTGTTTCATTCAGGGCTCAGCCATATGAACTGCTTGCTCGCTGTGTTACCCTGTGCAGGTTGCTTGACCCCTCTGAGCTGCGGTGTCTTCTTGTGTCAGACCAGATTACTGTCATCCTTCAGAGTATTTTGTGAGGATTCAATAAGCTGTAGAAAGTGACGTAGCCACCACAATGCCTAGCACAAAGCATGCCGTTGACAGTTTCCTTCCCTTCCAGTGACTGTACTTTGCACTGGACTTGGGTCTGGGCTGGTGGTGTTGGAAACAGACTGTGTGCTTCCAGTTTGAACCAGTCTGGCAAGTGGTATTTTGAAAATGCTTTGGTTGGGTTTAATAATACAATTTAAGTTTAATTTGTTTGGAAATTTAGCAAATGAGTGTGGTTTTGGGTCCTCCCCGCTCTCTTTATGTTTGTTGGCTTAGGACTCCATTCAGTCCATGTCCCTGAAAGAACCCTACCATATAGCATTAATTTAATCAGCAGAAATCTTGCAGAAATAGAAAATTGGAAACCACTAGCCTGCCAGAACATTCCCTGGCTTATCAAATATTTTTTACAAGTCTGATAACACTTAATACATCATTAGACCTAAACAGTACTCTGCAGCCAAATCGGCTTTGGCCTCACCCACCTTTTCCCAGCGCTGTGCCTTTCTCTCTTCCTGTACCTCAGTTCCTTAAGAGAACGAAGAACATGAGATTTCTGTAATGTTGGCATTTTCATCCTGAGCACCACAACTTAACAACAAAAGAGAGTTTGGACAAAACAGATGCTATGATCTGTTGCAGCATATTTTGTCTTTGGAAGGCTGAAATGCATTTCAAGCCCTAGACCATATTTTTCATCCTTTCTCTCCTCCACACCCCACTCCTCCTCCTCCTAACAGCTGTGCTCAGCAGGCCTTTTCTCTGGCCGAGCCGCTCTGCGAAGTGGGTCTCCTTTAGCACACCCTTCCTGATACCGTCACCTGCCGAGCTGAGTGGAAGGCAGGGCAGAAGAGCTCGGTGTGAACTGGAATATTTGTCTGCTAGGGCATGTGAGGGCAGTGGGACTTGGGGTGAGCATGTGCACAGAGGATGCAAGGGGTTCTACAATATTTTCTTTCTTAAAAAAAAAAAGATGTGTGGCAAATATAGCATAATATTAAGACCTGACAAAATTAGAGGTCACAGTATGCGCTAGTATCTTCAAGGCTTATTAAATGTTTGAAAGACCTTATCATGAAACTTTGTTTTAACAGTACTTGGCCAAGAGAGGTTTTGGACTTAAAAAGAAATGAAAGCATTTGCTGTGTTATGAAAATCTTCAGTTGTAGCAGTCCCTACAAAATTTTCCCTGTGTCAGTGGGAACTGGGGTATTGACATGGGCCTCACATTTGAATGACTTCCTGAGCATGTTTTGAGATCAAGGTTGGAGTAGCTTTTTTCTCCCAAATAAAGCCATATGTCCAACCCATGGACCCGGTCTGGACCCTTGAAGGATTTGAAGGATTTGAACAATTTGAAGAAGACCTTCTCTGTAGTGGTATTTTTTGTACTTTCCATCCAGAGCTAGTTTATTTCTCAAGATTGAGATCTTGTTTATTTCTCAAATCTTGAGGTCCCTCAAGATTTTTGATCCCTGCTGGATCAGAAAAGAAGTATCTGTTCAGTAATTGCCCATGGCCAGGACACTGGTTCCATTGTGAAGGTTGTTTGTGGATTCTCAGAACAATGTGTGTCATGGGAGGGCCACTGCACGCTTCCCTCCTGTACATGAGGGGATATATGTGCTCCTGGATCTTGGTCTGTTGGTCACCCGTGGTCCTCTCAGTGAAGCCCTATGGAGCACCAGGGCTGGGGCAGGACAGCAAGTTCATGGCCAGCACTGAGGCAAGCTTTAATTTGCTCCTGAGATGGTTAAGGACCAGGGTAGTGCTATTTATAGACTTGAACTTCTTCATGATAACCCAGCGCTGCTCACATATTTTTTGTTTCTCTATTGAGGTATATAATTACCCTTTCCCTGGCTATGAACTTCTAGTATATGGAGCAGCCCCACACACACGGACCTCCTTAGACCAGCGGGTGACTTCTTTGACTTTCTTGGAAGATCTGCCCGGTGATCTCAGTCTGTCTTCTGGACTGCAGCCCTGGACCAGGGCTGAGTGTGTGCCGTGGAAGTTTGGAAGTCAGAGGTAGGAGGTCATGTCCTGCACTTTCTGGTCACTTGAATGGACTGCTTTTTTCTTATCTTTCTCAGGGCAGTGATAGTATCCAATCAGAATGCTGCTAAGTAAATGAAAGCGCCCCTGCCGGCCAAAGCCGGAACAAACTGAGCAAAAAAATAGTGTTGCTTTATTACCCAAAGTATAAAATAAATATCCATGAGTCCATACTAATATAAACAAATGACTGATAAATCAGTAAACGAGGTAGAAGAAACAACACTCTGTGCAGATAAATTCCAGAAAATGCATGTACATTCTTCACCTTAAAAGAGGGAAGCGTAACTCCCCATTCCTCAAGTGTGGGCTACCCACAGCAACTTTCTTCCAAAGAAGACACTAAGCAAAAGGAGAAAAAAGAGGAACTTCCCAGTGGAGGGACCTGAGAAACATCTCCTTAGCCAGGAGATCAAGGTCAGCATCAACAGTCATAAATCATGTTGATATGTTGTAATGAAAATAGTTCTTCATCTCTGTGACCTATCTCTCTCAAGCCCATAACCTCAATCTAATCATGAGAAAAACACTAGACAGATACCAATAGTAGGACATCCTGCACTATGCCTGACCAGTGCTCTTCAAAACTATCAAGGACTTAAAACACAAGGAAAGTCTGAGAAGCTGTCACAGCAAGAGGACCCTGAGGAGACGTGACTGCTAAATATAACATGCCATCCTAGATGGGATCCAGAACCAAAGGGCATTAGTTTAAAACCAAGGAACTTGGGGTGCCTGGTAGGCTCAGTTGGTTAAGCATCTGACTCTTGATTTCAGCCCAAGTCATGATCTCAGGGTTGTGAGATCGAGCCCCATGTGGGGCTCCACACCAGGCATAGAGCCCGTTTAAGATTCTCACTCTCCCTGTGCCCCCTCCCTCCCCACCTCTCTCTAAAAAAACAAATAAAAAAACCTAAGGAAATATTGATTAATGATTAAATTATTAATTAATTAATTATTAAATTAAATTAAGTAATTAGCTGTCAATATTGGTTCATTAATTGTGACAAATAGGGCAACCTGGGTGGCTTAGTTGGTATTTTCCTTCGGTTTAGGTCATGATCCCAGGGTCCTAGGATCCAGCCCTGCCTTGGGTTCCACTCAGAGGGGAGTTTGCTTCTCCCTCTTCCCCTCCCTTCTGCTTTATGTACTCTTTCTCTCTCCAAAATAAGAATAAATAAAATCTTTAAAAAGGAACCCTATTAAATGGACGAATATACAATACCAATGTGAGATGTTAATAATGGGAGAACTGTGTGTGCAGGGGAGGCACATATGGGAACTCTATCATATCTTTGTAATTTTTCTGTAAATCTAAAATCTTTCTAAAAAAATGAAGCCTATTAATTTTAAAAAATTAAAGAAAATAAAAAACATACATAGACATATTATTGCAAATATTTGTGTTCCACACGTGTGTAAATTGTTAAGATGTTGTCATATTTATTTCAAGTTTATTTCTTTATTTTATTTATTTTTAAAGATTTTATTTATTTATTTGACAGAGAGATCACAAGCAGGTAGAGAGGCAGGCAGAGATAGAGGGGGAAGCAGGCTCCCTGCCGAGCATAGAGCCTGATGCGGGGCTCAATCCCAGGACCCTGAGATCAAGACCTGAGCCTAAGACAGAGGATTAACCAACTGAGCCACCCAGGCGCCCCTATTTCAAGCTTATTTAAGAAATAAATTATTAAAACTGAGAAACATTACTGGGAAGAGCAAATACGGATTTGAAAGTGCTGCAGTATCTGGGGTGGGTCAGAGATAGTCATGAGTGCTTTGTCTCTCCCCACACCCAGGGGTAGGATTTATTTCTTCATCTTCTCAAATCAGGGCAGAAATGATGCTGTGGCCCTGCAAAGTCTAGCCTTGAGCAGCCTGGTGGATTTGGCTTTCTCCCTGCTGGTGTTCCACCGCCATGCTGGGAGGCAGCCCAAGCAGCCACTTGGTGAGGCCCATGATTCTTCTCTACTTGTTGATAGCCTCACTGAGCCCCCAGCCAACAGCCAGCGCCAATTTGACAGCCATTTGAATGAACCACCTGGAAAATGCATCTTCCAGCAGCAGCCAAACTGCCCTCACTGATGCCACATGTAGCTGAGGTGAACTGTCCTCACCAAACCCTGCCCAAGCAAACAAAGGTGGTTGTTTTCAGGAACTAAGCTTGGGGAATGATTTGTTAACATAGCAAAAAGATAACCAAAACAGCACTGTACAATAAGAAAGATTTGACCCCATGTCCTGTCTTTTACTTTTTGATTAAAAAAATAATTCTTCCACAGGTTGAGATGTTTTCCAAAATGCTTCACCAGTTTTCTGGGATGATACTTTTTATAATTTGATGTAGAATCTCTTATCATGTTTTATCTCTTGACCAGGTGAGAAGGTTTTAGCCATGGTCTCTTTTTAGGGCAGGGTTTTTTGAAGAGTGCCCTACAAAATGGAAGAGACCCACACAAGTCACTAGCGCTGCATTGTCCAATATGGTAGCCGTATGTGGTTACTGAGCACTTGACATGTGCCAGAAGCATACAAAACTCACCAGGTTTTATTTTATTTTATTTTTTAAAAGATTATATTTATTTATTTGACAGACAGAGATCACAAGTAGGCAGAGAAGCAGGCAGAGAGAGAGAGGAAAGGAAGCAGGCACCCCGCTGAGCAGAGAGCCCAGGATCCTGGGATCATGACCTGAGCCAAAAACAGAGGCTTTAACCCACTGAGCCACCCAGGTGCCCTAAAACTCACCAGGTTTTAAAGCCTTAGCACTAGTCTTCAAAAAAGAATGGAAAATATCTCATTAATAATTTTATATTGATTATGAGTTGAATTGGTAATATTTTGGTGTATTGTATTAAATAAAAGATATTTTCAAAATTAATTTCACCTATATCATTTATTATAATGTGGCTACTAAAAGTTTTAAAATTACACATGTGACTGGCACTAGTTTTCAATTGGATAGCACTGCTCTAGAGAAAAAGGTTCTAGGTCAAAGTAATTTGGGGAATGCTACTTAGTTATTCCTTCCTGAGGAATTATAGGGTTTGCTTTTCTTTTTTCTGGTCTGCTCAACTGTTTGTATATGATTGGTGCCATTTCTTCTATAAATATTTAGAGGAATTTACTTAGGGGAAAGCCATTTATGCCTGGAGAGTTCTTTGTATAGATATTGTTAACTACAGCTTTCACACTCTGATAGGTATAGGACTATTACAGGTTTTTAATTTTCTCTTTTATCAGTCTTTGTTAGCTTTGTTTTTCTGAGAACTTTTCATTTTATCTGAAATTTAAAATTTATTAATAATAAATTATTCATAACATATTATAATTATCTTCTAAATATCTGTTGCATATGAACTGATGTCCTCATTTCAATTCAACTGGTAATATGTGCCTTCTTTATTATTTTCCTATCAGACTTCCTAGAAATCTAAAATTTTTATTATTCTTCTACAAGTGCCAACTTTTATGCATATTGATTTTCTCTCTTGAATGTTTGTTTTGTATTTCATTAATTTCTGCTCTTAGTTTTTATTATTTCTTCCTTTCTAGTTTCTTTAAGTTCATTTGCTGTTTTTCTTATTTTTGAGATAAATGACGAGTTTTGATTTCTGTTTTTATCTTTTAAAATATATGCATTTAAAACAGTAAGTTTTCTCTTAGCACAGCTATAGCTATATCCCCTGTGCTTTGATATGTTGTATTTTCATGACTTCCAATTTCCACTGAATTTTTTTTCTTTGACCTATTTAAAAGTATATTGTTAAATTCCTAAGAAAATGAGGAATTTTTACTTATTTCAAAAATTTATTTCCAGCTTAATGTTTCTGTGGTCAGAGAACATATTCTGAGTGATTTCAATCCTTTAAAACTTGTTGAAACTTCTTTTATGGCCAGCATAAATGTTCCATGTATACTTGAAAAGAATGTGCATTCTTTTCTGCACAGTGTTCTGTACATGCCAATATGTCAAATTTGTTAATTTTGTTGTTTATCTTATAATCCTTACTGATTTTTTCCCCTTTCTGCACCTTTTATTGGGAGAAGTGTGTTAAGTTTCCCATTATGAGAGTAGATTTGCCTATATTTATAATTGTCAATTTTTCTTTATTATTTTGAAGCTATGATTTTTACATACATATAAATTGAGAATTTAATGTTTTCTTGGAGAATTAACCCTTTTATCTTTATGAAACTTGTATCTTTATCCCAATCTTTTTGCCTTGAGTCTTCTTTGCTATCAATATAGCTCTTCCAGCTTTCTTTTGAAGAGAAGTTGTATGGTATATTTTTATCATCTTTACTTTTTTAATTACTTTATGAATTATGCTTAAGGTATATCTGTAGTAAGCAACATACGTTGGATTTTATTTTTAATTTAGTCTAATAATTATAGACTTTTAATTGAACTACTTAACCATTTACATTTAATTACTGATATATTTGGGTGTATATCTACTACCATGCTAGTTGGCCAATCTACTGGATAATAAATGGAAAGTTATGTTAACTTCTCCTTCCTGACCCTCTTTACTCTCTCTCTCATTCCTCTTCCTACCTCATTCATTAACTGTTTCTATTTTTGTTTTTCTTTGCCATGCCTCTCCCTTTTCCCAAACTTCTAAATATTGGAATTCCTCTTACCCAATTCTCAGAATCAGTTCTTCTCTACTCATTCCTTAAGTGATCTTATCCATTGTCATGGCGTTATATAAACTGCCAACTCCCAAATTTATAGCTCTACCCTGGACCTCATCCTGGAACTCCAAATACACATAGCCAATGTCCAACCTCACCATTTGGATGTCTAACAGATATTGCCAAACTAATGTTTCTAAGATTAAGGTCCTAACATAGAACTTCCATGTTATGTTTTTTGCAATTTTCCTCATCTCAGTAAATAGCAACCCCATTTTAGCCCTTCTTAAGTCAAAACTTAGGACCATGTTTGATTCCTATCTTTCTCTTTCAGTTGACATCTCATCCACCCAGAAGACTTGTTGTTGTTACCTTTAAAATATATCCATAATCTGACCAGTTTTCACCACTTTCTCTGCTTTCAGCTTGGTCCAACCCTGTGTCAGTTCTTACCTGTTTTATTACAGTAACCTCCTACCTGGTTTTCTCGCTTCCAGTATAGCTTCCATGAAGCCTACTCACATAGCTGCCAGAATGATCTTTGTAAAGTGTATGCCACATTGCATCACTTCTTTGTTCAAGACAAAATTGGCTTTCTGTCTTATTCAGAGTAAAAGCCAAAATCTTTTCCATGGCCTATAGAGCTCTAATTGATTTAGTTCCAGGTCACTTTTCTGACCTCGTCATCTACCACCCTTCTTTCATTCACTCTGCTCCAGCCAATCTGATCTCCATGCTGTTGCTCATAAATACCAAGCATACTGTCGCTTCAGGGCCTTTTCACATGCTCTACCTTCTCTTCCCTCATGCCTTTGTATGGCCCACTCACTTCCTCCAGGTGTCTCTTCCAATATCCTTTTCTGGACTGTCTTATATAAGATATTAAAGGATCCTCATTTTTTTTTTTTACCCTTTGACATTTTTTTCCTATACCTCTCACCACCACTTGATATATTATATTCATCTTTTGATTTATTGACAGTCTGTTTCCTCCAACTATAAACTCTGAGACACAGGAAGTTTGTTTTATTCCCCGATGTATCTCCAGAACCTAGGTCAACTTCTGGCATATAGTAGACTACAAATAAATAGTTACTGAATGAAAACCAAATGCACTTTTACAACAATCCTGTGAAGCTGAGAGGTGAATATTGTTATCTGCTTACCAAAGAGGAAGCTGAGACTCAGTGCCTTGAGGTGTTGTATAGAAATCACATAGCCATTAAGTGGCTTAGCTGGAATTCAGACACCTCTTTTTCGGCTCAGTTTAGGATATATTGCATAGCAGCACATATCTCAACCATGGCAGATTCCATACTGCCAGTCAGTGACGACAAAAATTGGAAATAAGGGTCAGGCAGACTCTGAAGTCACCTTTGCTCCAGTTTCTACATAGAAAAAATAAGGAAAAAAAGACCTTGTGATGTATGTGGCTTCCTCAAAGTTTGTTATGGGTAGAAAAGAGTGGGTGCTGAGTGAGCGAGTTAGTGAGCATTTGGAAAAGGTGTGGCTTGTGATCAGGATGCCCTTCCAGGGACTGGGGAACTAGGATCATATATAATGAGGCAGGGAAGTTTTTTCCAACATCAAATATGAACTCCCTATTCAGATTCTAAGACTGAAGGAAAATTCATACATTCATTCAAAAAATATTTATTGGGCAACCTACAACGTACCAAGCATGCTGTTCTAGGCACCAGCATTAGAGTACTAAACAAAACAGGTCCTTGCCATCCTCTAGTGGAGAAATGATTAAGTCTAAGTGCATTATCACCAAATGAATGAATTTCAGAAGAACATGGGGTTTCCTATTGAGAGCACATTCAGTAATTTTTCACAAATTACCTCCTTGTTGAAAGGAAGGACTTGTAGTTAGAGACCAGAATTGGAAACTGTGAGATGTCACATTGGAGCCACAGCTAAATGGACACATGTCAAACCACAGAGAAGCAGATTAGGGAGGGGTGTCAATGGATGAGATGAGAAGTAACTGGTATTTGGTAGATACAATTAAAATATCTGGGTGGCACAGAATTCTCTAATCTAGAAAAATCAATTTGTCCCTTCTGCCTGGCATATAGGCTACATTCCTTCCCTTCCCTTCATATATGGTCATATCACTGAGTTCTATGGGTGGAAGTGTTGAGTGAAATTTTTAGGTCTGGTCCTTAAAATCTCTTCTGAAGCCTTTCAGTATGGCAGAAGTGCCACCAGCCCAAGTCCCCGAATGACTGTCTGGAATGTAACTGTTGCTGACTTGAATCCCCACCTTCAATTGCTATGCAGAAAGGATCATCCTTCATATTCCAGTTTAGAAATTTGGGATGTTTGGAGTTCTGGAATTCTTGAAAACTCCCATAGACTTTTTGGAGTCTTTGAAAGAGATTCTTGGTGGGCACTAAGTTTCATGAGTTTTTCTCCATTTCCCAGGCTCCCTTGCAGTTATTGTGGTCATGTGGCTCAGTTCTGCCCAGCAGACTATGGGGGAAAAGGATATATGCTACCTCCAAACTTGGGCCATGAAGTCTCCCATGTAAAACTATCCATTTTCTAGCTAGCTGATACAAGGGCATCTTTGAAGCTACAAGATGGCAGAGCCACAGTATTAAAGGATTCCGGGCTCCTGGGTGAGCAGTTAGGAAGAGCCCCCTGAGAATATGAACATCAGAACTTGTATAAGAGATTGGTCTGTTTTTATTACTTTTAGTCCCTGATATTTGAGGTTGTTTCTAAAGCAGTTAGCCCACTCTGGCTAATGAGTATTTGTTGCTGTACTATAGTCTGCTGTAACTAATGCGCCAAGTGTGCAATGGGCCCAACCCCAAGACAGGAGAGTCTCAGCTCATACTAGAGTGAACTGTGAAAGAAGGCACAGGGACTGTTTTATTTTATTTTTTTTTAATTTTTAATTTTTAAAATTTCTTTTTGGTGTACCAGAATTCATTGTTTATGTACCACATCCAGTGCTCCTTGCAACATGTGCTGTCCATAACACCCACCACCAGGCTCACCCAACCTCCCACCCCTCACCCCTTCAAAACCCTCAGATTGTTTTTCAGAGTCCACAGTCTCTCATGGTTCATCTTCCCCTCCAATTTCCCCTAACTCCCTTCTCCTCTCCAACTCCCCATGTCCTCCGTGTTATTTCTTATGCTCCACAAATAAGTGAAATTGTATGATAATTGACTCTCTCTCTGCTTGACTTATTTCATTCAGCATAATCTCCTCCAGTCCTGTCCATGTTGATACAAAAGTTGGGTATTCATCCTTTCTAATGGAGGCATAATACTCCATTGTATATATGGACCACATCTTCCTTATCCATTCGTCCATTGAAGGAAATCTTGGTTCTTTCCACAGTTTGGCGACGTGACCATTGCTGCTATGAACATTGGGGTGCAGATGGCCCTTCTTTTCACTACATCTGTATCTTTGGGGTAAATACCCAGTAGTGCAATTGCAGGGTCATAGTGTAGCTCTATTTTTTATTTTTTGAGGAATCTCCACATTGTTTTCCAAAGTGGCTGCACCAACTTGCATTCCCACCAACAGTGTAAGAGGGTTCCTCTTTCTCTACATCCTCTCCAACACACGTTGTTTACGGTCTTATTAATTTTGGCCATTCTAACTGGTGTAAGGTGGTATCTCAATGTAGTAGTTTTTTTTTTTTTTTACAGATTTTATTTATTTGACACAGAGAGAGAGATCACAAGTAGGCAGAGAGGCAGGTAGAGAGAGGGGGAAGCAGGCTCCCTGCTGAGCAGAAAGCACGAGGTGGGGCTCAAACTCAGGACTGTGAGACCATGACCTGAGCTGAAGCCTTAACTCTCTGAGCTGCTCAAGTACCCCATGGGAACTGTTTTATTTAACACTCTGTCCTCACTGCTTTTCATAGTACCTGGCACATAGTAGGTGCTCAAAAGTGTATGTTGAAGTGATGGTGTATGACCAAACAAATGTCTGTTTAATAATGTTTTTGACATATTCTGACTAAACCCCCAAATCTAGCTCCAGGGTTCATGATATTCATGACACAGTTTAATTGTATATAGTGTGGGTTTTGAAGAGATATGTAAAAGACATTGGAGTCAGACAATCCTCAGTCTGTTTGTGACCTTAAAATCATGTAGCCTCTCTGGGCCTCAGTGGCCCAATTTGCCAAACAGGGAGTTTTGCTCCCCACCTTACAGATGTATGGTGGGACTGAATGAGGTAATGTCTGTAGAGAGTCCAGCTCTGTCTACCACCAAGTGGGTCTCTTTTGTTTGCACACGGTGCCACCAGTGGGTATCATGTGATCCTTAGAGAAGATCCAGGATGGTCAAGGGATTCCATGACAGGGCTTATGAAGCAAGGCCAGTTACTTAAAACATTCCATGAGATAGAGAAGGCCGGGGTGTTCATAAGCATATGAGAGGCTCATTCATAGAACGAGATAATGAGAGGCAGTCTGGAGCTGTGAAAAGAGTTGGCTCTGGAGGTAGACGTGGGTTTGAATCTTGTTTATTTTATACCCAACCACTCTTTCCTGAGGGCTTATTCTGTGCAGAAGCTGTTCTGGGCACCAGGAATCCAGTGGTGAAAAAGACAAAGGTTCTAGAATGCCTGGTGACACTTTCAGTTCCATGGGGGAAAACCATAATAGTGAAATCTATCACAGCTGTGCTGTGAAGAAAAGTAACTAGCTTACTAACTCTGTGACCTTGAGCAGGTTATTTTTATCTCCATGAGCCTCAGTTTTCCTCATCAGTAAAATAAGAAGTGTAGTTTCCATCTTCCTCTTTGTAACAATTACAATGCTGTATGTACACCAATTAGAGCAAGCTCATGGCTAATGAGGAGTCAACCGCAGCTGTTGTTGTTACTGTTATCATTGTTAAGCTCAGGATTAGTGGCCATACATGACCTGATGCTGAATCTCCTGACTCTGATTGCCTTCATTGTCCCTTATTATTAAGGACTACTTATAGGGTACTTATAAAGATGTTAGCAGAAAAGTGTCTTTCTTGGGTGTGTGTCTGTTGTGAATATTTAAGTTATAATTGATAGAAACATGAACTCAAAATGGCTTAAACAATAAAAGTGTTTAATTTAAAAATAAAATTTCTTTGTAGTGAGAAAACTTCTTCCCCTAGAAATCCCAACAGAAGGTGTTTTATGTCTCCTTTGTCTAGGCTAGGTCGTCTTCCTATCCCTTAGCTAATGACTAAATATAGCCTATTATGGCTTCATTGATTTCCTGGAGCCGAGGGTGAGATTAACCATACCACACATGGGAAGGGTGGTCTCCTCAGGGAAAAGGGGGTGGGGGTGCTCTTTTACTATAAAAAAGAAATGGATCAACAGCCAATAACTGGTATCCACTCGTTTTTTCAGGAAGCTGAGATAGACTGGCTCCCCCTCCAAGGTTGCTTCGCTCTCTGATTTCCTTTGGATTGAGTATTTTTATTACCCATTTTATCTCATTTACTATTAGCTGTCATCTTTTTTGTTCTTATTTTTGTGGTTGCTTTAGGCTTAATAGTATTCATCCGTATCCTATCACAATCTGTCTTCAAGCAATATTATATTGCCTCATGTGTAGTATAAGAATCTCAACAAAGTATATTTCCATTTCCCCACTCCAACTTTTATGCTTTTACTGTCATTTTGTACATTTATGATAAACCCACAAATACCATGTTAGTATTTCAGTTTAAATAATCACTTAAAAGACATTTAAGTATTAAGAAAAAAAGTCTCTATCAACATAGTTAGCATTTCCAGTGTTTTTTATTTCTTTGTATAAATCTGTATTCCCATCTGTTATTGGTTTCCCTCTATCTGAAAAAAGTTCCTTTAACTTTTCTTGTAATGCAAACCTTCTGGTGACTTTTTTTTTTTTTCCAGTTTTTGTATGACATCTTTATTTTTTCACTAGGTATAGAATTTTTGGTTGACAAGTCTTTTTTTTCTCTTAGTACTTTAAAGATGTTTCTCCCCTACCTTCTAGCTTTCATGAAATCAAAGGAGAAATGTGGTGTCACTCCTACCTTTGCTCCTCCTTATATAATGTATCTGTCTTTTTTTCCTGGCTGCTTTTAGGATGTTATCTTTATTGTTGGTTTTGGGAAATTGGTTTATGGTGTATTTTGAAGTGGTTTTCTTCATATTTCTTGTTTTGGGAGTTGTTTGAGCTTTTTAGTTAGCTGCAATTTTTATTTTTCATCAGATTTGGATAATATTTTACCATTATTTCCTCAAATCTTTTCTTCTGTCTTCATTTCCCTCCTTTGGAGTTCTAATTACACATATACTAAGCTGTTTAAAGTTGTCACGTAACTCAAATATACTATCCATTTTTAATGTATTTTTTTCTGTCTGTGTTTTACTTTGAATATTTTTTGTTGCTATGTTTTCAAGTTCGTGAATCTTTTCCTCAGTGTCTAATCTGTCTTTAATCCCATACAATGTCTTTTTAATATCAGACATTATAGTTTTCATCTCCAGATGTTTGATGTGTTATCTTTTCATATATCTTCCATGTTTCTACTCAACATGTTCGTGTTGCCTCTAACTTTTGAACATATGGACTGCCGTTATAATAACTGCAGTTTCTGGCATATTCTCTTCTGCCAATTTTAACACCTGTGACATCTCTGCATTGTTTTCAATTAATTTCTGTGGACCATATTTTCAATTAATTTCTGTGGACCATATTTTCCTGTTCCTTTGAATGTCTTCCTGGTAATTGATTGGGTGACAGACATTATAATTTTACCTTCTTGGTTGCTAGCTACTTTTATACTCCTGTTAGTATTTTTGGCTTTACCCTAGGATGAGGTTGTTTGGACACAGTTTGATCCTTTCAGCTCTTGCTTTAAATTTTCTTTTAGGCTGGAACAGAGCAACATTTTATCTAGGGCTAGTCATTCTCTGCTACTTAGGTAAGACAGTTCTTAGTACTTTACCCAATACCTATGATGTATGAGGTTTTCTGGCCTCAGCTAACTATACCAGGTACTGTTCCCTCTCATCATTTTGGGTGGTTCTTTCCCCAGCTTTGTGCAGTTTCTTCAGAAATATGCACTGATCACTATTTTGCTGAATACTCAGGGACACCCTCTATAAATCTCTGAGGATTCTCTGGGCAGCTCCCTCCTGTCCACTGTTGTGCCCTGCAAACTCTGGCTTCCTTGGTCTCCCTATAATCTAAGCTTTATCTTCTAAAGTCAGAGACTACTCTGGGGCTCTGCTTGGTTCCCCCTACCTATGCCACAGCCTGGAAATACCCTCAAGGCAGTAACTCAGGATAATCATAGGGCTTACCTTATTTTTTTCTGTCTTTCTGGAGTCATTATATTTTGTTGCATGGTTATCCAATGTCTTAAAAACCATTGTTTCATATAGTTTGTCCAGATTCATAGTTATTTCAGGTGTGGGGGGTAAACCTGGTCCCCATTATTCCATCATGGCCAGAACTGGAAGTCTCCACTTGGATAGTTTTGATTTGGGGGGCTATCTAGGTTATTGTTCAACTCTTGAGTCATGTTGATTTACAGAGCCCCTGATGGTCCAAATTGGGGTTTATTATGCTCATAAATACTTCAGAGAGCAAAGAGGTCACGCCAAGTCACCCATTTTGCCAATTTAAGGAACATTTTCAGAGTATAATGATTATGTGGGGCCCTGAGAAAGATACAGTTCCAGACCAATGAATATTCTAATGGAGTTTTACTATGAGAAAATTCTAAGAGACCTTAGAATTTGCTTTAATAATAGATCTAAACTAGTTTATAAAGTTTTTAAATAGCCAAAGGAATACAGAATTATCATTTAAACATTTAAGTATAAGTACATAAAGTTAAAAGTAAAAGCTCTTTCCCTGTCTGGTCCCCCAGATTTTACTGCCCAAAAATGATTATGGTGACATTATGGTGAAACTTTTGAATTTTAGAGTGATAATTTAAAGGTTCATTCTGTTTCTTAAGATCATTGACTACTCAGTCAACATGTATGTGAGAGAGGAATTATCTTTTGTTCCCTTCACTGCCTTGATGTCTGCTTCATTGCATGACACTTATGTTCTCCTAAACAGTGACTGTGCAGACACTAGTTTCTTCATCCAGAGAAGGAAGGAACCTCTGGAATGTCCATTTCTCATTTTGAGCACTATATCACGCAGGGGATAAGAGATCTTGTAGATGGAGTGCTCAATCGATTCACTGGCGTTCTATGCCTCAGTTTATCTCACTTTGCTTGCAGAGGGGTTGAAAGCTATCCTGGAAAGTTTGAAAAGTTCTTCAGAAGTGGGGAATATACCAAATCTGAAGTCTTTCTCACCATGATAATCTGCAGACCTAATCGTTCTATCTGAATCCCAGCAGTTCTGCCTCACCTTCGTGTGCTGATTCTGTTACCAAGAGCTGCTTGGGGAGGTCTCAATTCTGCCATGCTTCATTGCTCTCACTGAGTGTGGTGCTTTACCCAGGATGTGATCACAAACAACTAGAAATAAATTAAACTTGTCAAAGTAATAAGAAGAGTCCTTTAAAAAGATGAGTTTCCCTGAACTTTCCTTTCAAATGGGGATATCTTTCTGTTTATTGACCGTTATGTTTTGGCCATGGCCAAAAAGATTTGATGATGATTAGGTCTATTAGCATTACCATTTAGGTATTTATCTGTCAAATTCAGCAAAGAGCAACCAAGCTTCTTGGCATATAGATTATTTGATGTTTGCCATTGGCAGCTTGCTTTTGCAAGTAAAGGGATGTCACAATTCTGAGTTGGAGGGACAAAGGAGCATCTGCAATGCCATATCCTGGTTCACATGTTTAGCAAAAGAGATAACCTGAACAGCTCTACATGTATTAAAAAAATTTATTTCCTATAAAAAATTTCCCACAAAGGAACCTTATATTCAAAGTATTACTGGATTGCTAAATTATGGGGAGAGATGCTATTTTTATGGATCTATTCTGTTCTCCTCTAACTAATTCAATGATGCAACAAAATTTAATACAAAATCTTGCAGTTCTTTTGGAAGAAATTGACAAGCTGATTTTAAAATTCATACGGAAATGCAAGTGACCTAAATAACCAGAACATGTTTGAAAAAAGAAGAACAAAGTTGAAAGATTTACATTATCTGACTTTAAGACTTATTATAAAGTTATAGTGATCAAGACAATTGTGGTACTAGCATCATGGCAAGCGAATAGGTCAACAGAACAGGGTCACATCCATGAGTAGGGGCACACATATATGGCCCATTGATTTTTAGCAAAGGTGCCCAGACTGAATGGTCTGTCTTTTCAACAAATGGCATTAGAAAAATTGGATATGTATACCTTATGCATATATATAAAACTTTTGATTCACACTTTGCCTCATATACAAAAGTTAAGTAAAAATAGATTACATAACTAAATACAAAGCTGAATACTATGAAACATTGTGAGGAGAGCACAGGGGACTGGAGCTCAGCTGGGCTTACCCATTTCCGTGCATGTTCCCCAGACGTGGTTATGCTCCTGAAGCCCCTGGGTGATTATTACAGCACAGATGTCTCAACCTCATGCCAGACTTAGTCCACATCTCCAAGAGAAGGGCTTAGGAATCTCTGTACTACATGCCCACTGATGGTTAAGATGGTTCAAATTTAAGAAACACTGCTTCAAAGTGTCCAGGCCCTCTGGTCATTTGTCACCTGTTTCCCAGGCCCCAGCCTACTTCCTCCTGACCTTCTCTTCCATGCCATAGACCACTTACAAAAGATGACAGGAAAGTTTTCTTTCTCATTCTGAAAATATCTTGAGTTTGGGTTAATTTTTAGTTTAATTGGGTCTTATTGTCCTTATTACCATCCCTATTGCTATGTAGCACTGCCCTACAGGAACCCTGCAAGATGGGTTTTGCCTTCCCCATTGTACAAAGAAGAAAGCTAAGACTCCAAGTGAAATAGTTTGTTCAAGCACACCCAACTTGTAAATTATTAGACCAAGGATATAAATCCAGTTTTATCTGATTCTAAAACCATCTTCTTAACCCTCACACCTGCAGTGATTTAGAGGTGCTGGGAACTCCCTCTCACAGGGTTGGTTCATGTACTCATTCCTGTTACAAATGTACCCACTGGGGGGACACCTGGGTGGCTCAGTGGGTTAAGCCTCTGCCTTCAGCTCAGGTCATGATCCCGGGGTCCCGGGACCAAGCCCAGCACCGTGCTCGCTGCTCAGAGGGGAGCCTGCTCTTCCCTCTGCCTGCCAATCCCTCTGCTTGTGCACGTTCTCTCTCTCTCTCTCTTTCTCTCTCTCTCTCTCACACACACACACACATAAATAAGTAAAATCTTACAAAAACAAAACAAAAACCCCCACAAATATACCCACTAGGTCCTGGGACTTTCACAAGTAATAAAGGTGAGTGTAATTTTCTCATCTTGCCCTGAGTAGCTTTTGACTCTCTGGAGATACAGGCTATGATAGCGTGATTTATAATAAGAAATATGTATTTGGCCTTTGACCCAGTTTCTGACACCGAACTCCTAAAACCTTGGAATTTCCCAAGTGATGAGAATGACAGAGGTGCCTCCTATTATGTCAGTGAAGTGACTTTTGGACCCACCTAAGGATGGCTGCTGGTTGCCAGCAGAACCAATAAAGTGATTGAAGGGTTGAAACTTTCAGTCTCACCCCCCTGGTTTCTGGGGAAGGGAGAGGGGCTGGAGGGTTGACTCAATTGCCAGTGGCCCATGATTTAATCAACCATGCCTATGTAATGAAGCCTTCATAAAAACCCAGAGAGTTTCCAGGTTGGTGAACCAGAATGCTCCCACATGCTGCCATTCCAGGTTCAAATTCCATGAGGACAGAAACTTCTTTGTTTAGGACCTCTCTTTTTATCTCTTCATCTAGCTGTTGATTCATATCCTGTGCTACTCTTTGTAAACTGGTAATCTAGTGAGCAAGTAGGTTTCCTGAATTCTGTGAGCTGCTCCAGCCAAGTAATAAAATCCAGGTCGGGGGGTCATGGGAACCTCTGGTGTATAGCTGGTCAGTCAGAGGCACAGGTGAAAACCTGGGCTGGTGACGGCATCTGAAGTGGAGGTCAGGCTTGTGGGACCAGACCCTCAACCCATGGGATCTGACCCAGTCTCCCAGTAGGTAGGGCCAGAATTAAGTTCAATGGTAAGACACCCAGCTGGGGTGGGGGACGGGGGATACACCCATACTGGAATTGGGTACCAGAACCCTTATAGAGAACAAACAGAAAAATTAAAAAAAAAAACAAACATTGGACATGTTTATTAAGTACAGTAACAAATTGCTGACAAGAATTGGAGAGAAAATGAGCAAGACTGTGTAGGAAGGGAGAAAGTAGGCAAGGAAGATAGACAGATGGCATCTGTAGTGAGCCCAGAGTTTGCCCATGTGGATGGGACTGTTTCTTGTGGCTTTGCTCACACTGACAAGAAGCTGGACATCACCTAAATAGCCACCAGTGGGGGGAAGGGTGAGCAAAGGAATTGTGGCCCATCAAAACTGGGAAATATCCCACAACTGTGTACAAAATGCATTTGGTTTTATCTACCAATGGCAGAATCCATGATACCTCGTTAGGAAAGAAAGCATGTATTGTAGGGTCCCAGGTTTGCAAAAACTGTAGCCCCAAGCCAAGAGGTTGCCTGCACACCCATTTGCATATATTTATGTGAGCAGGAGGGAACAGTTACACCCCAACATGGTTTAGGCATGGGAAGGGCAGGTGACGAGGAAATTGGGAGAGATGATGAGGTTTCCCCCCCCCTACAAATCCCTGTCGCTGCATAGGGCAGACACATTACTTTTGTAAATTTTGAAGAAACACTTGCTAAGAGGAAAAAAAAAAGCTTGTCCAGCAAAACAGGTGATCAGAAACAGAGGAATGATCCATTACCAAAATGATACCAGGAACAAGATGGATGGCTTTCTAACGCTTCTGAGTGACAAATGTGGAAGTGAGACTCCAGAGGGAGCAGGTCCCATTTTATAGGTGAGACTTGAGCAGACTTGTGATGTCTAAGCAGCGAGGCTGTGCATCCTGGCCTCAGAGCTGGAGGCCTTCCCTGTAAGTGACGATGACAGGAGGGAGCCGGGACCCTGCTGGGGACAGCACGATGGTGGTGGCAGCCCACGCACACCCGTGCCGCCTAAGGTCGGGGGGAGAGAGAGGCGACCCTGGGCACACTCAGAGGCTGGGAGGCTGGGTGAGCTGCCCATCCCTGGGGCTATTGCAGGGAGGGGGCCCCAGGGAAGGGGAAGCCTGCTGGCAGCTGTTGACCTGGGGCCATTCCTGGGCCTTGGGACTGCGGCAGGTGGCGGTGCAGACATAGACCCCCTGGAACAGTAAATCTCCCAGGCGCAGGGGCTTGGGGAGAAAAGCTGCCAGTGAAATTGAACTCTGGTTCACAGAGAGTTGTACAGAACTCACTCTGTTTTCAGCCTGCTAAATCTCTTCTCTTCACCCTGGCAGACCCCTCTGCAGTATGAGGCAGTGTATGGTGAAGGGAGAGGCACCTGCCTTCTGGGACGATCTTAGCCCTCTCACAGGGAGTCCTTACCTTCTCCAAACCTGCTCCGACTCCCAGGGCAGGTGCTTCAGGAGGAGCTCCTGCCCGCTCTTTTCCCAGTTCCCAGCTGGCTCACGGCTCAGAGACATGGGCTTCTCCTTGGGCTCTGTCCCTTGTGTCACCGTGGAAGGCAGCCTTCGCCTTTGTGGACGCTCTTCATCTTCTTTTCTCTCCCTTAAAGCCCTTTGCCCCCCACCCCCTGGAATCCACTTCCTTTTGGATGGAGCTGGAGTGAGGTGTGGTGGGGGTGGGGGGTATCTTTGAACCTCACTTCCTCCTAGCCGACCTTCTGCCAGCACTCTCTCTCTTCCTGGGCCCTGAGAACTTACCACTTGCCTGGCAGACCCCTGGCCTTGGGGTGTGCCTGGCAGACCATGCCTCTACAGGAAATAGAATTTGAAGTCATGACTTAAACTCTGGAAAGGAAGTTCTTGGTGAGTCCACACTGCCTAGATTTCCCTATAGGCCCCCACACCAACTCCCAGCATACTCACTCTTTCTTCCTTCCTTCCTTCCTTTCTTTCTTTTTTGGCTTCTAAAGACAGTGTTAGATCAGGACCTGAGAACCCTAATGTGGGGTTGCCCCAAGATGCCACATGCCCAGCTAAGTGTTTGAGAGCTCCTGAGAAACTGAGCTCCCTTTGGTAACTGCCCTGCCTCTAGCTGAGATCCCTGAAAGATTTCAGGTAGAGAAGGGATCTCCTTACCTGTATGCGGCCTTGGTGTCCACAGTACCATTGCTGTCTTTCTCTGTTCATGTAATGGCTCCTAGCAAATATAGAAATTTTCTTGGGCCCAAATCTCCTGCTTCTGCTCTTCTCCCTTTGCCTCTGCTTCTCCACAGGTTGATTTTCTTTCTTTCTTTTTTTTTTAAAAGGTTTTATTTTTATTTATTGGACAGAGAAAGAGAGCACAAGTGGGGGGAGGGTAGAGGGAGTGGGAGAAGCAGGCTCTTTGCTGAGCAAGGAGCCCAACTCAGGGCTTGATCCCAGGACCCTGGGATCATGACCGGAGCCAAAGGCAGACGATGAACCAGCTGAGCCACCCAGACACCCCCAGAGTTGACTTTCTTATGTGGTTTAACTCTTGTCCTAATATCTTTCCCTCTGATGCTTCCCACTTGGCTATGCAGGATCTTCCATGAACCACAAGAACATCTTCCACTGGCATCTGTAACTTGGCACTCCGGCCCTCAGCTCATCCCTTTCTAAAGAAGCACTCTCATATCTGGTAGCAGAGTCACTGCCCTTAGTCTTTTCCTAGATATCTTCCTCTCCATTAAGAGCCCTGGTTTTTTGTCCTGATGAACCAGAGCCACCTGTGGCAGTCCCCTTCTCTTTAGTCAGTGGCTAGCCTAGGAATGAGCATGATCCCCAAATTGGAGCAGGGGACGTAAGGGAAAGTCAGCCAGGAGACTTTGGGGAACAGTTCTCCTCCCTCCTAAGGAGACAGAGTCCTTCATGTTTAAGTGTCAAGTGCACATACGGTGTTTGAGGCTGCAACAGCCATCTTGTGACAAGGAAGGCTGACCTGCCATCAGATGGGGAGACCTGAGCCCTTCGGAACCAGTGCTGCCTTCTCTGGGCTTCTCGCAAAGTGACCTAGGGAGGGCCTCTATGGTTTCAGCCACCCTTCACTTGATAATCCATGACTTAGATTAGTTTTGTTGCAGCCAGAAGCATTCCAAGTGATACGCAGGGTACTCCAGACGGGTACACCATTCGTCTGCCTCCGTCCCTCTAAAATCCATCCTGTACTAGGTTGCAAAATTCTTTCTGCAACAAGGCCTTAGTCAGGTCACTTCCCTTCTCCAGAGTTGCTAGAAGATTCTGACAGTTTACCCATTTGAGCTGCAGCTCCTCAGCAGGCCTGGCTTGAGTAGAGACTCTGTCATTTGGAGCCTGCAGCTAAGGAGGTCATGATGGGGCCACTACAGCCTTAAAGGTCTGTATCGTTATTTGTGACACTGGCCACGAGGGGCAGTCACTGGGACCTGCAGAAGTGACTTTTAACCGTGCTTCAGAATCCCTTGGAGGCCTTGCTAAAAACTGATTGTTGGGTCTTACCGCTGAGTTTCAGATTTGGTAGATCTAGGAAAGGGTCAATTTGCAGCCATATTTTAAAGTCTCCGGCCAGGATCTGGGTTCCTTTCTTAGTGTGGCGGAGACTTGTTAGAGAGTTTTCAGCAGCAGAGCACGTGGGCCCAGAGTTGGCTTTTAGATGATGTATCCTGGCTTTGTCCACTCACTCGGGAAATTACAGAGGATGTCTACCCAGTGCTTTAAATGGGCCTAGCCTTTAACCACGAACACGCTAAGTGCTGCTCTCAGGACAAGTGGCCCTGTTTTCCTTGCAAGTAGACCAAGTTGTTAGTTCTCTCATTCACTGAGAAACACTGAGTGGACACCTCCTCTCCACTGGGCTCTTCACAGATAAGAGCCTGCACACACATCTCCTTCCTGGACGAGCCCTATCAGACGGCGGGAAGGGCGGACCATGCTCTCCAGATGAGGACAGAGGACTTGGTGCAGATGGAAGAGCTGAGACAGAACCAGGATTCGGACCCGGGTCACCCTTTTGAAGCTGCTGTTCTTTCTGCCTCAGCCAATTGCTGTTTGTCCACATCCCGGGGGTGAGGGGGTGGGGGGTGAGGGGGCCGGGCTGTTCCTTCGGTCTCTGACTCGCACTTCTCGTATCTGATTTCCAGGAAGAGGACACCTCACGCTGGATGGCGTGCACCCAGCTGGGCAGGCTCAAGGGCAGAGAATTCTCTGCTTTGTGCCCACAGAGGGGGATTTATAAAACCCACCTCAAAGCCTAGATAAACATGCAGTATCTCTCTGCAGCATGTCAGCGTGGAGAACCCAGGAGCTCAGCCGACCAGGTCCGGCCCCATGACTCTTGCCTGACGGACTCTGGCGTCTACCCCAGAGGTTGTGCCTGGTCATCTATTTCAGTGCTCTGATGAAAAAGTCAAAAACAAGCCATTCTGGCTACCTTGTACCTACTGTTTGCGTGTATGTACAATACATGCTGTACTTTTCTCGGGCCCAAACAAGAAAAAAAACAAAACAAAACAAAACCCAACCCTCTTGGCCTATTTGAAGAAGGAAGTAGAGCTTGGAGAAGCCTCTTGGAAGCATGTTTGCACTGGTCTGGGAAAACACCTCTGAGTGTTTGCCTATACAGGCCTTAGAGGCCGAAATCCCATAGACTCAATCAGGAATAGTCAGCGGCAGGCCCATAGGTCTTGCTGTTTCTGACTCGGACAAAATTGGGAACGGCTGCTCTGGGCCAAGTAGGAATGCTTTATGATGTGCTGACACGTCTGTGAGACATTACAGGGAGCACTGGGTGCCATCTCTGGGGAATGCAAATTTATGACTTTCCTATTTGGAGCCCTGGAATGCAGGCTCCCCACCTGCCTGCTGCTGACAGTAAAGAGGGAATCGGTTAAGAGCCACTTCTGCATGGGGTCTGGCCATGTCCAGATGCCATTCTTCGAGGTTTTGGCCATCAAAGGCTAGAGAAAATCTTCCCTTGGCAGCACACGCTGCCTCCCCCGATGGTGCTAATGTTCCGAGAGAGATGCTTTATGGGTCACTGATGGAAAGATGCATCGTGGTTTTTGAATGACGCCAGCTCGGACCTGAGTTCCCATCCCATCTCTGCCACTTTCTACCTATGTGACCTGGGCAAGTCCCTTGGTTTCTTCCTCCTTAAATTAGGGCTAAGAGAGCCTCCCCTCTAGAGAGCAGTCAGCAGCTGATACTGATTGAGCGCTTAACTAAACTATTCCCATTGATTATTTAACTTGTTATTCACAAGGTTCCCATGATGGACACCATTTTGCAGAAGAGGAAGTGAAGCTCAGAGAGGTGAGGAAACTTGCCTAACGTCACACAGCCAGCAGGATTAGAATCTGCCAGAATGCAGGGCTGACCATCACAATCACCAGTCTCTGTAGATTTCTGTTGAACTATTGTGAGGATCAGATGTCACTCAAATTAAATGTTACTCGTGGCCTAGCTTGAGCTGCAGCTCCATTTATATTAGTTCCCTTGCCTCCTGCCCAGTTCCTGAATGAAGAAGACAGACACTAAAATAAATAAATAAATAAATAAATAAATAAAAATTTTTTAAAAAATTAAAAAAAAAAAAGAAGACACTGTGGTCAGAGCTGGCAGGGAGCCCAGTGGGGCTTCACTTCCCCTGGGGACCTGTGTTAGGCTGAGCAGCTTTTGTTTATTTTAGGCTTTCGAGAGCCAGTTAGGAGCCTGGCACCTGATATGTGATAGTCCTGGGCATGTTAATTTGCTCCTGTGGACCCCGGTTTCCTCATCTGCAGAATGGGTTGATGGCAGTTCTTCTTCAGGGCGGTTGTGAGGCCCAATAAGACAGAGCATAGAGAGCACATGGCATTGCATCCGGCTTACAGGGAGCACTCAGTTGGGGGAGATATCATTGTCCTCCCTTGAGGACTCCAGATGAAGGGCAGAATGAGAGTGGGGAACTGAGCCTTCATAATGAAAATATTTTCGGAAACAGAAAGGCAAAAATCAAAGACACAACACCCAACAGACCTCCCCAGTCTTTCTGTCCTTCATTCTCTGTGTATCTAGTTTGAACCTTCCTTTTAAATGAAGCAAGAAGTCCCATCGCTAGGCCACCCTCAGGGTATTATGGCAGATTCGAAGATGCTGCTGATGTCCGGCTTCTGCCGAGAAGGGCGGAGCATTGTCTCCCTGAAAGCACGGGTTGTCCTGTACTCTAAGTATCCTGGTCAGGGTTTGCTGTGTGTTACATTTAAGGCACATAATTAGTTGTGCCTTTTTCCTGAGGCCTTTTAGAGAAATCCTTAAATTCCCACAGAGGTCACCTAAATCTTCTAAACAGTAAAATTCTTTTTTGCATTAACCTTAAGGGAACTGAGTGGTCTGTAGAAATGTCTGAGAAGCAATCATTTTATGGGGGCTGAACTCTGTCATGGGGCCCACACCAAGAATTTCCCCCAACAGTGCAGCAGAATTCTATTGCCCACAGAGGGCAGGTGTTGTCCATGGCTGACTCTGCGTCCATGTCCCCTTCCTTGCTGACAGCACCGTGGTTCAGAGCAGCAGTGAACTCAGTCCCCAGTGATACAGTCACTTCCTCACACATCCCTGTAACTAGAGGCAGTCACATAACATATTCTGGACATGTGCACATGGGAGAGCTTTGGGAGCTCTGTGGAAGTGTGTGTTTTCTGCCTTCTCCCATATTTCTACCTTGAGCGCAGACATGATGGGTGGAGCCATACCTGATATCTTGTAAACAAAATGAATAAAAGAGAATTACAAAGACAGTGGCCCTAACATCACTGAGCAGCACTTTCTACCTGTAGGTATATCATGTGGGAAAAACAAACTTCTTCCTTGGTGAGGGAGAAGGTTATGGTAGGAGTTGACCAGATGACTGAATTGGTCTGGGGCCAATCCCTAAAATGAGGGCCTTGTGGGTTGGGGGACAACCCCCAGATGCCAGCATTTCCACCTCACGCTCACCTTTCTGTCCCACAGTGGGGAAAAAAGGTGTTTAAATCACTTTAGTTGAATTTTTTGGTTACTTGCTGCCTAGAGTATTTCTAACTGTTAAGCAGAACTCCAGGTGACCTTTGGAAACCAAGTTGAGGAAAACTGGGAGGGAAATTCAGGGCTGAATTTTTATTCCCTGACCATAGCATCTCCACTTTTTCTGGGTTAGAGTTTGGCTGAGTGAACACTTGGAATGCAACCCGGCACGATCGGAAAATCTAGATCAGGAATTCTAGCTGTGTCACAGACAAGAAAAGAGAAGGTCATGAGGGTCCCTGGGTCACAGACTCATAACCTCTTCAGGGGAGAATATTCTCTCAGAGAGCATCTGGGTCACATCATTCCCTACCCCCTGGGTTTCCATTTTGGGTTGTCAAATTAATCACCCTTTCCCGAACATTCTGTGTCTTGGCCGATCCATTTCCTTGACTCTGAAGTTCTCATCATCTCTCCCACACTCTCTTTTGGCTTACCTTTCAAAGCCCCACTTGGTGACCTCATTCTTTCAGGTCCTTTTGACCACTGCCATGCCTCCCCACCCACACAGGATGCATTGTTCCTTCTGCTAGGCCATCTTAGTTCCCTCTTCTGACATCATTTCCAGAACTCTCTCATCCAATAGGCACCTGTCCCTTGACCCCAGGCTAGACACTTAGCATATGATGTTATAGTACATTGTAGACATGTTTATGTCACCTGCCAGAGTAGGACTTCTTTGAGGGCAGGATCTATTGACTGTGACCATTTACATTTTTTCCATAGCCAGAAGGATACATGCAATGAGTGCTTGGGTGTTCAGGTCTGTACTTTGGACAGCTTTGGATCACCAGTTTCCTAGGATGATCTTAGGACTTGCACACCAAAAGGATCCCATGGTGCAATAGGTGTGGAGAATGGTAGACTGTATGAGATTTTTCAAAGTCCTACCCATATAGGGAATCACCAAGAGGGAGATTCAGTATCTCCAATGGATTTGATCATGGATCTCTTTTTCTTTTTTTTTTTTTAAAGATTTTATTTATTTATTTGACAGACAGAGATCACAAGTAGGCAGAGAGGCAGGCAGAGAGAGAGAGAGAGGGAAGCAGGCTCCCTGCCCAGCAGAGAGCCTGACATGGGACTCGATCCCAGGACCCTGAGATCATGACCTGAGCCGAAGGCAGAGGCTTAACCCACTGAGCCACCCAGGTGCCCTGGATCTCTTTTTCATAGAGAACCTTGAGGGCCTAAAATGTTGAGGAATGCATTTTGGAAACCCTAAGTCAGACAACTCCTTTATTTTAAAAGGAAAGCATAAGCCAGTGCCTTTCTTAAAGTCTATCAGCTGTTTGGAGGTATAGGTGAGCTCTAAAATTGAGAGTCCTTGAGGGCATACCATGGGTGACCTCAGAGGTCACTAGACAGTCAGTGAACCATAGTTCAAAAGGCAGGAGTTTGAAGGGTCAGGAAGATCTGGGCTCAAATCTGGATTTTCCACTTTCTACCTGAGTCACCAGAGCAAACCCTCCAACCTCTCTGTCTCTGGTTTCTCACCTATAAATCTCATGTGGCACTTTTGATGTCCGAAGGGTCTACCATGTACCGAAGGCTCCGTGAATGGTTACTGTGGAAGCCAACAGGTTCTGCAGACTTCCAGGGATGTGAGGAGAGATCCTGCGGATATTAGAGGTAAACATTAAAGAAGAATTAACACCATTTTGGGTACACATACCAGTGATATATGGTGATATAGCCAGAAAAGGCTCTCCGGGTGAGAGTAAGGACTCTCCAGCCCAATACTATCAGTAGGACAAGGGCCTGCTCATTCTGGAATCTTCCTTCCTGCACCTGGGGACCGATAGGTGAAATACTGCTCTAATATCCCTCAGTCCTCAAGACCAGCTTCCTTCCACACCCTAGGGACCATCTTTCCCTGGCCCTCCACACACCAGAGTGGGCAGCCGTGCAGCTGAACCTGCACATTCTTCCCTTCCTCCTCAGTCTGCCATGATCTGGCCTCTGTCCTTCTCTTTGCCTCTTCTCACTCTCTGTCTGTCACACTCTGCCTCAGTGTCACTGAATCTCCCTCACCTCCTGGCACCCTCTAGGTTCCCCCTTCCCACCTCACAGCCTTTGCTATGTTCTTTCCTCTGTCTGGAAGTCTTCCCTTCTCTCTTCTGGTTGAACTCTTCTCCAGATCTTATCTCAAACGTCACCCCCTTGAGAGAAACCTAAATGCCACCACGACCAGTTCCTCCACTATTACCTGCTCACATCCTTTCCTTTGCTTTTTCTTCATCCTAAACACGATTAGTAAGGAAATACATTAATGTGATTTAAAAAAAAAATCAATGTCTAGCTCCCATTCTAGAAGACAAGCTTCATGAGGTTTGCTTTGCTGACTGTTTTGTCCCCCGTGCCTAAGCTGGCCTGAGCACGGCAGTAGGTGCCCAGCAGATATCAGGTGAACTGACTAGACGACATTCCTGGTTTATTTGAGGGGTCCATAGACCCCAGAGTTTTCTGAATGGGGCCGTTTTCCTTGTGGGCCTGGGAGGGACAGGCTGGGAGTTTTGCCAAGCCTGCTTCTTCTCAGAAAGGGCTGGTGTTTGAGCCTCACGTGGCCAGGGAGGGGGAACACTGCAGGAGGGCCTGCCAGTGGGAGCCCGGTTCTAAAGTGGTCCCCTTTAGGGATTCGTGGGAGAAAATTCTTCCAGCCTTCAGTAGAGCATTTTCTGCATACCTCTGACACATTCCATTCTTCACTCTGTAAATTTTGGAAGAGCTCACGTCTTCCGTCTTGCTTCAGCTGCTGGGAAGCTCCAGTTGGATTTCCAGCCACTTCGCATAATCAAGTGACAGCTCAAAGCTTGTCGTCTGCATGTTAACCGCACCCAGGATTCATTTTCTTTTCCTACCCCCATTCTCCTTTCATCCAGATTTCTTACTGAAGTCATTTTGTATCCTGATGCATGTATGGGGCAACGCCAGCCCCATCAAACCCTTACCGCGATGATTGTGATATTTTTAAAAACTGGAGTGAAATGAATATACATGAAATTAACTACTTGAAAGTACACAGGCCAGTGGCATTTGGTACATTTGCAATGGTGTGTAGCTAGCACCTCTAATTTCAAAACATTTTCATCACTCCCAAAGAAAACGCTTTGCCCTTTAAGCATCACTGCATTCCCCTCCCCCCAGCCCCAAGTTTACCAAGATGGTAAGCTCCAATCAGCTTGGCTTTCTGTCTCTATGGATTTGCCCATTCTGTTTCCTTTGATAGGAATTATATAATGTGGCCATTTGTGTCTGTCTTCTCCCACTTTGTACAGCCTCTTAGCACCTATGGCTACCTCTTCCCTTTTTGTGGTTTGTTTTGTTAGATTGATTGGTTACAAATGTGGGTCAGCAGAGGCTGGGAACATTTAGTTTCCTCTAATATGTGAGAGGAAGAAAAAAAAAATCTCTTTAACTCTGTAAAGTACATAATAAATATTCCCACCCAGAAAGCCGGTATACTATGGATGGTCCAATATTACATTCCAGAGGTCTTGAGACCTGGCTACTGGCTGCTTCCCTCCAGAGATAAACTCCTAGAATAGACAGAGGTGTCAGTCAGCATTAAAATAACCTTGGCAGAAGTCCCTATGCCAGAAAGATAGCCACAAATGTCAGTGCCAAGATACATGGCATCAGGAAGGGGGGGTTCTAAATTAAGTCTTGGTCATGAGTAATATTGACTCAGGTCTGGGGGAGCTGACTGGTCACTTCTACCCCCTGGATGCATGTCCCTGACTTGGCAGGTGGTGGGTGAGAAGGGCCTACGGAAGGCTGAGGTGGAAATGCCACCAAGAAATGGAGTATGATTTCCAGCACTAAGGCACTCTATCCAGGGCAGAAGACAGTTGAGGGGGAAGAAATAAAGGGAGGCACAGGGATCTCAGCTTCTTGAGTGGAGCTTAGGAAAGCAGACATAAGCAGGCTATTTCTGCTCATGCAAAGGCGGGGACTCTGTTTTAATATGTCAATTGATTATTGACGCTGGAGATGATCAGAGAAGACAGGAGACCGACTTAGATGAAAATGGCTGCAGGAGCCACTGTGGCCCAACCTGGTTTCCTTCTGTGATATAACCTGAGGTTCTTCTTCTTTTTAAATTTTATTAATGGTTTGAAAATGGTGCTTTCGGCATTCAGGGGAGGCTTAGGTCTAAGATGACCCTGGGAACAGATTCCTGTCTTTTTATCTCTAGTTATGTCAGCTTGGGTAAATTTCCTCTCTGACCCTTAGTTTCTCATCTGTAAAATGGGAATGATAGCTTGGTTACCTCAAGGAGCTCCTGAGTGGATTAAATGCAGGTGAGATATTGGCATCGAGACCGGTGATCCTTAAAGGTTCATATTCTCTTCTTCCTTTTTCCTCTTCTAAATATTAAGGAAAAACCCAACTCTTTAGGAACATCTAGTGATCAGTGAGGCAGTGTGAGCCCCAAAGGTGGGATGTGAGTGATACAGTGCAGGGGTCAGACGTGGTGAACGCCTTACAGTTGAGACGACTTCAAGACATCAGGTTGGCAGAGACAACATAAACTATGTGAGAATCAATTTCAGGAAAACCCATGTCAGGGCATAACAGATGTGAAGTGGGGCACAGGGTCCCTTGCAGTTAGTTGGTGCATCTCTTCTGGGAGAGCCTTGTCTGAGGCAGCGATGGGCGAGCGCCATTCTCCAGCACTCTCCCTCCTAACGCTGACACGTCATGTCAAAGGGATCTATTTGCAATCTGGGCCTCCCTCTTCCAGCCTACTGTGGAGAGTGCCAGGCACATACACCCTTTTTTAATACTTGAAGTTAGCACTGAATGCATACTTCTCAGGAAGAGGGCCTGTGCTAAGCTCTTTGTATTGACCATCTCCTTCTTTTGTTATAAGAGCCGTAGAAAGTAGATCATTGTCTTGCCAGAGGAAAGACATAAGGCTCTGAGGCAGAACACACTTGCCCAAGGTGACAAGGGTAGCGAGTGGCAGAGCTGGCCTTTGACCCAGGCAGCTGGACTTCAGTGTCATTGCTCCAGATCTCAAGTTCAAGTGATGGCTTTCAGCACTCATACCTCCTGTGTGCGGAAGGAAGGGAAGCAGGCGTCAGTGTGGGCCTGACTGGTGGTTGAGGAAGACTCTGAGAACACATTGTGACATTGCCAGACATATTCATGAAGAAGGCCACAGTGACTGCAGGAGACAGACAGGGAGACCAGGAGCTTTCCCGCGGCAGCAAAGCATAATAAACACTGAGAGCTGCAGAAGTGGGCAGCAGCAGTAGGAAGACTGAGGAAGCTTCTGTCGGCAGGCCACAGCATCCCCTGAGAAGCTCTTGCTCCATCACACAAGCCGGGGAGTGCCAGTATCATGCAGGCTGGGCAGCCACGGGGTGGGCACAGCAGGAAGTGGGAGGGTCACCTGCCACTTAGAAAGGCACCTTGAAAGCAGAGGGCTTGGGGGGGGGACACGCCGTCCCTGGAGCCACAAGGGTCTGAGAGCTGGATCAGCCACTTTGTAGCTGGGGACAGAAAATTTTCCCTTTCACCTTTCAGGACTGCAGGTTTCTTGCTTCTAAAATAAGGATAGCGAACCAGCGGGATCATCCCAAGGATTAGAGAGAATGCTCACAACATAATCAGCACAGTGTCCCCCGCTCCACCTATAGAGGTAAATGTTTGTTCTCATTTTTAATAATAGTGGCAATGAGTGGTATTACTACGAGTGTCCCTGTGGGCAGATTATTCGTATAAGCTTATGTTTCCTTTGTATGGCCTTGCCAATTCATAGTGAATGTCAAGAACACCTACCTCTTTACATAAAGCTTTGGAATCAACCTTAGAATCAAAGGTGAAAGAAAGTCGTGTGTGTGGGTGTGTGCGTGTGTGTGTGCCCGTGTGTGTGCCTTTGCATGTGCATGCGTACACCCTTGTATGTCTTGCAGAGCTGTGGAGGGTCAAACCTGGCAGAAGAATGTGATGGTGCCTTAGGCCAGGCACAGCCTGTAGCAAATGCCAGGAGGGCACAAAGGAGGGACTTGCTCCTGTTCAGGAGAGGAGAAGGCATTCCAGGCATGAGATATTTGCATTAGCCCTTAGCCAATGAGAAGAAGGGAGTCGTAGAGAGGAGAGAGGAATACAAAGGCAAGGCATCTTGGCAGAGCTTGCCTGGTTCAAGAAACAAATTCAGAAGTATCAGAGACAGAGTGCTTGGAGGAGGTACCACGGCTGGTGGCTGGAAACTCCAGCCCCAACCAGAGTCTGACTTTCTCCCTAGAGATCCCCCCAGGACGTCCTGGTATGGTTGGCCCGATGTGGGCAGCTCTGTGTTCTGAGGGTCATGCATTCCTGGTTATGTGTCTGTCCCCAGGGTCTCGGGAGGGAGGAGCATAGGTGAACAAAGTGGGAAGGAGTCCGCGGGGAGGAAGGACTCAGACAAGGGAGCCAAGAAGACTAAATTTTTTGAGAGACTGGCCCTTTGAAGGCCCACATGGTCTCTGCCTGAGCCCGGCCAGGGTGACCTCCAGCAGTCTGCACTGTCTCTGTGGACGTGGGCCATGGAAATCCAGGGTGGAGATAGTTCTTGGCGAGGCACGCCATGGTCTGGTCCATCTCATAATTTCCTTTGGAGGCCTCCCTGGGTATGCCGTCCGTCACAGAGAAAGATGTCCACAGGGGCCCTTGTCACTTCTGACTTGTTTTCCCAAAAGTGCAGCTGGATTTGCTCAGTGCCATCTGCACTATCTCACTGGCCACCCCGCCTGCTCATCTGTTTACAGGCCGTCAGACAGCTGGCCCAGTGAGGGGGACACTGTGACTACAGAACACACAGTATTGACTCCTCTGATGGGAGGAGCCTGGGGCCTTTACCTTGCCAGCTCTGGGGTCCCAGCAGAGAGAAGGGCCACATGTTAGTTCCACTGTGAGTTTAACCGATGTCAACCACCCTCACAATAATACCATGATGAATTGCGGGATAGTTAGATACAAGGTGTCACACAAACATCTCATCGAATCCTGCAATCCTGTGAGATCAGGGCGGGTCATTAATCTGTTTTTCCCAATGGGAAAGCTGAGGCTCAGAGAAGTCATCTAAATTGTCCAAGGATCCCCAGCCAATGGACAGAGCTAGAAGTAAGCTCCTGGAGGCATGGAACCTTCCAAACAGGAAAGAGCCCCCCCCACTCCTGGCATTCAAGGTCCTTCAGGTTGTGTCCTGATCTACCTATCTGGCTTTAGACCCTGCCTGGCCCTCGTCCCCATGGCAGAGCCACCATATCTGCTGGCTGTCCCTGAAGCTCTGCCTGATTTCCAGCTTCCATGCGTTTGTCCCTGCAGTTCTCCCTGCCTGGCTCTGGGCAGTATCTCAGAGGGATCCCACCTGGTCTTCAGGGGGCAGGAAAGACTTTCTCTTTTTCTCATTTCTAGGGTCCAGCACTACAGATCAGTGATGACATTTTTCTATTCTAAAGATCCCTCCTGCTCATTGTTGAAGATTCCCAGAATACCAATGTAGGTGAAGTCAAGTTCTCCTTTCGAATATCTTTACCACCCCAAATTCCACTCCCAGAGAAGGCCCCTGGGGGGTGGTGTGCTGTGTGTCCTCAGATGTCATGCATGTGAAAAGATGTCATATGTATATATTTACACCAATGAGGTCAAACCACGTTTCTGGAGGCTTTTTTCCATTTGCCTCCCCTCCCCTGACCCTCCAGCTATTCTCCATCTTTCTCTGCCCTGCTCTGTGTCTGGGAGGCCAATCCCCAAAAACATCCTGGCTCCCAGGGCCTCTGGCTTCTGAGTGGGGTGGCCAATGGGCAGCACCAGCCAGAGGTAGGAAGACCAGAGGAGAGAGAAGAAAAGAGAAGAGGCTGAGGTATTTACTTTCTCTTCTCCTTCTGCTTCTGCCTTAGCTCCCCGTGGTTCCTGAAGTGGCCCTGTCCCTGAGGCCATAGGCCATGCTGGAACTTCCTTCCACAGTCCAGCTATCTCTGGACTCCAGGAACCTTAGGCCTTCCCTTGTCCCCTGAGGCCAAGTGAACGGTGACTTCCTGCCAATGGTGCTATCCAGGTGCCAGCCCCTCCTGGCTCTCTTACCCAGCACCATATCAGCTCCTCTGTGACACTCTGGTTCACACCCTTGCATGCCCTTCAGTATGCCCCCTGCTTGCTGCTGGAACTCTGTGACACTCATGCCGTTCTGGAACTTCTCTGCCCCTTAGCACTGTATTAGGGGAATGTTTCTGACATCTGTAGCTGTGTACTGCTTCTTTTTAAAACAATTATTTAAATTCAATTTAATTAACACATACTGCATTATAAGTTTCAGGGGTAGAATTCAGTGATTCATCAGCTGCATGCATGTAACATGCCCTCCTTAATGCCCATCAACCAGTTACCCCATCCTCCCAGCCCACTCCCCTCCTTCAACCCTCAGTTTGTTTCCTAGAATTAAGCATCTCTCATGGTTGGCCTCCCTCTCTGTTTTCATCTTATTTTATTTTTCTTTAAAGCATGCACAGCGCTTCTTTCTGGGAGAGACTATGATCTAGAGTTTCAGACCCAAAATACACAGTGACCAGGGAAATGCAAATGGCAGAGAGGACTGTGGAGGGCTTGAGTGAGTTGCCATGATGGAGACAAATAGGGGTGATCTGCCGGCTGGTCTCCTGTCGTACCGATGGACCACGGTCAATTTCAGACATGACCAGTGATGGACATTTAGGGTTTGTCCCCAGTTTCACTCCCTCCAGCAATGCTGCAGCAAACATTTTTGTTCCTGCATCTTTGTGCCTTTGTCCCAGCATATCTGGAAAGGAATTTTCCAGATGTGGAACTGCTGGAAAGAGGTGTGGGTGGATTTGAAGTTTGCTGGATTCAATAAATGACGCCAAAGGACCACCTCTCCCCTAGGGCAGCCCACGCAAGGTGAAGCCTTGCCCTCTGTGCCCTCTAGGGAGCCAGAGGAAGTCTTGTCCAGGACAGGGCTTGGTGAGAGCTGAGTCTCTTCAGCCCTCCTGGAATGAAAACCTCATCGCAGATATTTCTTCTTTTATTCAAAGTGGCAATAACACGACATGCCCACTGTCCCTTCCCCTGCCCTCCACAGCCATCTTTCTTCCAAGGAACCTTGGAATTGATAGAAGAATGTTGCAAGCAAATACCACAGAGTTTTTTTTTTTTTTTTTTTAATAAGATCCAAGAGAAAAGCCTGGAAGCAATTACTACTTCAACCTTTCTCGTGATTCAGTTTGAGTAAATGTTTAAAGAGCACCTAGCCTGTGTTAGTTCTGGGCTGGTACGAGGAGAATTGAAACAGAGAAGACGTGGTCCTCTCCACGCCCTGAGGAGCTCACAGTCTGGGGAGTTGGGGGAAAGAGTTCGTACGCTGTTTTCTAAAGCTGTTGAGGGACCTGGTACGTCAGAATTATTTAGGAGCTTTTCAAAAACTCAGGTCCCAGAGGTCCACCCTGGGGACTTCTTGTTCATCAGGTCTGGAGTGGGGTGTGGGACTCTGTGGGATTCAAAGCCCTCCAGATGGCTGACATTCAGGGAGGGTTGTGAGCTATGGCTGGAACATGTTCACCTCGGGACATGATGTGGTCACTTGTGGGTGGCTGGCCTTCATGGTCAAACCTCGCATTTTGTGTGGCCTGTAGTTTGCACTTGCACGTTAAAAAAAAAAGTCAGTTTCCAATCTCTAATAATCAGAAGATATCTCATCAAATTTTGGATTTCATCTCTTTGAAAAATCCTAATAACTTGCTGTGATACTTGGCCTTTTGGATGGGCATACATTGTCCAATTTTATGCAACCCCCAGAACCTCTCTGTTATAATACTGTTGCCATCTTGTTCCTGGATTAACACCACTCTTTGCCTTATAGTAGAATGAAAGGCAAATGAAATTGTGCTGCTATCTACATCAAAAGTCAAAGACTGTTAGATCAAGAAGTGTGTGTGTGTGTGTTTTAGGTGAGAGAGAGCATATTTCTTTATGGAACTGTTCAATGGGCACATCAAATGTGTCAAAGGAATATGAGCTCAGCCTATTTCCTTTATTTATGCTCCCAGCCAGAGAGCCATGCACTGGTGCCAAGAACACCAAATCCTAGGTGGGGGTGGGGGGGTGAGGGAATCAAGAACCTGGATTTCTCCAGTCCCTTTGGCCATTAACTCATTGTGTCACCTTGGGCACAATATTTAATTCCTTTGGGTTGCCCTGTAAAATAGTGGTTTTCAACTGTGGGGAATTCTACCCTCCCTCCAAAGGGACAGTCAGTGTTTTGTGGCATAATTTGTTGTCACAGTTGGAGGCAAAGGCCAGGGTTGCTGCTAAACATACTACAATGGACCGAACAGTCCCCCACATGAGAGGGTTATCCTGCCCAAATGTCAACAGTGTTGGGTTGAGAAACTCTATTATAAATGGAGACGTCCATCCCTTTTAGCTCTGAAAATCTAAAATATTACCCCCAGGAAAACACACACACATGCAAGCACACACACACACAGTACACAACTTTCAATTTTGGGGGTGGATAAAACCTCAGGAATTGGTAGAATCTTGAAAGGTGAGTAAGATAAGAGACAGGGAGGGGTGTCCCATTAAGTGGGAGCCATGAGCAGAGGAGGGGAAGACAAGTGCAGAGCATGGTCATGGTCACAGCATGGTAAGTGGTCTGGTCTGCCGGGTTGTTGTGGATGGTATAGAAATCTTTGCCTGGGGAGGCTGGAGACCAATTGTTTGGGGCAGTGTTATCACTGCATGGGATGGAATGAAAGTCTGTATGGCTGATCACAAAAAGGAGAGAGGAGCTCTCTCTCCTTCCAGGATGTGGTAGAATTGTACTTCCTGCTCAGGTGAAGTCAAGGCTGGCCAGGTGACTTGAGTCAGCCATTGAATAGTGAGCAGAAGTGGTTGAGACTTCATTGTTGGGGGCAAGTGTTACAAACCAGTGCACCCAGTGCCTTCTTTGTATTACTCTCTCCTTTCTCTCTGGCACAATGACCCTCAATCTTCAAGATTTTGACTGCTTCGTTGGCCTGGAACTCTGAGCAACAAGAATGGGTGTGGACCCTGCCAACTCACAGTGAGTATGGGCAAGAAGTAGACCTTTATGTTTTAGGCTGCTGAGATTTGAAGGTTATCTGTTACTGCCACAGAACGTGGCCATGCTGACTGATTTCTATGGAAGTTACTGGTGGCAAACTAACGTGGCTGTAGATGGTTAGGGAGAAGACATGAACTTGGACTACATTCCTCAGGGAGGGCACTTAACTATCTGGATAAAGCTAAGGAGTTAGTGTCAGTGTAGTGCTAGACTGCCTTTAACACCTGTCTAATGCAATCCTGTGTTCCCCTAACAGAGAGTGGGCACAGGCTCAAGTTTCTGTATTTAGCTAAAATTTCAGAGCATAGTTTTAAAATTGCATTTGATTTTAGGGTTGCCTTCTATTTATGGCAAATTTTCCATTTATGGTAGTGATATAAAATTTTTAAAAACGGCTAAGTAAAGAAAGCGAGTCATTTAAAAGACTTCTATAAAGCCAATAAAACATAGGTGGTACATGCTTAGGGTAAAACTTATAAAGATGGTTTACAAATGACTGAAGTTGGAGAGTAGAGTTCATAGCATGTGGCAAAATCACTTGCAGATGTGAAAAGGGCACATCAAGGCAAAAGGTGTAGTCACAACAAACACAATATCAACAATAATATTTCCAGGCATTCTTCTAACAACAAAATGAAAGCAGCTGTTACACAATAGGATTCAGAGCGGCACAGATGTAGTCTATGTTCTCCATGTTACCCAGTGCCTGGCGCACAGTAGTTTCCCAACCAATGATTGTAGAATGAGTGATCAGTGAGCACAACTTGGTGTGATTCCGTGCTCACTTAAGTGGGCTGCAGTCTTGGGAAGGCCTTTGCTCTGCCCAGCCTGTTGAAAGCTTCTGGGAGCCCATCTGGGAGAGGAGACAGAGTGCTAATAGCTTTGCAAGCAGAGGGTAGGAAAGTGAGGCTCCCTAGGTGTGGGGCTTGGGGGATGGGAAGAATGGGCTGTGGAGGCTGGGGCTGATCGCCAGGAGAAAAAGAATCCCAGGCATGTGCACATGTGTGGGCGGGGGTGGGATGGGGGGCAGCTGGAAAGGACCGTGGAGAACAGACATTTCTAATATGAGTTTTGCAAAGCCCAGCTCTGACTCAGCAAGGGAGAAGCAGATAATGTGGAAATGTCCGGGAGGCTGGGGTTTTCCAAAATGCACTAAAAAGGCTATCAGTTAGCTTTCCCTCTAACTCATTACAGTCCCACTTCTCTGCCCAGCTGCAGTGGTTGGGGAAGAAACTGCTCCTGGTGAAGTCCACCTTCATTTAAGTCCCAGTCCTGGATGGAGGCAGCGTGTTGGCATACGTTGTTTTTCAAGTGCTGTCCAATGCGTTTCCTTTGGTTCACCCAAAGCTGTTTCGCAATTGCTTTTAAAAATTATAACTCAGAGGGAGAATTTATAAGGAGCCAAGAGTTTGCCTACTTGGACAACACTGGTGGGCAATGTCCAGCTCAGGCAGTTGTCTCCTGGCTGAGAAGGACTCACACTCCTTTCCGGAGGCAGGAGGCCAGCCCCTTTCAATGGAGGATTTTGTCTATGTCTTAAGAGCAAAATCATTGCATCCTGGGGTCTTGCAGCCTTTGGAGATTTCCCTGACATGCTTCCTAAAAGATGTTGGGAACACCTGTTGACTATGACATGGCAGGATTAACTGAAAGAGGCTAAATTGTGCTCTGGAGAAGGGATCTCTCTGTGAGAAATGGACATGGCAAGTCAACTGGGAAAGCGCCACCAACCAGAGCCTTGGCAAGAGGGAGTCCAGTTCAGCTAAGTTTCCCAAAGCAAAGAAGTATGCATCTAATTCATTTTACATAACGTGAAACCTTAATCTCAAGACTGCAGTTCTTGCTGACTTATAAAAGTGTGTGAGCTGGTGCCACCTATGGGCAAGTTGCAGTGCTGCAGCCTAGCTCTATTAGATTCTGGGTCCAGACAAAAAGCACAATGAAGTCAGTACATAAAATGTGCAAGGGAAGTTTCTTTTTTTTAATATACAGTTATAAATATTTGTTGGCATAGTTTGTTTTACAAGGAGGTAATATAAGCTCTTGGAACTGGAGACAGGAATCATTAAATTGCACGCAAGAGGATGGAGAAAATTATATTGTAGGAGCTTCTTACAGAAAAAAATTCCATGTGCACAGAAAAGGAATTCTGTGATAAATATTTTTGGTCATGGAGTGAGATGCCAGAGGCCATGCTTCCAGGAGAGTAGATGGTCTACTGCCTGCTAAGGAAGGTGGCTCCTATTAGTTGGCTATGGTTGACCTGGATGGGGTAGACGTGGTTGAAGGTGAAGCTGCATTGCTTGACCCAACAGAAAGGAGATGGAGCATTTTCAGGGGAGTACAGAAGGGGAAGACCACCCGAGGAAGCATAAGAGAATGGGAACGAGGAAGATAGGCATGTCTGGTGAAGAGCGGAGGAAGTGTGTTGTGAGGGGTAGAGGGAACCATCTCTCTTGCATTTCCTCCATGGAAAATCTGGTTGGATTTCTTTGTGGAGAAAGAGTGAAGGGTGAGAGTCTGGGTTGACTTAAGTTCTTACTAGAATCTTGGACTTGAAAGGGATTTGGGGAGGTTACCAAGTCCATTCCCACCCAAAGTAAAAGCCCCTTGCCTGATCCCCATGGGAGTGTGAGCAGTCTGGTTCAAACACATCCAGGACAGTGGGCTTAGTTCTTTGGGAGGCATACAGGACCAGTGAGAACTTCTGTCTTTGGTTTGTTGTCTTTGTTTAATTCAGAGGAATGGTGAATAAGGAAGTGACTAGACTAAGGGAGGGCATAACAGTAAAGTCATCAGAGTTACTGGGGCGAGTGTTCTTATTGGTGCCAAGCACTTAACTTACACAGTCTCGTTAGAACCCCTTGGGAAAGCCATTCCTTCTGCTTTGGATATAAAGATAGAGAACTCTTGCCGGTCCTGTTGGCCAGCCTGTAGTCACACGACGATTGCAAGGGGGAAACATACGTTTGAACTCACATGTCTTGAGCCTGTGGCCCTGTCTCCCATTGCTTCCCTCTGGGTTTTACTAGGAAATCTGCCCCTGACAACGTGTATGAGAGAACATGGGTTGTGTAGAGTAATGGACTCAATGTTGTAGCTGACTGTGGTCTCCCAACTTAATTCCAAAGTGGTCAACCTGCTTGCAGGGGAAACTTGCAGAGTAGATGATCTCTGAGAAACACTCAAGAGGACTGGGGTGATTGCTCTTGGAGAAGGCAGATTATGTAACTGGTCTTCAGGTTTATGCAAGACCTTCTTTAGAGACAGTGGCCACCAGCTGTTTGTCATCTCCATTCTGGACCAGGGAGGAGGAAATTGGCTTAAGCAGCAGCCTGAGGGTGTCTATATGGAAGAATTTCCTGATCCTGGAATGGGCCAGCACAGAATTTAAAAAAAGAAAAGAAAAAGCAGGCCCTTTTTCTGAGGACACCAAACCATTTAGAAACCAACGTCTTCTGCCTTATTAGTCAGACTCACGAGGTGTGCCTCAAGATTTTGTTTCTAGAAGCACTCAGGGATGGAGGGAGATGTTGTGGGATCCCTTGAGCATCCATTCTGACAGCTCCAATGCAGCTGCACTCCTGTTATAGCCCAGGACCTCTTAGTAATGCTGGATCTTGCCAAGCCCTAGGGCAAGATGCGTAGGTAAGTGCCAAGGCTCTGTGCCACTGCTCTGCCCCCAGCACTTTTCTGGTCCCTTAAATGGACTACAGGTATCTTATGGGGTTCTGGGGGTTGGGCAAAGAAATAATCTATACGTGGGTGTAGCAGAGTGCTTGGCATGTTGTGGCACTGAGTAAATGAGAGGCTTCTGTTCCCATAACCCCAATCTCTAGAATTTCTGTGAAGTCTAAATAAATACCATTTTTTGACAGTAAAATGCGTTGATTTTGAGTTGAGTTTTTACAAGATTACTGTCAGACCTAGACAAAGACTCAAGGTGCACAACTTCCGCAGTATGGGGTAAAGCGTGAATTAAAATCCCGCAGCCTTGCCTTTTGGATAGAATCTGCATATACGAAGCACCTGGAGCAAGGTCTCGTGCACAGATGCCAAATGCCTGTTGAGGCTAAGGCACATGGTGGGATTTGTTCTCAGCTCTTGGCCATACCCAAACCTCTTGGGATCCCTTCCTGGGTCTATCACTCTGGAGATTTATGGACAACCTGAACTGGCCTATATATAGAGGGGGAGGAACGTCCTCCCTTTTGGTAGAAGTGCTAGAAAGGGAGCTTCTGCAACCTCCTCCTTTGCCTCCGTTCCTGAGAGCAGCTACTCTGATTGGCCAGCGCTGGCCCCAGAAGGCGGGATCACTGGTGTAATACCCTGATGTGTGGTTCCGCCTCTGGCTGGCTGCGTTTTCTGGAATAAATCTGTTGCGGTAGGTGGGTTTAGACTTTTACACCCCTTGAAACACAGTGTTCCAGGAGGCCAGTCAGGGCCTCCAGATGTTGCCAGATGTCCGCTGGCAGGTAAAATCGCCCCTGGTTGGGAGCCAGCCTCCATCGAAGGCTTGGGTCGTCAGTCCAGCATCAGACTCAAAACAGGGAGAAGGGAATTTTATTCCCACTAACCCTTGAGCTCCTCGGCTTTGCTACAGGTTGGCTAAGAGAGAGGCTTTCTTTAGTTTCTTCATGGCAGGAGAGAAACAGCAAGAAATAGTGAACAGGAGAGAGGCAGAAAGGGAAACTGAGGCAAGAGCCAGCAGTGAGTAACTTCCATGAAATTCCCAAAGTTGCGGTCTGCATAGGAGAGGAGGAGTTTTCTGGGCCTCCATGTGCCTGGCAAATATGCTCTCTGGGGGTGGAAGGGCCGGCCAGGAAATGTTAGTGGCTGTCTCTGCTGCAGCTGCTGGGGGACTGAAGTGCTAGGAAAGGCACACACTCCCTTGTGGAGAAACCGCGTTTTTCTTCCCTCTGGCTCCTACCCCAGCAAGACCTGCAAACTGTGCTGGTGGGTCCTCGCCTGCCTAGACCCTCTGCCCCGGGGTCATCGGCCGCCACCAACTACCCTAGTCAATTTCAGAGCTGGTGCAGGAACCCAGGCAGGCAGAGACGGGGTAAAGGAAACGAAACTCCCCAGCACTGGGCCATTGAAAATAATCACTGCCTTTTCAAAGGCTGACTTTGCCTGGTGCCAAGGCAAGAACTGTTTGTCTCGCCACCTTTCAGTTCTTGTTAAAAAGCAGAAGGCATGTCAGGGCCGGGCCGGGCCACAGGACAGAGAGGGCTTTCTTCGCGGTGCTGGATGAAGCTCAGTGCTTTAATGAAAGCTCTTATTAGCCCCAGCTGGCGTCCCATTTTCCTGAGCTGGAATAAAAAATTGCCTTGGTCATCCTTTCCCAGGCTAATTTCAAAAGCGTAATTACCATCATCATATAATTGATTACTATTTATTTTGGTCATTAATGGTCATGCACCCCCCCTTGTTACATATGGATTAAATGATCCAAGAATAGTTATGGCACTTGGCAGCTGTGTTTGTTTTCTGGGATTCCTCAAGACCCCAGTCCCTTTCAGCGTAACCCCTTGATTTCATGACACCCAGAGAGTCCTTCTCTGGCTTGAATATTCAAACTGGCTTGAATATTCAAACTATTGAGCTGTGGTGACTGGTGTGAGTTGGGGTGAAAATTGGGGATTCAGAAAAGTTGTGGAGAGAGTGCTGGGGGGATAGTAATATCAGAGTGCAAAGGGGTGTGCCCTCCACACTAGTGTTGGAGGTGGGAGGCAAGGGAGGGGATGCAAGGGTGATAAAATGGACTGTTATGAGATTGTTTTTTGTTCTTCCTGGCCCCCTGAAGGAGGCAGTTACCAAGCATCCGTGGGCAGCTAATTTGGGAAGAGAATTGTTATTTTCTGTCTTCAAGACAGAAAGCTTGGAAGCTGCCAGTGAGTGACTGCAGAATGGTCATAATGTCCCCCACTTAGTCAAAATATGACTCTACCCCCACTCTGCCAAAAGTCTTACAACCTCATCAAGTGAAAATCGCAGAGGAGGCTAGTTTACTTCACACCCATTCTTGAACTGGAGCAATTTTACTTCTATATCGTCCGTCCTCCTGTTCTACTGTTGGGTATTTAGTGTTCCCAAAAGGCTCTGGAAGTTACCAAAAAAAAAAAAAAAAAGTCAGATAAGTAAGAGTTAAAAGCCTTCAATTCCCCAAATGATATGCTCTTACATCTCCTACTAGGCAGATATACTTCTTTCAAGTGGGAATCTGATTCAGGCTAATGCAAATGTAGTGCCCACCTCTGAGCCATCCAGCTTCTCAATTGGTGGAAGGATGGGAGCCAAGCTCAAATATACCAGTCAGAGCTTTTCCCTAGAAGGTTTGAAGCTGGAACCAGTAAAAGCCCCAGTTAGTCCTTCCTTGGCTGGAAGTAAGGAACCATTCACAGACAAGAATGAAACCAGCCCACCAATGGGAAGGATTTGGTCAATATTCAAAAATAACGCCATTTCAGAGATGGAGAGAGAGAGTCCTGGTGACATTTGAGACCCTGCTTTCAGGTATTCCTGAAACCTGGAGGAGGGACACTGAAAAGAGCTAGAAAGTTGTGCCCTGCACCACATGAGGAGGTGCCATTCATATGACTGCCATCTGATATAGTGGCCCCTGGGGTTGTGCAGTGTGCAGCTTACACAACTGTACATGGTGACCCTGTCTGGAAATGTCCCTGTCCTTTCTTCAGCTTGCTTGGAGATATTCCAGTGCCCTGTTATTGCACTCTTCTTTTTGCCAAATCCATTTAGAATTGGATTTATGCCACTTAAACCAAATGAGATCTAAATAATATGATAATAGTTATCTATAACCACAAAGAAAAAAAAAAGCTGTAACTCCCCCACCCCCACCACTCAGCTTATTATAGATAGCAAGAAAGAAGTACCTGTTTTTCTCACCTAATAATTCTCAATTTAGTAGTCATTCACGGAATCAGGGAAGAGGAAAAGAAGAGTGAAAGACAGTGTGCATCCCGACCTCAGCCACAGTCCTGGGGTGCCAGGCCTTTGCAGAGTGGCCAGGCTGTATAGAAGGCGCGTGAATGCAAACAATTTCCGGAAAGCCTTTGGGCTGGCTGTGTGGGAACAGCTGCACAGCTCCCTAATGGGTGTCAATGTCAACTCAGACTCAACATTTTCCAGGGGAATGGGGCTGAGAGAATGCTTTGCTCTGGCCAGACATTGCCCTGGAGGGGTGGGGGCATGTGGGGAGACAAGGAAGGTTGCCAGGCAGGATAGCTGCACGTCCAGACCCAGGGGACAGAGGATGAGGAAGAGTCGTGAAAAAGCTTTACATTCATAGTTCCCGCATTCCACCCCTGTGAGGGCTTTCCGAGTCTCCCTAGTAAAATATATAGACACTTAATTTCAGGAATGAACAATAATTAACGGATTTTTTTAGGGGTGGGGGAGGAGGAGCACTGGCAGAGTTCTTTAGAAGAAAGACTGAGGGAAGAGAATTCAAACAATCCCACAGTATGTAAAGAAGTGTTCTATAAGAGATGTGGATGGTGCGGTGGGATTAGTGTGAGTTTTGAACTGAGCCTGATGTGGGTTCATGTCCTGGCTTGGTGGGATTGTAGAGAAGCCACATTCTCTTCTGGGAGGCTCCGTCTCCTCATCAGAAACAGGGATAATAATAGCCGATTGAGTGTGAGTGTAGCACCCGACAGAATAAATAAATAAATGTTAATTAGGACCGCAGAGCAGGAGTCACCTAGGAAAACAGAGCAGTGTCAGAATGTGAGCTGTTGGGTTTGCTTTTGTTATCATTTTCCCCCTTACTGCGTTTTGGACGCTGTGCAAGGTTCTTCTACACATCTTTTCTAATACAACTTACATCTCGGCTTTCATCTTTAGGCCAGATGTTTTTGGAAATGTGTAACGTGGCCCACTTGATGATAGAGGCACTTATGACTCGGTGGTTGTTGCTGGAATTGTTGACCCTGGCCCTGCCCTCCCCACCGCCATCTGGCCTCTTGTGTTGCCTTTGGTTTTTGCTTCGTCATTACTATTTCCATCTTTTTCTCACTGCCCATTTGTCTTAGTTATCCATTGCTGTATAACAAATTATACCAAAACTTAGTGGCTTGAAATGAGGAGTGTGCATTATCTCACTGTTCCTGCATCAGGGACTGGAGCATCTGGAAGGTTCTAATTTGTTGGGTCATGTGAGACGGCAGACAGCTATGGCCCCAGGCTTGTGGCCCCATGCACCCAAAGGCTTGCCTGGGCTTGTGGAGTCCCCTTCCAATTCAGCTCGGTCACCAGCTGTTGGCAGAAGGACTCGATTCTTCCCTACATGGACCTCCCCACAGGTTGCCCAGTGTTCTCCCAACACGGTGGTGGGAAAATCCCCTTGTCTCCACTGTCACTACCACTCTTCAGTTTCAATTTTGTGCTGTCTACCACAGAAGTCTCTTAATTCAGCCTTGTGTGGTTTCTTACCTAGAGGACCTCAGCGACTTCCTGTGATATGGTGATTTATAACAAGAAATGGATATCTGGGCTTCCTCCCTGTTCCTGGCTCAGAGCCCCGCCAAACCCTTGGAATTTCCTACATGAAAAGAGATAGAAAGATGAAGAGAGTATCCTTTATTATTCATAATGCGCCCCTTTCAACCACACTTCGGTTTATGTTAATGTGGTGACTTCTGGAAAGCCCCTAAGGATGGTGGAAACCAGTCATAGGATTAGAGGGTTGCAACTTTTCAGCCCCAGGCCCCTGACCTCCTGGGAGAGGAGAGGAACTAGAGGTTGGGCTGATCACCAATGGCTGGTGATTTAATCAGTCACACCTACATAATGAATCCTCCACAGAAACCTAAAAGGACAGGGGTCTGAGAGCTTCTGGGACAGTGAATGTGGGGAGGTGTCAGGAGGCTGGTGTACCTGGACAGGTTTTGGAGGCTCTACATACCCTCCCTCCCCCTCAACCTTGCCCTATGCATCACTTTCTCTGGCTGTTGTATTTCTTTTTTTAAATAAAATAAAAATTTTGTTTTATAAAATAAAATAAAAAATAAATAATAAGTAAGTAAATATAAATAAATAAATAAATAAATGTATTTTAAGATTTTATTTATTTACTTGGGAGAGAGACAGAGAGCGAGTGAGCATGAGTAGAGGGAAGGGCAGAAGGAGAGGGAGAAGCAGACTCCCCACAGGGAGTCTGACCCGGTTTTGATCCTAGGACTCTGAGGTCATGACGGGAGCCAAAAGCAGACAATCGACTGAACCCCTGGCTGTTGTGTTCTTTATAATAAATGGATAAACATGAAGTGCCTTCTTGAGTTCTGTGAGCCATTTTCTCAAATTATTGAACCCGAGAGGGGGTCACGGGAGCCCCTGATTGATGGCCAGTTGATCAGAAGTTGATCAGGAAGCCTAGGATTCCTAATTGGCACCTGAAGTCGGGGGACAGTCTCTTGGGAATGAGCACTTAACCTGTGAGATGTGACACTAATGGCAGGTAGATAGTGTTAGAGGTGAATTGAGCTGTAGGACACCCGGTTGGTGTCTACACAGAATTGGAGAACAGGTCGGTGAGGGGGAAAAACCCCACAAACCTGGTGTCAGAAGGGTTATGTGAGTCTAAAGAAACCAGGTTTTCCCAGACGTCTTCCCAGGGCTTTCCCTTTCCCATCATCTGTTGAGCAAGGGCTTCTCAGCCTTGGCGCGAGTGACATTTTGGGCCACATGGTTCTTGTTAAGTTGTTGAACGAGTCCTTTGTTGATGCCTTTCTGTGCTCTGTACATCACAGGAAGTTCAGCAGCACCCCTGGTCTTGACCTCCTAGATGCCAGTAGCTCCCCGTTCCATGAGTTGTGACAATCCAGACATTGTCAAATGTCCTCTGGGATGGGGGCGGAGGGTGGGGGGCAAAACTGCCCCGAGTTGAGAATCACTGTTAAGCTGACTCTAGAGTTTCATTGTAAAATATGTTAACTATAAAGTAGACTCAGGGTGCTGTGTGCAATGCACCAGGCTGTTGATGATTGGGCCCGTTTGTGTCTTTTTCTCTCGTGATTTTTTTTCTAGTTGAGTTTATATATATACACAGGTCAACTAGTTCTACAAGGTTTGTTAAGACAAACAACATTCCTTAGTTCTCCTCCCCTCCCATTTCCCCTTCTCCAGGGATACTGTTTTCAACTCTTTTAATATTTACTCTATATCTCTGTGGATACTTGAACTGCTAACTCTGGCTTTTTCAGTTTTTGGCCTTACTCATTAATTTATCCATTAACTATGGAAGATAAGGACTTATCACTCTTTCCTCCTTTCACTTCCACCACTTCCCACTCCTCCACCCTTCCCATATATTTATTTGTAATTTTGGCTTGATAAGCATTCATTGTTCCTTATATATGCCTTACAGAGCAATGGCTATGAACTAATCTTTTGTTTTTCCTGGAATTAACAGTTGCCTTTTAATTGTCACTATTGTTTGTTCAGTTTTGTATGTATCTATCATTAATTCAACACCTGAATTTCAATTTTATGAGCATCTAATCTACCCTATGTGGGCTGGTGGCCCTCGACTCAGGTATAGAGCTATCAGCCTGGGCTAGTCTTTTGCCATCATCCACATTACCACCTCCTGTTTCTGTATGTTGCACTGGGTTAAATACTGTGATCCACTCCCCACAATTCATGTCTTTCCCAGAACCTTAGAATGTTAACATTATTTGGAAATAGGTCAATGTAATTAGTTAGATGAGGTCATATTGGAGGAGGGTGGGCCCTTAACCCTATGGAGTCCTATATGTCCTTATAGGAAGAGGAGATGAGATACAGAGACGAAGAGAGCCATATGGAGATGGCACAGAGGGAAGAGAGCCATATGGAGATGGAATCAGAGATTGGAGTTCTGCTACCAGAAACCTAAGAAACCGTGGGCCCACCAGAAGTTGGAAAAGGTAAGGAAGGGTCTTCCCCTTAAGGTTTCGGAGAAAGCATGGCCCTGATGACACCACAATTTTGGATTTCTAGCCTCTAGAACTGTGAGACAATAAATTTCTGTTGTTTTAGACCACCCAGTTTGTGGTACATTGCTATGGCAGCCCTAGGGAACTTACACATGTGGCATGTATTTTGTTTTTCCATAGTTTACTCCTTCATTTGGTAGAATAGGCCAGTGGCTTTCTGGGGAAAAGCATGCAACAGTTAAATTATTTGCATATTTGAATTATTTTTATTCTATTTTTACAAATGAGTGATAACTGGGCTAGATATAGAATTCTAGGTTGGAAATAATTTTCTTTTGTAATTTTTTGAGGTCACTGGCCCATTGTCTTTTGTTTATTTTTCTCCCTATATGCTGCTAAAAATTCTTAATTTATTCTAATTTCTGATCTGTTGCATGTGGCCTGTGTTTTCTACCCTTCAGAAGCTGGGTAGGATGTTTTCTTTATTCTGAGTGTTCTGGAAATTTCATAACAACGTACCTTAGTGTGAGTATATTTTTTCCATGATGCAGAGAACTTGAAGTCCCCTTTCAATCTGGAGATTTTTGTTCTTCAAGTTTGAAAAATATTCTTTTCTTATTTTTTTGATGAATATTTTCTTTGTTTTCACTGTTCTTTCTTTGTGGTGCTCATCTTCTTTGCATGTAAGACTTCTTGGACTGGTCTTCTAATTATTTTCTCTATTTTTCTCTCTTTTCTGTCTCTTGTCTTTCTGATGTCCTTCCTGAAACACTTTCTCAATTTTATTTTCCAATCTTGTACAAAGTTTTTTACTTCTATTTTCATATTTTTAATTTTCAGGAAATATTTTTTGTTTCATAAGTATTTATTTTAAACAGTTTTCTTTTTTTAATTTTTTAAGCAGCTTTCTGTTTTTGTTTCATTGATGCAATGTCTTATCTTGCAAGGTGATCAATGATAGTTTTGGGACGTTTTCTTCTCCTCGCAAAGTTTCTGGGTTTTTTTCCAAGCTGTTTTTATTTGTTTGTTTTCTGACTTGTCTCATAGAGGCTTTCCTCAGATGCCTTTCATCTCTGGTTGTCTGAATGAGTAGAGTTTCTTGACTGTGAACTTTACTGTGGAGTGCTATGCTGTGCCAATTGTTGGGAAGCCTATGTGTCAATATCTTCAAGCCTTTCCACCTGAGTTTGTTACACGTAGTACAGAGGTTTCTTCCAACCTCCTGTTCAGAGGGCAAAGGCCTGGATGCCAGCGTTCTGGAAGCCCAGTAGGAGAAACAGGGTGGGAGGGCGTCATGTCCATAGTTACTGAATCACTCTGTTTATAATATGATACACTGGATGTCACACCCACCAACTGGGTCTGATGTCACATAGTCCAGAGTCCCTATATTTTATTCTTCTGCCAGTGTGGGGAAAGGGCCCAGCAGTGTGGAGTGAGGGAGGATGTCTAAACATCTAACTACTACTAAACAGCTCTCAAGCAGTCTCTATTATTTTATTCCCTCCTTCCCATAGCTTTGCTCTCAGGGCCAGAAGTACCATGTGTCCTAGGTTCCTGAGTTTTTCCGAGCATTCTCTTGTATAATCCATCTGGCTCATGGATTTTCTTGCTATGTGCTTGGGATTCAGCTCTGTCAGGACTAGTTAGTCAAATAATTCTTATCCATCAACTTTCTGGATCCCAAAGTTTTGTTATTTTTACCTCTCTAATTTTCCCTTGTACTTTTATGTCTTTAAAAAAAAATTCCATCATGATCGTTTTAGTGAGGCTTCATAAGGAGCTGCCATCAGATAGCACATTCACACTGACCTCTTTACTCCCAAGGCCCTAGTTCACACTTGCCACCTTATTTTGGGTGTTACTTGGGAAGAGGGGTGCTGGATGCTGTTTGTCTCAAGTGTGTTCTGCTATGCCTTCCTCAGCGTTACTTGGTCCAAAACAGCATTTTGGACCAATCATGTGCTATCCAACAACAACAACAACAAATATATATATATATATATTTATTTATTTATTTATATAATAGTATCTTCCTATGAACCAAAGGAATCATATTTCTTTTTTCTTTAAAGATTTTATTTATTTATTTGACAGAGATCACAAGTAGGCAGAGAGAGAGAGAGAGAGGAGGAAGCAGGCTCCCAGCTTAGCAGAGAGCCTGATGCGGGACTCTATCCCAGGACCCTGGGATCATGACGTGAGCCGAAGGCAGAGGCTTTAACCTACTGAGCCATCCAGGTGCCCAGGAATCATATTTCTATCAGATACTTTCCCCGAGTACTTTGCCCATTCTTTCTACCTCTCCTGCACCTGTTCTGAGGACAGGTTGTTCCAGAAGCTGATACTGAAAGGAAGTAAGGACAACTGGGTTGAGGTGAGGGAGGGAGGTTTGGTGGTTTATTGTTTCCTGACACAGGCAGTCACCAAGGCAGCTTGGGGACTTGTTTTATTTGGAATGGTTGGGAAACCCTGCTTTGATGAGGTGGTGCGTGAGCAGAGAGCAGAGGAGTGGAGAAATAAAGCACGCAGGTATCTGGAGGGAGGGAGAGTTTTCAGAAGATAACAACAGGGCCGGAGCTCCAGGAGGAAAAGCAGGAGGTCCATGAGGCTGGAGAGGTAATTGTGGTAAGGGTGTGGCCCAGTGGGCCTGTGATCAGGCATTGACATTTTCTCTGGGTGAGGCAGAAGCCGAGGTGGTCTGGATACATGTTGCATCCTGGGGTTCTGGCTACAGCAGGAGAAGACAGTCATGGGCGAGAGCAGAGGCAGAGGGCACAATGAGGAGACTGCTGGGTGCACATAGGGGAAAGACAGTGTTGACCTGGACCAGGTAGCAGGAGAGGCAGTATAGGACAAGCTGCTGGGCATATTTTAAAGGTAAAACTCAGAGGATCTGCAGGCGAGTTAAGTGTGAGGGACACAGGGAAGAGAGGAGCCCAGGATGACTCCGAAGTTTTTGACTTCAGCTTCCAGAAGGACAAAGTGGCCTGTTGTTAGGGTGGACAACAGTAGGGGGAAAGGAGCACTATGAGGGAAGGCCAGGAATTCGGCTTCAGCTATGCCAAATTGCCTGTTAGATGTCGAGGTGGAGACGCTGAGCAGGCCCTTGAGAGATGGTAGAGGGGACAGAAACGCCAGGGCTTATGGAGCTCTCCTCGTGTGCTGAGTGCCCTCGGTGTGTGCTTCACCCGTATGGTTCATCCCATCCCAGCCGCAGTCGGCTGAGGGGTTATTGTCTGGGGGTGAAAGGGAGAACAAAGGCATAGAAAGTTCAAGTAACTTGCCCGTGGCCACACTGTGAGTAAATGCTGGAGCGGGATTCAGACCTGGGCGGTCCAGCCCGAGCTTGTCTGTCCATCCACTGTGCTCGGATGCATTTCGATCTTCGGGCTTTGGTGTGGGCAGCGGGGCTCTGATGAGGTCTGCATGGAGTAGTGAAGGCTCAGGGGAAGGCGGGCAACAGATCTGTGCAGGTGTTAAAAGCAGGGCCTGTGGGGTCAGTCAGAGCTGGGTTTGAATCTCTGTCACATACTCGCCCTGAGGAACTTACTTGCCCTCTTGTCCTCAATCCTCTTTTCTGTAAAATGGGGATGATAGTGATACCGACTTCGTAGGGTCATCGGGAGGCTGAAATGAAACAATGCATAGAAAGTATTCAGTCCAGGTCATCTGTTACTGTCACCACTGACAGTGAAAGGCAAAGGACCCCACCCCATCCTCAGGCCACTGTACGATGCTGTGTTGGGAGGGAGGTGGGACTGGTGGAAGGGAGCATGGCAGTCCTCTGAGATATGTAGAGCTTATAGATCTTCAGAATCCTCCCTTTCAGAAGCCAGGAATGGTTCAGGGCATTACGTGAATCCCGTGATGTTAAGGAGACTCTGTGGCCAGTAAAACCTTCTACGGTTCTTGGGGCACCTGGGTGGCTCAGTGGATTAAAGCCTCTGCCATTGGCTCAGGTCATGATCCCAGCGTCCTGGGATTGAGTCCCACATCGGGCTCTCTGCTCAGCAGGGAGCCTGCTTCTTCGTCTCTCTCTGCCTGCCTCTCTGCCTACTTGTGATCTCTGTCTGTCAAATAAATAAATAAAATCTTTAAAAAAACAAAAACAAAGCCTTCTACGGTTCTTCTGGCCCAGTAGCCTCTATTTACTTGCCATTACTCTAGAACCCCAGGGATCAGGGCTACAGGAGGGGAAGGGTCCTCCTGGCCAGAGATCAGACTCACAAGGAAGCTTATTGCTTCCCAAGGAACAAACCCCCTTTGGAGGCTGCTGCGCTATGGCTTTAATTGGCCCATCTCACCACACAACATGCCTGAAGCCCTGAATGTTTCCTTAGACAAGACAGTCTCTGACTTACAGGAATGAAGAGTCACCTTTAATTCCTGGGTCCAGAAGGATCCCAAGTGAATTTAGAACAACTGAAGACTCAGTTCAGAGGGACCCTTTAAAAAGCAACCAGTAATTACAGTTTGGGAGCCACAAAGTAGCCTGAAGAGACCAAAGCCTGTCCATACTAGACCAAAGAAAGAATTTTATTTACCAACTTTTCATTTATGCTCCACCCACTTCCAAGAATTTGGGGTGGCTGACTGGAGAAAGCAAACAAGAAGCCCATCTCTAAGCCTTTCCCTGCTGAAGTGGGCTCTTTTGCCAAAAGGAAACAGAGACCGATTACGGAACCCCGTACGTCATGTGGAGGGAGCCGCTACTCACATGCATAATCCACCCTGAAAAGAGAAACCATTCCAGATGCTTCTTTTCCCTGGCATCATCAAGGAATGAAATTTGTCATCAAATGTTGCCGTATTTAAATCACCGATTCCTCTCTGTTCTACGCACTGGAATTCTAACATTAGAATTCTTAATGTGGGCGTTTCAGGAAGGTGACTGGAGAGATTGTATCAATTTATCAGGCAGTTGGTCTCAGAGTAGATGTAGTTCTGGCAGAAGAGAGTCTAGACTCCTGGGGAAAGACAGGAGGGCTGCATGGGGCATGGGTAAAGTGAACCGACCGTACAGGGAGGTCTGGTACATTTTATTTATTTATTTATTTATTTATTTTAAAGATTTTATTTATTTATTTGACAGACAGAGATCACAAGTAGGCAAGAGAGGCAGGCAGGGAGAGAGAGGAGGAAGCAGGCTCTCTGTGGAGCCGAGAGCCCAATGTGGGGCTCGATCCCAGGACCCTGGGATCATGACCTGAGCCGAAGGCAGAGACCTTAACCCACTGAGCCACCCAGGTGCCCCAGGAAACACATTTTTGAGCATCTATTTTATGTTTAGTCTTTGAAAATGTGATCTCTAAAACAACCCAGTGAGGTCAATATTATTTATTCTTGATTTTACTCAAGGAGGACCCTGAGGTTCAGAGAGGTACAGCGATGGGCCTAAATCACACAGCTAGAAAGGAAATGAGTCCTGACTATTTCACAACATGATCCGGGAGCACCCGATCCAAAATCCAGGAGCACGTGTTAAATCCTCAGCTCTAGGCCTGGGGAGGCTTTCGGGATTCTCTTAGTCAAACCTCCTCCTTTAATGGACAAGGTCACCCTAAAACTTGTCTCTAAAGCCCCAGGTTCCTGCTTTTTGCTAATGATGCACAACTTCACAGGGCTGGCCAGCTGCCGGGACTTGACCCTACAGGAAAGCACCCTCAAATTCTCCAAGCTCGCAAAACCGTTTTCAGAAACGGAAGAGTGCCACAACCACACCTGCTGGGAAGTGGAGTCTATTTTGTGCTGGAAGCCACTTTATTTACCAGTACCTGACCTCGGTCTGTGTCAGAGCACATTCCGAAGGATCTAGAAGCACACAGGTCAGATCCTGTTAAAACCAGCACCCAGAGGGTAGTGGTACTTCCTTGTGTCAAGTGTTTACAGGCCTGAGGCTTGGAAATATTTTTGACATAGAGTGATTTTTGTTGCTTATGGGATTGGATTTTTTTGGGTAAATAGCAGCATGAATTCCAGCGCAAACACAGACTTCCTTATATCGTTTGCAGGTCAATTAACATCACTTTTCTTAGTGTTCTATTGGCAAATGCTGCCAAATTGAGGCAGTAGCACTATTAGAAATCAATTTATTTAAAAACCACTATGACATGTATTAAATGGAGTTAAACCAAAGACAGGTAGGCAGTTCTCTTGGGAGTGGAAAGAAAGAGGGTAATGATAAGTTCAAGCATGGAACTATACAACCAGTGGGCCAAGAACTGCCAGTTTTTGAACATCTTCTTTGCGTTGGGTACTCTTCTCCCTTTGAGTTATCATTTAACGAGAACCAGTCAGACTGCCCAGGTTTTCCTCTCAGCTTCGTCATTTTCCAAGTGTGTGCCCGAGGACAACGTCTTTACTCTGTCTGTGCTCCTCTTTCCTCATCTGTAAAATGGCGGTCATCGTGGCCCTCATCCCTGTGGCAGGATTGTGGGAGTAGATGGTTATCCTCGTGAGGCATTTAGCACAGAGGTGGGCTTACAGGAAACCCTCAGCAAACATCAACCGTTCTTACCTTTTGCTTTCATTAATGTGCCAAGTAAGTTTTCTCTTACTCATTTTGTGAAATTCTTCTCTGGGCTCACAGAGGGTTAATACACTGGCCAGAGCTACACAGCTCATCTGGGACAGAGCTGGGTCTTAAACTCAGACGTCTCTCCCTGACCCAGACCTCTACTAAAGCCAGTGAAGTACCAGAGCAGGCCTCTGTGTGATCTCAGGCAGGCAGATGGTGGAAGGAGGTGAGGTGGCTTTGAGCAGGAGGGCCACTCCCATGTTGTTTTTTTCTGGGGTTGGTATGGGACCTTCTACTTCATAAACGTGAGGAGAAAAACATTATTGTTACCCGAAAATTGGCTGGCCTAAGAGGAATTCCATTTAGGAGAAAACGAGTCCTGTGGTTAGGAGAACACTTCAGCGTGCCTGTTTGGTTTGAAATGTGAGGCCCACGGGGCAGACCCATCATACTGGCTCTTACCCTACAAGACCTAGTGGCTCCTTCTTGTGGGAAATACTTTGTCAATCCCCTTGATCACCCTGAAATGAACTGAAAAGTATCTGGACACATCATTCCTTTCCCCCAAATTAATATTTGCCCTAATTATAATAGAAAAGAAGGAAAAATGTAATTTATGATAAAATAACATGGGCATCAGTGCCGAGCCACATGGGCACGGTCACCCTGGGGGATGTGTTTGAAGGGGTTAAACACCTGCTACAAACTATAATGCCTAAGTTTAGATTTAAGAGAAGCAAACAATAATCAAATGAAGATCGTTGAAACTTCCTTCATAGTTCATAGCCTGAATTAAGAGTCAACTAAGTATATATATAAGCCTGCTTAAAACATAGAATCATCTAGAAATGTAGACAGACACAGGTGGGTTATATGGGTTACTCATGTACCTCGAGCCACGTTGTTGTCAGTGACAGATTTTTTTCTGAAATGACTCAAACATTGGTAGCATTCCAAATAAAACAAAATAAAATCTTCTCTAAATTTACACAGGAGTTACATTCTGGGAATCTCCATGTATATTAAACTGTGCACCCCCCCATTTTGTGTTTATGTGTGAAGCTGAGCTAGGCTCCCAGTCCAATCATTATAAACAGATTTTTCAGCTACACAGATGTCTGATGGATCATTCAAAAGGTGTGTGGGATTAGAAATCAAAATATGAAAGGTAAAACTAGAAAACTTGTAGAAGGAAACAAAGGGGTAGGCAAAGATGACTTGGGACCAAAAATTATTAACCCTAAAGAAAAATTTGGTGAATTTTACTGTCTTGGGATTCTGTTTCATCAAGTGACGCTTTTAGGGACATGGAAAGACAAGACTGAAAGAAGCTATTTGTAATCACCTATTCATGGGAGAAGTCACATACAGGATGTATAAGGAGCTACCGATTAATAAAAAAGCAAAGGCAAACAACCTGGCAGGAAACAAGGCAGAAGAGTTGAGTGGGCAGTTCACAGAAAAGGATGCCCAAATGGTCCGTGACCACAGTACACTAGTACAGTATGCCTTCCAGAGTGGCTACCATGAGGCAGATGCTCTAAGTGTTGACAAAAAGGTGGGTCAACAGGGAACTCCCCTACTGTGTGGGTGGGAATGGCAGTTGCCACACCAGTTTGGGGAAACTCATTGGCAGTAGGTTATGACAAGGCTATGAAATACCTGTCCTGTGATGCAGCTGTTCCCCGCCAGGTGTCTGCCCAGCCGAAGTGGGTACATCAGTGAATTAAGAAGCATGTGTGGGAATGTTTGAGGCAGCAGTATTCCTACAAGCTCCATACTGGAAACAGCCCATGTGCCCATCAAGAACTATATGCAGCCACATGGAGGGATCTCACACGCATGATGGTGAATGGAAGACACCAGACACAAAAGAATACACATGGCAGATGGCATGAAGCCCTTTCTAGGAGGTTCAAAAAAAGGAGGGGAGGGCAGACTCCTAAAGTTAGAAGTCAGGATGGTGCTTATCTGTGGCTGCACGGGGGTCTGCAGGAGCTTTGAGGGTTTTGATGGTCTTCTGATTTGGGTCTGGCTGGCAGTTCCAGGGATGTGCTCACTTTGTGCACAGGCACTGAAGGGACACTTATATGCATATATGCGACACTTATATGGGTATAGAAGGCGTGGTCTTCTACACGCATGCTACAGCTCAATCAGTGTACAGTAAAGACTGGAAAAAATTAGAGCCAGAAAAGTGCCACTGGATCCCTGGCAATCATCAGAACAGCTCAAAACGTTGCACAGATTTCCAGAATGTGCCCTAAGATCCCCCTGTGAGAACCACTGGCCCAAACAGAAGGGGTAACACAAAGAAATGAGTGAATTCTCAACGTGGACAAGTCATAGGGACTGAGGGACTTACTGGCTCACACCTGGGAGGAGATGCGAGGAGGAGTCGATAGAGGAACCCCAGAAGCAAGGACCGGGGCTGGAGCTTGGAGGGCATTGCTCTAAGGCAACCTGGGTTGCAGTCCTGTATTTTGGGCTGTGCAGTCTGGAGCAGCAGGGGTGCCACCTGGGGGCGCTCTAGTGGCCATGCCCAGTGTGGCTACAGGGCTCGGATGCTGAGGGTCAGGCACTGGAGGTGGTGGTCCGCCAGATTAGTGGGCCCAGTACAGAGTGAGTGCAGTGAGCATCTCTGGGGTTCGCATCCACTGGTTGTCTAGGGGACTAAATCAGTGAGGGGGATGGCCAGTACTTCCTGGGATGTTTCTGAGCCCAAAGAACAAGCCATGAGTTCACTGGTCACGGGTGGGAGTATCCAAGGCAGCAGACCACCAGTGATGGGGTGGGAAGGAACATGGCTCTGGATGCTCAAGGGTCCGAGCCGGGACCCAGGCCAGGGCCCCTCCCTTCCCCATGCCAGGGTGGTAAATGGAGGCGTGCGTGGTCCCTCCCATGCACACTGGGTTGTAGAGGTGCCTTGTGGGTATCACCGGTCTGAGCAAACATGAGGCAAGTGAGTTAGAGCCAAGGCTTAGGCCCTCACCTCCCCTCGTGTTAAGCCTTTAGCTGCTGGGTGATGTGAGTCTGAGGGTTACAAGGGAGCAACAGGGAGAGACGGGAGCGCACTAATGGGACTCGAAGCAGCTCTTTACAATCTGCGTGGTGGTGTTTAAGATGTACCAGCCAGTACAAGTGTGCATTTATATAGTGGCTAAAGGTCAGCGCAGCCTGAGTACTGTCCAGAAGAGAACCGAAGAGAAGCAGGGGGAGGTCATCTGAAAGACATTTTTACCTAAGAGACACTCGGGCAGCATACAGTTCTGTCTTATAAACAAATGTCCAAGCCACCTGAAGTTGAACAAGAATTTAAGAAACAGAATTCTGGCCTGCAAACTGGGCTGAGGCAGTTCACTGGGTGTCCGTTCTCCACAGACTGAGAGAGGAAGAGGCATCTGAGCCAGAGGTCAGCCCAGGGAGAGATGGCCTCTCAGTTAAGATTAAGTGCAGCTGCTGTGAAAGCACCATGCCCAGAAGAGCAGTAGTTTATACAAAATAATGCTGACTCTTCTCTCATTTAAAACAGCTCTACAAGTAGTTAGTCCAGGGATGGTGTGGTTGTTTCATGGTCACTGGGTTGCCAGGTTCCATCACTATTTCTGCTTCACCAGCCTTATCCTTTGCTTTCATGCTTATTTTGCTTCATGGCCCAAGGAGGCTGTTGGAGCCCCAGCTCTCTCTTATGTATTCCAGAAAGGAGGATGGAAGGAGGGGTAAAGGGGTACTCCATCTCATTGTCCCCCTTTAAAGGAGTGTCCTTGACGTTACCTAATGCAAACTTGGAGTAATTTCCAGGATATCACAGGAAGCGTGGGAGCAGTAAGGCCATACAGCAACAGAGACGCTTTAATGGTAGTCGTACCCATAGCAAGCATTTTGTAGGGCATATTGGGAGGAAATGGAGACTCTTAGAAGTCAGTAGTTTTGTACCCAGTGATTTAAAATGAGCACAAGGGAATGCAGTTAGCAACAAGAGTTCTGGGCCCACAAAGCAACCTGGCAGAGGGCAGAGGATAGAGGGCAAAAGGTTAGGCTGTTGTGTCTGGACGCTGGAAGAGAAAGAGGAGCCAGTCAGATGAGAGTGGCAAGTGGCCTCAGATGCATCTGCCCAGGGGGCTCTCTGTTCCTTGGCAATGCAGGTCCAGTGTGAATGCCAGCTCGGTGCCGTGTGACCTGTGTGCCTGTGTCCAAGTCCTCCCACACAGATGCCCCAGGTATCAAGCTTCCCAGAGTCCTTCCTTGGCCCTTTCCCAAGACATCCAGGACCCTCAGACCCAGGTCAATAACTCCATCACACAATTAAGTCTCTAAGTTTAACCAATGCAAAACTATGTTCGCTCAGTGGTGGGATATGAAACATAACTTTTCCTCTGTGATGCTGAGACAATCTGGAGCCTTGGGAAACTCTATCAGTTGGCTTCTTCTGATGGCTGAGCATGAGGACAATCTTACCATCCCCGTGCCACAGGCATTGGAGTAGGAATCCAGCCCCACTACTGGGCAGGGGTAAGAAATCCCTCACTTCGTAGCCATGGGCCCCTAATCCTACCATTGCCCCCAACACCAGCCTCACAGCTCATTGTTCCCCCAATATCTTTTGAGCATCTTCTGTGTACACCAGAAGTGTTCTAGGTGCTGGTGGGCAGGTCTTTCATTGAAAATGTGGGTCCCAGGCATAGGTATAAAGGTAGGTCCCCATATTGCTTATCTCAACAGTTAAGAGTTCTAATCAAGCAAACAAGCCATTAAGCACAATATGCTCTAAGGCCTTCTCTTGAGAAATGTGCTTTCATAACTTTCTGGAAGGTCAGCTTCACATTCAGAGTCCTTGGATGTCTTAGAGCTCCAGCTGGAGTGTGGCCCCAATGGAGAGTCAGCTTCCCACAATGGGGGCCACCTTCTGTTTCCATCCCTGATGCCTCAACACACCACAGGGGCCTCCAGGCACACTGTGTGCTGTCCTTGATTCCTGTGAACAGCCATCCTTGGCCATGCCTTAGCCTAAGGGGCTGTTCACTGGGACACTTCCCAGCCCTACAATCCTGGAAATAGGCTTGAGCATTTTGGGGGTCTAGGATCAGCCCCATCTAAAATTCTGGGTCCAATAGGATTTGGAGATGATTAGGGGCTATTTGTCCCTTGAGCCTCTGCCCTTCATGAATCTGGAGATAAAGGGCAGGGTTAGACATGGCTAGGCATGCCTCCCTTGGGTGGCCTGCCCAAACCAGGACCAACTACAGAGGCGTGGCCCCTCTACCCAATTGCATTCCTTCTGCGTGCTGCCTTTTCCTCCTCCTCCTAGCACCCGTGAGCCCGACCTTCCTATTCTGTATCCTATACTGTGAGTTCTAATCTTGGACCTTAGAGTGTGCAGGCCCTTTGTAGGTACTCAGGACAGAGCCACTGGTAGATCAGTGGTGAAACTTGGATTAACTACAGCTCAGAGGGGCATAAGGGAGTGGGAAGAACCCAGGCCCTGTGGAGGCAGACAGACTTGGGTCTGGCAATGGTCTCTACCTCATACCAGGCAGCCTGGTGTATGACCCTTCATTTCCAGGAACTGTCTTCCTTACACGTCCCTTCATAGGCTTTGAGGGGATTAAAAGGGAAGTCCCTAGCCCAAATGCCCTGGGTCTTCTGTCTATGTCCTTCTCTTTAGTTTTAGATTTTCCTGCTAATTCTCTATTTAATTATTAATAATTCTTACTTATTAAGCATTATTTGTTAGGTACTTCTTGAAGTATTTTATATATGTTAATATTTTTAATACTTACCATGACTCTTTCAAAGAGAAACAGGCCAATGTGTAGGCACATTAGTTAAAGTTTGCCTTTATCTATGCACAGGGACAGTTTCAAAGTGTGCCTGGCAGATCAGTGAGCACATGTGAACTTGCTAAAACATGCACATTCTCAGGTCCCAGTCCAGACCCACTGAATCAGAAACTATGCAGTTGGGGCCCAGCCATCTGTGTGCAATGTGACCTCCAGGTGACCTTGATGTGCACTCAAATTTGAGAACCATTGGCCTCCTCTTTCCAAGGGTTCAGCTACCCTGTGTAATGATTAATAATAACCAGTGCTAACACTTATTTGACTTACAGTATGTGCCAGGCCCTTTCTAAATGCTTTGACATGGGTTGTCTCCCTCATTCTCAAAGTATTCTATGAGGCTATAAATATCCCCATTTTATAGGTAAGGAAACTAAGGCACGGAAAGATTGACTGTTCAAGGTCATCCAGGCCTGAACTCCAGAATCTGCTTTTGTGTTTTCCCAGTGGTTGTAATGAAGACACAGAGGCATGACAACATATTATATGATTTTTAAAAAGTCTGTTCCCTGAAATCCTTGCAACCCCATGGGTTTTTCTTAGATAGTGGTTAACCAGAAAATGTGTCTGTTGGGAACTGTCCTGTTCTCAGGGTATCTGACTCGTCTAGGCTTTCCTTTGCATTGGGTGGCACATCCAGATATCACCAGGCAGGTGACATAGCAGACATGACAGTTGACAGGCAGTGAGGTGGTCCCAAGGTGAGGCAATGGGGCTTGGTGAGGACTGTGGTGAGCTGGGGTGTATGCCCAGTCCAAAGGGGGAGACCACTCCACAGACCCAGAGAGATGTTACCATGTGATGACATCGGCTCCTTTCACTCCATTTTATAAGCAAAAACAGAAATCTGGATTTCTGTTTGTGAAATTGTGAAATCTCCCAATTTTAAAACTGACCCCCCCAATTCACGTTTTCAGACACCATGAAGGCTATTGATCTGCAACCAGGCTCTGCTCCACTGCCACTCCTGTGTAGCCCTCTTCAATGTCCTGCGGAAGGGAGTCTGCACTGGTTGATTTAGCTGTATTTCTCAGATGAGTCTCCCGAATTAGTTACTGAATTTTATGCATTTTCAGTGTCACCCTGGAGCCAATAGCGAGCCAGCTGTGCAGGGGGAAAAAGAAGGGAGCAGGGAATTGAGTTGCATGTCAGAGATCCCAGAATTACTGCGCTGGGGCTGGCAGGTTCTCCTCAGCCCACGGAGGCGCAGGGCCTGAGGTCCTGAGGTTCTGTGGACCAGCAGGCGAGTGGTTCAGAACCCGCTTTTCACGTTCTGCGGAGCCTACATGGCAGAGAAGGAGGTGTTGCGAGCTCCCCCTAGTGGTCAGATAAAGGCACTGCCGACAGCTGGAGGGTTGCAGGCGTGAACTTCCTGGGGCTTGGTCCAGGTGGGGAAGCTGGAAAATTGGAAAATGACGCAGGTGATGGTAAGGGGCGGAGCAGGAAGGTAGCCCCCTCCCTGCAATTCCAGAACTAGTCGAAATGTTAACAATATCAGTAATAATAATACAATAAGTATAGTAACCATATTAAAAATAAATAGTGACTTAGTAGTTGATATTTACCAGCTGAAGATTCACAGTTCAGAAGGGGTTTTACTTACTGTGTCTATTTAATCATTAAAAACACAACACTCTAGTAACACATAAGTGTATTCTCACTGAACAAGATTCAAGTAGATTGGAAGAACATATTAATAATATTTTTAAGGTCTTTAGAAAACTTTTTTTTTTCATTTCACTCATTTTATTTCTTTTCAGTGTTCCAGAATTCATTGTTTATGTTCCACACCCAATGCTCCATGCAATACGTGCCCTCCTTAATACTCACCACCAGACTCACCCAACCCCCCTCCAAAACCCTCAGTCTGTTTCTCAGAGTCCACAGTCTCTCATGGTTCGTCTCCCCCTCTGATTTCCCCCAACTCACTTCTCCTCTCTTCTTTTTTTTATTTTCAAAGAGGGAGAGAGAGGTGGGGGTGAGGGGTACAGAGGGAGAGGGAGAGAGAGAGAATCTTAAGCAGGCTCCACACCCAGTGCAGAGCTGGATGCGGGGCTCGATCTCACAGCCCTAGATCATGACCTGAGCCAGAATCAAGAATCTGATGCCAGTTGGACACTTAACCAACTGAGCCACCCAGATGCCCCTGGAAGACTTTCATTTTGAAATAATTCTGAGCTTGCTAAAAAGCTGCAGGAATGGCACAGACTTTCCACACACCTATCATCTGCTTCAACTTTGGTTGATAGTTTGCCGCATTTGCTTCTCTGTTATTTGCTCTCTCAGATGCCTGAAAAGCTAATCTAGGCTTCCAATGAGGTCCTAGGTAATGTCAGGTACAATCATTTGACTGAGGACCATTGACTTGGGTGTCTGCCTGAATTTTTAAGAACTGAGCCATTTGACAGAAAGTCATAGCACGAGACTCCTTTCCCCATAAGTAGTTCCACGGGTATTTCCTAAGAACAGGGTTATTCTTTGCCATGGCCCCAGTCCAGTTGTGAGAACTAGGAACATTAACACGGAGGCGAGACTGTGTCATCTATAGGCCTTACTCGAATTTCACCAATTGTTGCAGTAATGTCACTTGTAACATTTTTTGTTGATCCCCACTATAAAATATGAAAGTACTGAAGTTTTCCTCACCCTCCCCTTTGGCCAGCTGTAGGCTGCCTACCCCCCCCCAAGAAGTCTGTCTCTCATTGTCCTCAATGAAATCATATTTCCCACTTAATTTGTATGCCTTGAGAACTCTTTTCAATCTCTTCCCCAGGCAGCCAAGGTAGAACTTTCTAGTCTTATTTTACACCAAAAGGAAGTCTAAAGCTGATGGGACAAGTGCCTTTGGTGTCCAGGCTGGAGTGCCAATCCTGTCCTGTGACCCTAGGTCTCCCAGCCTTGCTAAGAAAGCAGGAGAAGGTGAAGGCAAACCTTGTTCTCCAGGGTTATTACAAATGCTGCCCCCTCTCCCTGCACTTTTTGGCAGCTTTTGGAACAACCCTGGCACCCTCCTCCTTGAGACAGCCTCCATCTGGCTTCCCAGAACACCTCTCCCTCCCAGTTCTTCCCCTCCCCCCACCCCTGCTCTTTTTGGATCTCTCCTCAGGCCCTCCCCTCTGAGCACTAGGGCACAGGGCTCAGTCCTGGACCCTCTCTCCACCTGCACTCCTAGGCGGCTGAGCGCATCAGCTCTTAAGGGGAGAGAGTGCCCAAATGCTGGGGGCTCCCAAGTTTGCACAGCTAGCCTGCCATCGCCGGTCAATGCTAGGCTCACATACGCAACTGCTGATTTGACATTGGAAATCCTCCTAGATTTCCAATGGGTGTGTCATGCTTAAGATGCCCAAATGGAACCCCTGATTCCCCAGTCCCAGCCAGATCCCACCTGTCCTCCCCAGTAGTTCTGTGTTTCTGGCTGCCCAGGTTGAAGCCTGGAGTTGTCTCCCCTGCCTCTCTTCTCTCTCATACTCCACATCCAATCCAAGAGCAGTTCTTCCTTCCTTCCAGTTCTAATCCCTTCTCACCACCTCTGTGGCTGCCCCCCAAGTCTCCCCACCTGGATGATCACAGAAATTTTCCAACGGGTCTCCCTGCTTCTTCTCTGACTTAGAGCCTATTTCCTACACAGAAGACACAACAGCATTTATAAAACACAAATCAGATCACATTTGATTGTCATAGCGAATTGTCACATCCATGCTCTGAACGCCCCAGGAGCTTCCCATCTCAGAGTCAACGCCTTCTCCCCTGCCTCTCTCATTTCTCTCCCACTCTTCCCGTCCTTGCTTTCTTCTAGCCTCATGGTCTTCCTTGCTGTTGCTTGAATGCACGAGCACACTTCTACCTCAGCGGTTTTGTCTGACTGTCCTCTCTGCCTGGAATGGTCTTTTCTTTGATATTCCCATAGCTCTACTTCTTCCTCTCTGACTCGGCGAACTGTCAGCATTCTGGGGAGCTTCCCCCTAATTGTTCATTCATTCAGTACATTTATTCATTTCTTCAACAAGTATTTATCGAGGGTCTGCTTTGTGACAGGGTGCCACTCTAGGTACAGAGGAAACATCTTTAACAAGATTCTCATCCACATGGAGAAAGGCTATAAACAATAAAACAGAGGGTCAAGGATAACTATTTCAGAGGGGGAGGTGAGCAGGCAAGGGAGGTTGGGTGCTGGAGGGGTTACAATTTAAAATTGGGTGATTGGGGCAATTCGTAGAATGCCATTTGAACAAAATTTTGAAGAGGTGAGGGCTTGAGGCATGAGGACACCTGGGGGAAGAGCAGCAGGAACCGCCAGTGCAAAGGCCCTGAGGCAGGGAGCATTCCTGCTGTTTCAAAGAACAGCAAGCACTCCAGCGTGGCTGGAGTGGGTGAACAAGGAGAAGGAGTAGGAGATAGGAAGACAGGGGAGGAAGGAAGTTTGTGGGGTCAAAGACAATGGTGTCCAGGTCTTTTTTCTGAGTAAAGCAGTGGCCATCAGGGAGGCCACCCTAGCAAACCCCCTCCTTCTTCCCAGTGCCCACACTCCCTGCCTTGCTCTGTTTTCTTCACTCAGAAAACTTACATGCCAGGTCCTTTCCTAGGTTCTGGGGACACAAGACGATGTTGCTGGTGGCTGCCTTCAAAGACTCCCCAGACAAGCAGAAGGAACAGGGGAAGGATAAATGCACAGGGAGCTAAGTGGAGGGCTTCATGGTGTGATGGGGTCCAAAGCACCTGGCCATCGCTAGCCAGTGGGTGAGGTAGGCAGGCCGGGGGGCCTCATCAGGGAGCCCAGCAGAGTGCAGCCCATCCCTGGTGGAAGTGTTGACCAGGGTCTGTGTTGCTGAGTGTGATGGCAGAAGTGGGGTCTTCTTTGCTCAGAGGAGGTGGAGGAAACTCACGATCACCTGTGTGGGTTTAACCCAGAGCTCTTACAGCAGCTGTGGTCTCCCCACTCCATGCCAACCAGGGCACAGAGAGCTTAGCACACAGAGAAGGCTGCCCGCCCCAGCCCAGCATGCTAGGGGAGCTGAGCTGTCCCCCGAGTCCCCGAATCCCAGAGGGGAGTGGGGGGAAGAAAAGAAAGAACTGGTGGGCACATCTCTCAGGTCCTTTACTTTGTTCTCCATGCTTTATGAGACACTATTCACTGATTTCACGCTCCCTGGGACTCCAAGACTGTGGGCCGTGAAACTCTGCTCCAGGAGAAGTCTTGTCCCTGGGGGATCCGGGTCTCAGCCCTGACTTGGTCCTGCTGGAGCTATTGTAGAAAAGGGACCACTAGTGTCCTGGGAGCCAGGGCTGATGTCCAGTCAGGTACGGGACGAGTTTGATTCCTGAAGACGTAAGTGTTCCTGCCCCGCAGCGTCTCAGTTGGTAATTGACAACGCCAGGCCCACAGTCTGTCCGTTGGCCTTTCGTTCATGCTGTGCCACATTCTGGACCCTCTGCAGGTGCTCGGGACACAGAAACCAAAAGGCACAGCTCTGCTGGGGTTGGCTGGAGAAGGCCAGCAGGTGAGCGGGCAGGTCTAGTACAGTGTGAGCAGTGCCATTAGTTAGGACCGGTGGGTGTGGCTCATGTGGGGCCACCAAGGCAGCCTCTGGTGGGGAAAGGCCTTGGATTAGTGCTCTGTGTCTGCTGCAATAAATTGCCACAAACTTCATGGCTTCAAGCTGCACACCCTTCTTCCCCTTTCATTCTGGAGCCCAGAAGTCTGAGATCAGTTTCCCTGGCTAAGGTTGGGGTGTTGCCAGGCTGGACCTTTTTGGAACCACTGAGAGTAGAAAATGTTCCTTGCCTTTTCCAGCTGCTAGAGGCTGACCTTCCTCCATCTTCAAAGCATGCCATTCCAATCTCTGCTCTGTCATGACATGGCCTGCTTCCCTGGGGCCGAATGTCCCTCTGCCTCCCTCTCTAAGGGTGCTTGGGATGACATAGAGCTCCCACCTGGATAACAGTCTCCAGATCCATAACTTACCACAAGGGCAGAGACCACCATATAGGGTGGCATGAGTTCTGGGGGTTTAGCTGTGGATATCTGGGCGCCTAGCACTGCTTCCCAAAGCATATGACTATGAGGCAGGGTGACAGGGGTGGGGCTTTTCCTGAGTGGGCAACGGGCAACCAGCAAAGGCCAGGAGGCATAGAAAGGGCTGGCACAGTCAGTAAGGGCAGAGGCCAGATCTCAAAGGGCCTGAGGCACCAAGTTATAGGAAATATGGCTTTGTCCTGGGGGAGGTAGGTCTGCCCTGAAACCAAAACATGGACAAAAAGTGGTTGTCTGGGCCAGAGCCTCTCAGGACCCAGATGTCATGCTCAGAGGGGCTGTTTTCAAAAGGGTGGATGGGGTTCTGGAAGACCAACAGGGATGGGGCCTGCCTGGGACGGGCCAGTGATATCTGAAGGTGTGGCCTTCTTTGGGAAGGTGTGGCTGTCCCTAGGAGGCAGGCAGGGAGGAATGATCAGGTCCAGAGAGGGTGACCCTGTGGCCAGGAGTCTGTAGCTGACCTGGAAGGGACGGAGCTGGGTTACGGTTGCCCCAAGTCCACTCTCCTATTGCCCTCCCCTGGCCAGCTAATGCCCCCCTCCAGGGCAGAGCAGAGGGGTGAAAGACAGAGTGGGGCAGCATGGGGGAATGCTCAGCACATATGTCACAGGGACAGTAGCACAGCGGTGTCATTTGCAAGAAGGATCACTCTGGGCACATGTACAAGGATGGACCTGAGTGGGAGACAGGGCAGAAGTGGGGGGCCAGCTTATTCCCGTTGATCAAAGAAGCACTTTTAAAAAATAAGTTCTCCCCAAGTGGGGATCTATTTATTCTGTGGGGTGTCAGGGATAGTTTTGGAATCAGCAGTGTCTGATAGGGTAAAATTTACCCCAGGCTGCCAACTTACAGTGTGCTAAATGCCTCCCCAGTGGGGAAGGCTCGGCGGGCTTGGCTTCAAGCCACAGAAACCACCCATAGCAACTTTAAGCAGAAATATAACTTATTACAGGGTAGTGGGGGGCTCCTGGCACTTCTTGATCAGCCCAGGGACCAGGCTGAGAAGCCCTACTGTGGGGACATAGCCCAGATATGCCAGTTCAGGATAGCTACAGGGAGCGATCCTGTGAGCCCCACAATGAGCCTTGGCACTATCCTGGGTCCTCTGCTGCCTCCATGGGAAGCTGCCTCATCTTCTTGCTGCTGGCTCTTAACGTGTGGCTGCTGGGGCCTCTAACCATGGAACCTGGTCACGTGTATATACCCCTGTTCTGGGACACAGAGTTTCTGACTTCTCTGGGGAGTCAGGGATCCAGAAGGAAGGAATTCTCCAAAGCTAAGAAGATTGTAAGGGATGAAGGATATGTACACATATTAAAAGAAAAAAAAAAAGGACACATATACGTTAGAAGTAAGTAAAGGTAAATTATCTTAAAGTTCAGGCCACCATATCCTTCATACTCTGGACAGCATGTGTGCTAGTGGCGTCTGTCTTTAGGGAGAATAATATTTCCATATTATTCCCCCAGTATGCAAAACCTTTCCAGGACCCTCCCCCTGAGAGGCACCGGCACCCCAAATTATGCCCTAGTTCCAGTCCGTGTTGCTTTGTCATGAAGCGTATGGGCTTCTCGTGTCTCATGCAGGCCCCTGGGCAGGCTGGAATACTGATTCAGTGCCCCCCTTGGGTACCCTCCTCTTCCCTCCCCTTCCTCTGAAACATATTGAGGGCCTAATCTGCTCTAGACTCTGGGGGGACACGAACACTGACTCCCGAGCTCTCTCAGACCCCACTTAGGCATCAGCAGGAGTGACAACCCCCTACCTACCATCCATTCCACGGAGGCCAGTTGCCAAATGAGACCTTTCAGGAGCCAAAGGCAGGCCCACATGTCCTGATTCTTCTGTGTGCGTAATGAGTCAGATACCCTTAATGAGTCAGATACCCTTAATGGAGGATCCCAACACCTGGACTTCCCTGGGAGCCTCCCTCGCTAGATCACCCCGTTTATTAAGTAGGTTAGCTGCTCTCCATGGGGCTGCAAGGTTGCTAAGTTTCTGCCTCTCCACAACGGAAGTCCCCTCTCTTCAGTTTTCAGTATATTTTCCTTTCAATCCTCACTACCATTCCCCTCCTGGCAACCTGATGCCATTGTCTAGACTCTCTGGGACACTTCCTTCACAGGCCTCCCAGCTTCTGCTGGGTTAGGTTGACGTTCCAGTGGGCCCCCAGACCTGGTCTGAACTTTATCCTGGTTATCTGCTGCTGTGTCATGGACTACCCCCAAACCTAGTAGCATAAAACAACAGCAAACATTGACTGGCTTTCACAGCTTCTGTGAGCCCGCTCAGCTGGGTGATCTGCTGTGCTGCTCTCCTGAGGTGGCCGTCCAGAGGGAAGCTGGAGTGGCCATCATCTGAAGGCTGGATCGGGGCTGGGGGACCCACTCCGGAGGTGGCTCACTCAGATGGTTGACAAGATGCTGCCTGTGGTGGCTTTCTCTCCATGGGACTTCCTCTCTACGGGGCTGTTTGAGCAACCTTGCAACATGGCAGTTGGCTTCCACCAGAGCACAGGGTCCAAGAGAACAGGCGGAAGTCACAGTGTCCTATGATTTAGCCTTGGACCTCATACACCATCCCTTCTGCAATGTTCCACTGGTCCCACTGGCCAGCTCTGACTCAGTGTGAGGGGAGAACACACTGGCGCATGGATGCCAGGATGTGGGGCTCATAAGAGGGCCATCTTGGAGCTGGTGACCACAAACAGTTAAAGGGACATAAGATATGTGTTATATATACACGTCTTTCATTATAAAAGTAACACATTATTTATAGAGATTTAGGAAAACTCAGATTAGTCAAAAGAAGGTGGTAGAAACTTCCATAATAGCTCCAGTCTCAGAAAAACCACTGTCAACATTTTGGGGGTATACCTTATCATGTCTGAGCTTTAAAAAATTTTACAAAAATTGGGTAATGCTGGGCAAAATCGTTCATGATCTCTATTTTTTCATTTAATAGTGCAGTCACAAATATGCCCTGACACATCTTTTTTTAATGGCAACATTATAATCCTGGGAGCTTTGAAAAGCTGAGGCCTGGGTCCTACCCCCAGAGAGTCTGATGTGATTGGTTTGGTGGAAAAGTAGGCTCAGCAGGTTTTTAAAGCCTCCAAATGATTCAGACACACTGCTAAGGTTGAGAACTGCTGCTCTAGGGTATCTGGTTCTGCAGAGGGGTGTGTATGTGTGTGTGTTTGTGTGTGCGTGTGCATGCATGTGAGTGTGTGTGTGTGTGTCCCAGATGCCTTCAAGTTTGTAAATTCCCACGGTCACAATTCTGAGGTCGTCCTTCCTGAGAACCTCATTCCACGTATTATGGAAGAGCCTGGAAATCTCTCCCAAATGTTCCCCGATCCCACCCCTCACCCCCAGTCAGCCCTCCCGGCACCCCGAGGCCCCTCCCTGACTCCCCCTAATCCCCCACCATAGGGGCTTATGCCTTATTGGTCACTTCCTGCCTCTGATTTCCTGTTCATACTGAGCAACTCAGTCCCATTCCTGTCTGTCCCCTAGGACTGTTGCCTTCTTTCTCTCTGTCCATGTCAACTTAGTGTTGGTTTTCACTGACCACCGGCATACAGCTGTCAAGCTTAGCAGATGTTTCCTGGAGGTCTGCAGTCAATGAAGGGGGTTGTTCCTGGAGTTAAATCACTCTGCCCTAAAGTCCTTAGGTTGACTCCCGCAAAGCCTGCTTCCTCCAGTGGCCAGCGTGCTGCCGCTGGCCAGACTCCAAACTGCTGTTCCTTTCATGATCAGAACAATTCAACTCTCTTTTTCTATGCTTCTCCTCTACATCCAGGTAGTTCCAAAAGAGATGCAGTTCTCTCTGTGAGGAATCGAGTGGCCTGTACTCCTCCTAGGTGAGCTGGCTCCCACTGCAGCCAGTGTTTAAAAAAAAAAAAAAAAGCATCTCCTTCTTTCTTCTATTTGTGCAAAGCTTCAGGGATTCTAACAAGTTATCTTAATAGTTAGAGGACACTGCTGAGTTCAATGCAAGTATTCTGGCCGGAGATCCAGGGTCCTTAGATGAAGCCCAGTAGCTGGAGGGGTCAGGGGTTGCTTGGTTCTGGAGAAAGGCAGCTGGTGTCTCAGCAGATGTTTCTAAAAATTTGGACTTGAGCCACATCTGTTCTGCGGGGAGAGCAGGAGGAAGGGAGGGAGGGAAGAGGAGAGAGAGCAAAGGAAACTAAAGATGAAAATAAAATGATATGGTTCCCCCTAAAATTAAAGTGATCTCTTTTCCTGATCTCAGGAAAAGGCAGAGAGAGAAACATGGGGAATCATGGTGACTCTAAGGCCCTGTGGTCCATCTGCCTTCAGATCCTAGAATCTGCAGTCAGCCTTGGCTGTATGGGATGGACACACTCTAGCCAAGCTGCCTGGGAAGCCAGCTGCCACTTTCTTTCCTTCCCTTATGTTTTCCCAAGAAGGGAGAAGGCTTTGCTTGAAAGGCTCAACATGAAGCTTTGCTGTGTATACCCATTAGATGAGTGAAAATTAGGAGGTTGTCTAATGCCAACTGTTGGCCATAGTGTAGATACAGTGGGAACCCTGCTTCTCTACAAGGCAGTGAGGGCAGGGGCTGCCACTCCACAGAGCAGCCTAGCCCACCAGTGCAGGCTCAAGTTAACTGCATGGATCCCCTGCTGCTGACCAGGCCAGCCTGCGGGCCAGAGGCACTCTGTCCTAGGGACATATGCCAGAAGATGTTCGTTTGGCACTGTTCATGACAGGGGAGTAGGAGTCCACCAAGAAGGCCGTCCCTGGAGGCTCTCATCAGGCAGTGCACAGGAGGCGATGTACGTACAAACTGACATAATCTATAGAACAAACTACCCTCAAATTCAAGGATACACATGAAACACGTAGGAAGGCTGGCCACATGGAAAGGGATTGCGAGTGGGAACTGGGGGCTGTAGTGGGTTAAAGATGGTTCTGAATGCTTGGGCATTGCTTCCATCCAGAGCTGGGCTGATACCTCTGGGTGGGCCTCTGACCGGCCAAGAGAGTATAGCAGAAGCGGTATCCTGTCTGTTTCGGGGCCTGGGCCTAAGGAGAATGGTGGTTTCCATGCCCTCTCTCATGGAAGTTGGTCTCTGGGAGCTCTGAGCTGCCTTGCAACAAATTGACTATCCTGATTGTCCCAAATTGGAGAGGCCACATTTAGGCACTCTGGTTTGTGATCCTAACTGAGCCCAGCCATCCAACCAGCCCCGAGCCTCCAAGATCACCAGATGTATAACTAAAGCCATTTCAGATGCTCTAGACTAGCCCACCTAGGCTGATTACCACTGACCTTAGTGGATGCCACATGGGGCAGAAGAGTCCACCATGTGTGTCCTGCTCCATTCCTCATTCACAGAATGTGATATGATAATAACATCACTAAGTTCCAGGGGTATTTTGTTGTTCAGCAATAAATCCCTAGAAAAAGATAAAGGGCATTAAATCATGAAAGCCCTTGCACTGAGCAATGATGAGGCTTTGTGGCAGAGAAGTATACAGTCCCATGAACTGAGCCTTCCTGCCACTCGTCTAGGCAAGGAAGAGATGCCTGGAACTAGCCATGCAACTCCAGTGCTATGGGTGGGGAGTGGAAGGCCAGCACAGATCCTATGCAGCTGACAAGGAGGGAATTTACTTTCTCATTCACTAGTTCCACAGTTTAGAAGTGGCACATACCTGGTCAACTTGGCGACCATTAAAAATGTTATGGAAATATTAATATGTTTTCAGAGTTAAAATCATTTGAGATTTGAAATATGCTGAAATGTAAATCTTAAAGCGGGAGATAGCCCAACAGCTCACCTGCATTGGAGCTGACCAGTATTCAGTAAATATTTATTGGATGTCAGACACAGTATCAGCACTGGGGCTAGAAATGAAGTAAGACACAGGTCTGCCCTGGGAGAACACAAAGAACAACTTTAAACAATGAACTTGCACTCACCACCTGTCCCAGGCCACTTCCTGAACTTGGAGCACCTAGAGTTTCCTTGATGACATGATAATCTGCTGCTATTATAATATTTTTTAAAATTTTAGTGGGTTTTTTCCAGGATGAAATCTGTTTATGTACTGCCCTTCTTCCAAAGCATCCTTTTGAAGAATGATGTTTGCTACCAATATTTGATAGATGGCTAAGTTGCTAGATCATCGAGATCTTTTATTTATTTATTGCTCCTAAAATTACTTTTTTAAAAAAAGATTTTATTTATGTATTTGACAGACAGAGATCACAAGCAGGCAGAGAGGCAAACAGAGAGAGAGGAGGAAGCAGGCTCCCTGCTGAGCAGAGAGCCTGATGCGGGGCTCAATCCCAGGACCCTGAGATCATGACCTGAGCCGAAGACAGAGGCTTAACCCACTGAGCCACCCAGGTGCCCTGTTCCTAAAATTTCTACACAGGAAGATTCATTGTCAAAATTCAGGGCTTCTGAGTGAATTGGAAGAAAAAAAATTATTAACAGAGTATGAATTTTATTTCTAAATATGTTAATTTAGATCCCATCTTATTGCAAAATGATTTGGGATAGCTTACATAAATATGCCCACATGAACTATCACAACTCCATAATGAAATGACAAGCCAATTAAAAAATGGGCACAAAGTGTTTTGAATAGACAGCTCTCCAAAGAAGACGTCCACATGGCCAATAAGCACATCCAAAGACGCTTGATGTCATTGGTCGTCAGCACAATGCAAATCAAAGCCCCAGTGACTTCATACCCACTAGGATGGCTGTGATCAAAGATGGATCAAAACACACCTTGGGAAGAAGGTGCAGAGAATCCTGATAGACTGCTCGTGGGAGTAGACTTTGGAAAACGGTCTGGCAGCTCCTGAAATGGTTAAACTGAGAGTTACCCTAGGATCCAGCAATCCCACTCCTAGGTATATACCCAAGAGAAACAGGAACGTGTATCCCCATGAAAACATGTACAGTGCACAAATGTTCAAGGAAGCATTATTCGTAATAGGAAAAAGTCGGACTAACCCAAGAGTCCATCTGCTGATGTATGCAGAAATAAAATGTGGTGTATCCACACAGTGGAATATTTTCCGGCACTAAAAAGAAGGTACTGATCGATGTTACACAACGTGCATGAGCTTTGAGAACATGCTCGTACTGTGTGATTCCATTTCTATGTTAATAGGCAAGTTAGGCAGATTTATAATAGGTAGGTCTTGGGGCTTCTGTATCTTCTGTCTTTCAAAGCAGTCCACAGGATATTAGCAGTACATAAGTCCTAAACATTATTATAATTAATAATTTACCGCTCATAGATTCCAGTAGGAACCAGTGGAGGAGAATCTCAGCCCCTTCTGAAGTCTCTGACTTAAGCCCAGGACCCTATGCAGTAAGCACTGAACGGGGTATTGGCCCCAAACCCTTGGGAACTCCCTTAAGAATGCCTGATGAAGGGGCACCTGGGTGGCTCAGTCAGCTAAACGTCTGACTGTTGATTTCTGCTCAGGTCATGATCTCAGGGTCATGAGATCGAGCCCCATGTGGGGCTCCATGCTCAGTGGAGTCTGCTTCTCTCCCATGCCCTTTGCCTCTCCTCCCCCCTCCCTGACTCACATGCACTCTCCCTCTCAGTAAATAATTATCTAAAAAGAAAAAAAAAAAAGAGGGGCTCCTGGGTGGCTCAGTGGGTTAAAGCCTCTGCCTTTGGCTCAGGTCATGATCCCAGGGTCCTGGGATTGAGCCCCGCATCAGGCTCTCTGCTCAGCAGGGAGCCTGCTTCCTCTTCCTCTCTCTCTCTCTCTGTCTGTCTACTTGTGATCTCTGTCTGTCATTATTATTGTTTTTAATCTTAAAAAAAAAAAAAAAAGAATGCCCGAGGAAGACTGAGCCATACCTCTGTGTCCATCCTTGGATCAACGACTGGCTTGATGGACTAAAATTGTAGAGAGATTTCTAAGGGGAGAAGCCAAACAGATAAGCATAGAAGTCCATAAGGAGACTGTAAGATCAGCCCAGAAGCTGAGGCTGGCAAGAAGGTGATGGAGGGAGGCAAACAAAGAAAATAAAAGGTAAAAACTAAAACCATTCATATTTTAAAATAAACTGAATTGTCAGTTTTAGATCAGCAGAAAAATTGTAAAGGCAATACAAAGAGTTTTCACATATTCCACATCCAGCTAACTCTATTATGAACAGCTTTTATTGGCGTGGGACAATTGTCACAATTAATGAACAAATATTTATATGTTATTACTAACTAATATCAACTCAGATCTCTTTAGTTTTTACCTAATGCCCTTTGTCTATTCCAGAATCCCACCCAGGACTCCGCAGAGCCATGAGGGGCCGTGTCTTTTTGGGCTCCTCTTGGCTGTGACAGTTTCTCAGACTTTTCTTTTCCATCCGGTTTCTCGTGACCTTGACAGTTTAAGGAGTACTGGTCAGGGATTTTGTAGAATGTACCTGCACTGGAATGTGTCTGCTATTTTTCTAATGAGTAAAATGAGGTGGTAGGTTTGGGGATGAAGAGCACAGAGGTCACATGCCACACACGTCACATCATGTCAGGGGAACATACTGTCAACATGACTTCTCGCCGTTGTTGTTGACCTTGACTGCCTGGCCAAGGTAGACTTTGTCGGGTTTCTCCTCTGTCAGGTTACCCTTTCCCTCTGTTCCCATACCTCCTCTTTGGAGGATGTCATCAGTATAGCCCACACTTAAAAGAGCCAGGAGTTGTGGTCCCCCTCCTGGAGGGTTGGGTAGCTACATCAGTTAATTTGGGATCCTGAACAGGAAACTGGAATTATTTAGAATCTGTTACCAACCAAAGGGGGAGCTGGGGCAGGAAACACATGTCTCCAGGTTTGAAATTGGTCTTGTATCCTTCAGTGAAGAAGGGGGGAGCGGGTGCCCCTCAGAGAGAAGGGAGAGAGGAAGGAGAGTTGCCTGGCCTCTCCCTACCTCACAAACCTAGAGGAAGAGAGGAGCTCTGTTCCTGACTCTGGTGCCCCAGGCTGTCTCCACTGTGCCATTCCTGCTGATGACATGCCTGGGAATCTTGACATAACACATTCACGAGTTTCTCAAGCAATCATGGAAAAGTTTTCCTTCTTTTGCTCTGAGCAGATCATTTAAAATAGCAAAAAAGGTCAGTTATAAAACTGCAACAAAATAATCGTTCTCAGGAGTGTTTCTCCTCCTCCCTCCCCTCTTTGAGTGAGTGGCCAGCACTGAGCTGCGTGCCTAGACCTCCTGAGATGACGTGCTGTCCAGTGAAGGCAGCAAAATCACCTGATCAGGGCATATGGGGCCCTTGGGACTCATGAGTGGGTGGGTCCCAGTTCTGGGAGAAAGCCACCAAGAATTTTTCCACTCCGCGATCAAAGGGAAGACTCTTCTGGATTGGACTCTTTAATGAAAGGCAAATGTAATTTGGAAAAAACAAGATCTGGCTGCAAAATACAAAGGTTATTTTTTTTTAAATATTTTATTTATTTATTTGACAGAGAGAGAGATCACAAGTAGGCAGAAAGGCAGGCAGAGAGAGAGGAAGGGAAGCAGGCCCCCTGCTGAGCAGAGAGCCCGATGTGGGCCTCGATCCCAGGACCCTGAGATCATGACCTGAGCCGAAGGCAGCAGCTTAACCCACTGAGCCACCCAGGCACCCACAAAGGTTATTTTTACTGTAGAGGGCCAGTTGTCTAATAAAATGCCACCACTGCCAAAGTTTGTCTCTCCCCCAGCCCCAGGAAGCTTTACAGGCACCTAAGTGTCTGTCCTTTTGATGATGCTGTGAATGTCTCAGTGAGTTCAGTGGGAGCCTGGCCAAGGTCATGGAGTCCCTGCCGGTGGATTTGACGTCACCTAAGGGCTGAGGTTTATTTCCGGAGGGAGAGATTGAGGTTTCCATTTGTGACAGTCATGGAAGTGCTTCCTTAGTGCTGTCCTGTTTGGGCCGTGAGCTGCGCCCACGTGTCAACTTGGGGGCTGCAGGAGACATCGTACGAAGTGTTGGTGGTTCTGTTCTAGAGCTGCCTGCAGACTCTGACGCGCGGGGTGCAGTTTTGTCCTGAATTCATGTGTCTTGTACACAAATCCCTACGATCAGACAGAAAATATTTTCTGACAGCTGTCTGTAGACAGGATTAGGGCTGAGCATGGCGTCTGCGTTCCTGAATCTGGACTCGAGGTGTCCAATAAGCCATTGGCTTCCTAGCAGGTATCTGAGATCAGCTTTCAGACCTTCCCCAACACCTGCTGCACGCTTCACCTCCTCTTAAGAGCAAGCAGCAGAGCAGTGGCAAGACCAGGCTGGAATCCTGCAGCTACCAGTCCTTACTCTCTGACCCTGGACGATTCCCTGGCACCTCTCTGCCCCTCCATTTCATTAATTGCGAGAGGGGATGACAGGCAGGACACGATGTCTGAGAAACAGTGGATTGCACAAAATAAAGTGAGTGACTGGTAAAGAATATATTTCCTCTTCTGACACAGAGTCCCAGCTCTTGATTCTTAAAAAACTCAATGATTTCACGTTTCTACTACTTTTAAAAAAATACCTTAATTTTTTTGGTGTGTGTTATGTTAGTCACCATACAGTATGTCATTAGTTTTTGATGTAGTGTTCCATGATTCATTGTTTGCGTATAACACCCAGTGCTCCATGCAATCTGTGCCCTCCTTAATACCCACTGCTGGGCCAATCCATCCCCCAACCCCTCTCCCCTCCTTTCTCAGAGTCCACAGTCTCTCATGGTTCTTATCCCCTTCTGATTCCAGCCCCCTTCCCTTTTCCTTTGTTTCTCCCCATGTCCTCCATGCTATTCCTTATGCCCCACAAGTAAGTGAAACTGTATGATAATTGACTCTCTCTGTTGACATATTTCACTCAGCATAATCTCCTCCAGTCCCATCCACGTTGGTGCTAAAATTGGGCATTCATCCTTTCTGATGGAGGCATAATACTCCATTGTATGTATGAACCACATCTTCTTTATCCATTCATCTGTTGAAGGGCATCTTGGCTCTTTCCACAGTTTGGCAATTGTGGCCATTGCTGCTATGAACATTGAGGTCCATATGGCCCTTCTTTTCCCTAAATCTGTATCTTTGGGGTAAATACCAATTGCAGCATCATAGGGTAGCCCTATTTTTGATTTTTTGAAGAATCTCCACACTGTTTTCCAAAGTGGTTGCACCAACTTGCATTCCCACCAACAGTGTAAGAGGATTCCTGCTTTCTCCACATCCTCAACAACATTTGTTTTTTCTTGACTTGTTAATTTTGGCCATTCTAACTGGTGTAAGGTGTCATCTTAATGTGGTTTTGATTTGAATCTCCCTGATGGCTAGTAATGATGAACATTTTTCATGTGTCTGTTAGCCATTTGTAGGTCTTCTTTGGAGAAGTGTCTGCTCATGTCCTCTGCCCATTTTCTGAATTGATTATCTGGTTTTTGGGTGTTGAGTTTGATAAGTTCTTTATAGATCTTGACTATCAGCCTCTTGTCTGTAGTGTCATTTGCAAATATCTTCTCCCACTCCGTGGGTTGCCTCTTTATTTTGTTGACTGTTTCCTTTGCTGTGCAGAAGCTTTTTATGTTGATGAAGTCCCAAAAGTTCATTTTTGCTTTTGTTTTCTTTGCCTTTGTAGATGTGTCTTGAAAGAAGTTGCTGTGGCTATGTTGAAAAAGTTATTGCCTGTGTTCTCCTCTAGGATTCTGATGGATTCCTGTCTCACCTTGAGGTCTTTCATCCATTTTGCATTTATCTTTGTGTATGGTGTAAGATAATAAGATCTTATTTTTTTTTACAGCAGTTTTAGGTCCACAACAAAACTGAGAGGTAGGTACAGAGATGTACCGCATGTCCTCTGACCTCCCTCACACACAGCCTCTCTCCACTGTCAGTGTCATTCATTGGAGCAGGACATCATGACCAAGGGCAGACCTAGACATCATAGTCATTCAAAGTTTGTGGTTTACCTCAGGGTTCACCCTTGCTGTTGTGCAGTCTATGGGTTTGGACAAAAGTGTAATGACATATATCTACTGCTGTCATATCACACAGTCTTTTTCCTGCCCTAAAAGTCCTCTGTCCTCCACCTACTCATCTCCCCACCTCCACCCCTGGCAACCACTGTTCTTTTTACTGTCTCCATGGTTTTGCCTTTTCCAGAACATCATATAGTCAGAATCCTATGGTGTGTAGCCTTTCCAGACTGGCTTCTTTCATGTGGTAATCTGCCTTTAAGGTCCCTCCGTGTCCTCCCATGGCTTGATAACTCACTTATTTATAGCCCTGAATGATATTCCAGTGTCTGGATGAACCCCAGTTTATTTATTCATGCCCCAACTGAAGGATGTCCTGGTTGCTTCCAAGTTTTAGCAATAATGAATAAAGCTGCTATAAATGTCTACGTGTAGGTTTTTCCATGGATGTAAGTTTTCAAGTCCTTTGCGTGAATACCTAGGGAGTGCTGTTGCTGGATTGTACAGTAAGATTATGTTTAGTTTTGTAAGAAGCAGCCCGACTGTCTTCCAAAGGGGTGGTATCATTTTGCATTCCCGCCGGCATGGAGGGAGCACTCCCATCGCTCCACATGCTCGCCAGCAACTGGTGTCGGTGTTTTAGATTTTGGTCATTCTAACAGGTGTGTGGTGGTATCTCATTGTTACAAACCATCACTTTTTTGAAAAGCATTCATTTCAACAGATTATTGGTATGGTTTTAAGAAATCCCAATTTTCCCACAAATCTGAACATGGTAATTTATCACAGACCCTAAACAATGGCTCTGCCTCAGGTTTTCACTTTTAAAAAAGCATTTTCTGAGAGAACTGCTACAGTCTCACCCTGTGCTCTATTTATTTAGGGGGGCCTTTGCCCTTATGTGCTGGGACTAGACTAAAAGAGTAGCCAGTCTGAAGGGCTAAAAAACAGTTTAATATGAAGTTGCCTATCAGCTAGGCAGATGCATTCATATCTTGTGGAACTGATAGGTCCCATCCCAAGAGCTTAGGGTACGTATCTGGTCCTATTTTTTTTTTCTGATTAATCACTTGAATACCCCCCCCACACACACACTTCAAACTCTTTTGTTACAAAGCCTAATGCCTTGCTTTTGATTTTTTCAAAAAACCCAGGGCCTGCCTTAGTTCTGCTTTTGAAATACCAGATGCAGAGGGGGGACCTATTGTTCTTGTCCATCTGCACCACAAGGTGGCGCTGTTGAAAAGCAGCCCTGCACAGCTCTGTGGAGGGGAGGCCGTTACTCTTCTGTATCTGCGGTCCCCATTGGGATGTTCTGCTCTCAGGCTCCAGAGTCCACTCCCTCGGTTCATGTGAAGATCCTGTTCCCCCAAATGAGACCCTGAGTATCATGCACCAGCTTCTGGGTGTTGATCCTGAATCATTCACCCCCCCGCCAAGACTCCCATGTTTTTCCTGGTAAGTGTGATGGACTGAATGTTTTGTCCCCATTCCCTACCACCTCCCCCCTCCACTCCTAATTCATACATTGAAGCCCTAAACCCCGGTGTGGCTATATTTGCAGATAGGACCTTTGTGGAAGGGACTAAGGTTGGTAGGGTCCTGATCTGATAGGATGAGGGCCCTTCTAGGAGGGCCATTCTGACACCGGAGAGCCTCATGTCTGTCTTCCTCAATGAGGCACTCAGGCAAATGTGAGCGGGCAGGGAGAAGTCAGCCGTGAGCAAGCCAGGAAGAGGGTCCTCACCTGCACCTTGACCTTGGACTGCCAGCCTCCAGGGCTGTGAGGAAGCAAATCGCTGTTGTTGAGGTCCCCGGTGTGTGGTAGCTTGTGATGACAGCCAGAGTGGACTGACACATTGTCTGTGTGTTGCAGGGAATGACCCCCTGTGGAGCTCCCTGTGTCCATTCTTGTCAGCATCCTTTGCTCAGGGGCACCCCTGTCTTACCTGCCAGAGCCACTTGGGGAGGGAATTCTGGCACACTGAGTACCCAGGCCACAGTCCAGCAGTATGGGGGAGAGAGGAGTGTGGGGTTCTGGTGGGCATGTTCTTGGCCCTTGCCCTGCAAGAGAAGCCTGGTCAGAGGAGGAGCAGAGCAGGGGCCTCTAGAAGGTGGGGACCAGGCTGGGGTCCTTTCTCTCCAGCTTAATGCCAGGCTGCCTGGGCTGGATCCTGGGTCTGCTACCCACTACCTATGAGCCTGGGGATAGGTTCTTTGTTCTCTTTGTGCTTCATTTTTCTCACCTGGAAAATGGGTGAGTGGGGGCAGTAATAATAGGACTAACCTCACAAAATCATCATGAGGATGAAATGCGTCAGTGGTGTGAAGGGCATAGACTAATGGCTGGCTTATGGTAGCTAGCACTTAAAAACAACAAAAACAAAAACAAAAAACCCAGCCCCTCCGAGGGTTCTCCAAACCATCCACTCACACATAAGCAGTAGTGGTCTCTGCACACTTTACTCAAGATCTGGTACGAGGGCCAGAGGTCTGGGGTTACATCATGCTCTCCACAATAAAAACCCTAAAGATGTCCTTCTCTCGTGTTCTCTTTGTTCATCCTGCTTCCGGCGTGTCTCTCTCTGGCCCTTTGGCCCGGTGGTCCCCAGCCTTCCCATGTCTCTTATCTAGTCCTGACTCCCCTCCCCCCGGGAGAAGACACCTTCCTCTCCCAGTCTCCTTGTCCCTGTGCTAGTCAGTCATATCCTTGTTCATTTGCACATGAGCTAAGGGTATCACCCTCCAACCCAATCATTCAGTCAAAATATTTTTTTCAAAGAAATATAATGTCCTCCCCGGTGGATCCTGGCAGAGGACATCTTCTCCAGCCTTCCATGCGCAGAACTGAACGTGGGGCCAAGGTGTACCTGGGGAGTCCTGTTACCCTACTTCATTTCTGCGTCTGTAGCCCTCGTTGAAAAGTGAGTTCCCTGAAGACAGGGGTGACACTGTATTCACGACAGCAGGGCCTGGCTCCAGGGGCACGGATGACATGTGGATAGGGGGAAGGTGTGCCGCCTTTGCTCTCTGCGGCGTCCTTCAGCAAGGCTTTCTGGGCCCTTCCTCTGCTCTCATGAGGGGCTGGTTCACCACACCCTGACATGCTCCGAGGTCCAGGCTCCCTCCTGGGAATGGTGCCTATTTAGTGACCCACTAGTCATTTCCACTTTTATCTTTGCCCTTGGGCTTCCGAGAAGCTTGCTCTGAGCTTTTCCGTAGCAACACAGAACATTCGCAGCTTTGGCATTTAAAATTACCCTCTTTGGGTCGTCTTGCCTTAAACAGAAAGAAAACAATGAGACTCAAGTGACAAAACTAATGGGAGACCCCTTCCCCACCCCCCCAAGGCCTGAATTCAATCTCTTATTTAAAACCAAATATAAATTAGAGTTATGTACATGTATCCACTCACAAGCAACCAAGAGGTAATACTCCTTTTTTTAAGATTTTATTTATTTATTTGACAGAGGGAGAGAGATCACAAGTAGGCAGAGAGGCAGGCAGAAAGAGAGGGGGAAGAAGGCTCCCTGCTGAGCAGAGACCCCCAATGTGGGCTCGATCCCAGGACCCTGAGACCATGACCTGAGCTGAAGACAGAGGCTTAACCCTCTGAGCCACCCACGTGTCCCCAAGAGGTAATACTTCTATCTGTTTGGTCAGATACTAGCTTAGTAAATGCATACTTTTAAAGATACACACAACTGTGACTTGTTCCAAAAATAAATTGAGATAGCTATAGAATTATAAGTTCATATATATCTTTTTCATTTCATTTCATTTCATTTTACAAATACTTATTTGGGGGGTGCATGGGTGGCTCAGTTGGTTAAGCATCTGACTCTTGATTTCAGCTCAGGTTATGATCTCAGCGTCATGAGATCCAGCCCTATATTGGGCTCTGTGCTCAGAGGGCAGTCTGCTTGAGATTTCCTCTCTCCTCAACTTCTGCCCTTTCCTCCACCCTCTCTTAAAAAACAAAGAAGCAAACAAACAAACAAAAAAAACACTTATCTGGAACCCATTCTGTGCCAGGAAATGTTTTAAGAAGGCTACAGATGCTGACTCACTGACTCCTCGTGACTACCATTGGAGGTAGGCACTATGAGAATCCCCATTTTACAGATGAGAAAACTGAGGTACAGAAGAATGAAGTGACTCATTTAGAACACATAGCTGGTGAGGGGCAGCCAGGAATCCAGGCAGTGTGGCTTCAGGGCCCATGCACTTAGCAGCTACACTATGCTTCTAGAACTTCAAGGAGCCTAGGAAATCATCTCTTTGTTTCCCTGTGTGTCCATTCCTTGAGCAGACTCACGGTGAGCCCCACGGCTGTGCCGTGTCCACCCAAGGCACTGGCCACACCGAAGGGACAGTGTCTGGGGACTGCTCTTAAGGGACAGCCAACCTGTGGGCCTTCCCACACCAAAGGGCTGAGTGCGGCGTCAGGACCCCAGCCCTAGGAACGCACTCAGTGACCAACTTAGGGTGTGAGGCTCAGGCGCCCTACTTACCCTCTAGTCTCTGTTTCTTCAGCCGTAGCATGAGCGTCAGACCCCGGCCCTCTTGGCTGGTTTTCAGGGTGGGATGAATTGGTGCTTGGGAAGGGGCCTGTGGAGCCCTGAGGGACACCTGCTCAACCCTCCTCCTCCTCCAGAGAAACATCACCCGTTCGGCCTCTGGTCTCCGTGTCTATTTGGAGGGAGAGTCGTTCAACAGATGTGCTTTGCTTTTTGGGGGGTGCTGGGGGGCGTGCTCGGCGCTGGTGAGGGCAGGGTAAGGTGGACTCGATGGCAGGCGGAAGTGAGTTTCCAGCGTGGCGCAGGGCGAAATGTCAAGTGTGATTCTGCTTCTGTTGGCTTCCAGCAGCACAGTTGACTGAGAGGCGGTTTCTTTATCTGTGATGGTGCTGGTCACATGAGGACCGTGAGGGGCTTAACTGAGATGGGTGTGTAAGAGCCTGGGTATGGGCACTGGTGCCAGTCCCGCTGTGTGGGCTGCATGGGGTCAGACACTAAGAGGAAGGTGCTCCCCATGGAGAGGTCCCATAGCTCAGTTAGAAGGAAGATGCTGGCCCGGGGCTGGCCAGGCCCCACAAAGGATGAAAAGGACAGAAGTTAGGGACACCACGTGGATGCCATCCGGCTTTCTGCCCCTCACTTGCAGCTCTGCCTGGGCAGGGGTCTTTCGTGGTCTGCCCTGCCCTTGGCTTTGGTGGTTATTTGCATCCAGATGGGCTGCCACCCTCCAGCTGACCTCTTGCAAGGCCGGTGGCCTTTGGGGCCACCAGAGAGTGGGTTTGTACTTACATGGCCTTTGTCTGTTTATAACAAGTGGCACTGATGAGACCGGTGCTATGGTTGGACTGGGGTCCTACCCTATAAAGACGGCTTTCAGGCCACACTTGGCTGGAAATTTGGGGACAAGAGCTGGGTGAGATAGAAGGCGAGGTCAGAACTGGCAGGTAGCAGCAATGTTTTAGGCCCTTACTACATGCTAGGACTGTACTAAGGGGCTCGCATGCATTGTCCCAGCTCTTTGGTCCACAGAGAGGCTGAGAGGCCTCTCTGGCTGCTTAGCTACTGATTGGAGCCCTGATCTCTCTGCAGGTCTGTGCTATCTTCCCCTTGGTTACTCTGCCCCAAGTGAAATGAATACCAGCAGTTTCCATTTAAAGATCCTCTGTAGTCTTTAATGCAGCATTGTAGATAAGGAGACTAAGGTTCCTAGTGGATCAGTGACTTGCTTACTGTAGTTCACACAAGTAGGAAGCAACAGAGCTGGGGCACATCACCCAAGGAACCTGGCTGTCCCACCAGGAAGGTCTCCTCTGACAGACACTTTTCCTCTAGGAAAACCCAAGGTGTACCCCTCCTGACCTGTCTTACAGGTCATCTCCTGGCTCCCTCTTTCAGCATGCTGCACAGGGTGTGTCTGAGAAGTATGGAAGTCTGGCCTGCTTCTCTGCCCTCAGCTCAGCCATCTCTGAGCTCCATGACAAGTGATGCTAGCTCGCTCAGCTACACAGGGGTCCACATGGTGGTCTAACCCAGGTGGGTTTCCCTCCAGAGCTGTTGCTTCTTGCCTCCTGTAGACCTTCAGGTTCCAAGGCCCTCTTGGTTCCCTTCCCTGAGCCCATCATACCCTCTTTGGCAGGTAAGCCTACTTCTGATCCCCTTTCCCGCTCAGATCTGCCTCCTCTCCTGCGTACCCCTGCCCTGTCCATGCCCCACCTTTTCCATCTCCCTTTCCTGTCCCCAGGTCTTTTGGAGCCTGCTTGCAAGATAAAGCCCATGCCTTGGGATGGGCTCCTGAAATCTCCTGAAGGAGACAAGCCCTTGCTCCGGGTCTGCTGCCCATAGGCCGGTTGGGCAACTTGGGCCAGGTGGCTTCATAGGCCAGGGCCTCAGTTTCTCCATCTGGAAAATGGAGAGATGATGGCTGCTTAGAATTCTGGGATGTTTCATGGTTGAATGATTCATCTACCCCTCCTGCTGCCCCTGCAGCCATTTCTAGGGGCAACAGCGATATTTAATGAGCACTGACTGTGTGCTCCACACTGTCCGTACTCTCAGGCACCGTCTCGTTCCATAAATGAAGGAAAGAGGCAGGCTGAGAGCATGGGTGTTTCTGAGCTTCCTGTTCTCACAGTTTCCTCTCCCTCTTCCCCTTCCTCTCCTATCCCTCTTTTGTTCCCACAGATCTTGGCCATGAGAGGACTGCCACACCTCAGAGCCAACGGAACAAGAAAAGCTGCCAGGTAAGAGGTGGGAGTTGGGATGCCTGGGTGACTCAGTGGGTTAAGCCTCTGCCTTCAGCTCAGGCCGTGGTCCCAGGGTCCTGGGATTGAGCCCTGCATCAGGTACTCTGCTCAGCGGGGAGCCTGCTTCCCCCTTTCTCTCTGCCTGCTTCTCTGCCTACTTGTGATCTCTGTCTGTCAAATAAATAAAACCTTCAAAGAAAAATAAAAAGAGGTGGAAGTTGAGGTGGCCCTGTTCCTTGAGGATGTGGTTGTATCACTCCTCATGAACGGATGGAGCCCAAGTCCATTGCCAGTGCCTCATCAGGGCACTTGAAAACCATCCCCAAGATAGCTGCTGGGAACTGTTTCTTTTTTTCTTTTTAGAGAGATTGAGCGCAAGAGAGAGAGCACATGGGGCAAGGGCAGAGAGAGAGACTCTAAAGCAGGCTCCTTGCTGAGCATGGAGTCCAATGCAGGGCTCAATCCCGGGACCCTGAGATCATGACCTGAGCCAAAATCCAAAGAGCCTTTGGTGCCCCCAGGTACCAGGTGGCACCCACACCTCCGGTTTCTGGTTCTTACAACAACCCCCAACAGATTTGCAAAAGGTCTGTTCCTGCCTCCCTGAGCCCCTGTACCTCCCTTCACTCTACCCTGGGGCTGATATCACAACAGATACTCCCACTCACCAGAGGAACGAATGCTATAGGAACTGGTAAAATTCTAGGGCCCCAGTTGGGCCACAGAGCTAGTGTGGTGTCACTGGTGCCCGTGCACAGGCCCAGTGCCCTTGGCCATCACCTTTCTCTGTCCATCCATGAGATCACTGTGGCACAGAGCTGGCTCTGCTCCCTTGGAGCAGGCCCGGGCATCTTCTTCCTCTTTCTTTTCAGCTTCGGAGGCTAGCATAGAGAGCAAGGCCTAGAAGAGTCCTATCCATTTCTTATGTTGTCCCTCCCTCCTCGTGGTCACCCAGCATGGGACTTGCTCTGGCCTGACTTTTCCTGGGTTCACTTAGGCTACACACCAGGCCTGGGGGCCCGTGTGCCTCTCTTGCTGTCCTTCCTTTCTCTTCTGCTCTGGTGGGAGAGGGAGCACCTTTGCAGCTCCCTGGGGTGACAAGTTCTGGGAGTAGGGTTTGGGCATGGGGAAACAGGCAGAGCCAGCCTTCTTAAAGCTTATTTTGGTTTAAGACCATGTCATCCTGGAACTGGCTTGGGCCAGCAGCCCCCTGTGTGGTCCGGCTTGTCTCCCTGGAGTTCTGTGTCAGGGCTCTGGCCACAGGCTCTGTGGATAGTCAAGGACCAGCTTACTGATGTCGACTGTGCAAACATGTTCTTTCTTGGGGTGCGAGGCTGGGCCAAGGAAGCACAGAAGTGGTCTGGGTCTCCACATCAGATGGGACTGGTTTACAGCTACAAACCACAGGGTGTTCTCAGCACAGACTTAACGAGGGGAAGTGGAATGATGTATTACAATACTCCTTTTATGGGGGTTTTATCCAATAATGTTCACTGTGTTTCCATCCTCCCTTGTCCAAGCGTTTATGGGGAGATGTGTGCTGGGCATGGAATTAATAAGATCCCAGCCTATTAATAACTTGTGGACTATAAATAAGTTTCTGTTAGTTTCCACAGCTCATGCAAATGGCAGAGTGGCCCTTTATCCAACCTGGCCCGGTGGGTGTGTGAGGGGGTCTTGCTGGGGGTATGAAGAATAAGTTCTGGGCAGGCGTGAGAAAGACAGGTGGCCTGCCAGCAGAATGGCTAACACAAGAGCCACAGCAAGACACAAAAGCCAGATTGGGAGTGGGGCCAGGGAAGAGCGGGTGTGGAGACAATCAGAAAGCACGAACAAAGAGAATACAGAGGGCTGGCTTGACCCCCAAACCTGCTCTCTCTCTCTCTCTGAGATCTGGCCCTGTCTGGGAGGTAACCCCAGTTTCCTCTTCTAGCCAAGCCTGGAGATGGCTAAGCCCCCCAGCCTGCCTGGCAGGGGCTATAACATGGAGATGACTCGCTGCATCAGCCATTCCATCTCTTCACTGTCACCACCTTGTGGTGACTATCACCTCTGGCCAGTTCCTTGTCAGGAAGGGCTCATCTGTTCATAACCACCTGGTCTTTAGGCACGGCTCGGGTCAGAGGTTTGCAGACTGAGCTACTAGGTCAGCATCTGTTGAGATGGAAGTAGGGGGCCGGGGACCAGCACGGGTGTCAGAGCCAGAACGGATGAGGGGTCAAGTGTCTGGGTTCGAGGTGTTGGCGGTGACAGGGGGTGGTTCTGTGGAGAAGTGACCAATCTCATGTAAACATATGGAGGATAGTGGGAAAGGCTAGAGAAGGAATGACAATTAAGGGAATGAAAGGAGCTCGAGTGCACCCCAGGAGGGTCTGGAAGCGGGGGCACATCTGGCACTCAGTGTGACTTTTAAATACCAGACAAGGGAATCAAAGCTTCTTGGAGAAATGGCAGATTCCAGGGCAGGAGCAGGAAAAACAGGAGGTAAGCCTCGTGTCAGAAAGTAAGGAGGTGCTCAAGGACAGATAGACAAATGTTGCAGGATACAAAAGCCATCCTGAAAGGCTGCCCACCAGCCAAATCTGGGACAGCCTGATGCCGAGCAAGGTAATAACCCCAGACTGTATAACACATTGAGTAAAATTGGAATCCATGGGTCCGTACAGATAGAAATGAACAAGTGAATCAATAAACAAGGACACGAAAAAGCTTTTTAATATGGTAGGATGCCAACTAATGAGTGTGGAAGGAACGATGGAATTACAAATGCCCAGTTGGCTGTGGTCAAGAGTGATACTTGGTTGAACAGAGCTGTCAATGGGCATGAATGCTGGATGAAGAGCAGAACATGTACCAAATCTCCCAAGTCCCTTCCCACAAAATACTTATTACAAATGGACAAAAGAGGGATGTGGCCGACACCACTTTGATCAGGTGATCAAAGTTAACATCAGCCACAGACAGATCTAACTCACGCACCCCATAGGATGCTGTGACCAGAATGCATCATCACTTCTGGGATGTTCCTATCAAAGATGCAGGATTAGATGCTCACCATGAGTAATCATCAGATGAACCCAGCTTAATAGCTGTTCTACAAAAGATCTGGCCTGGAATATTAAAGAGGGACCATTCCAGATTAAAGGAGACAAGAGAGATGCGGCCACTAGGTACATGTGTGATTCTGAACTGAATTCCTTCACTACACAGAACGCAATTGACCAACTGGCAAAACTGAAATGAGGTCTGAGGATGTGGTGGGAGAGCTCAGTGAGAAAGCCAGTCACAAAGCACAAATATGTACGGCTCCACTTAGATGGGGTGCCTGGAGACCGCAGAGACAGAGACGGCAAATTGGATGGTGTCTGCAGAGGGGGATGGCGAGCTGCTGGTAATGGGGACAGAGTTTGAGTTTAGGAAGAGTACAAGTTCTGGAGATGGATGGCGGTGACGGTGGAATAACATGGACTTCATGCTACTGAACTAGACCTTAAAGATGGTTAGGATAGTAAATTTTATGTATATTTTGCTGTAGTAAAAAAAAAATGAGGGAAAAATGTGTGGCTTTGGAGATGAACAGAGCAAGGCTGGACTCTTGGCTCTGACTCTTGTCATTGGATGGTCTCAGGTGAGTGCTTTTTTCTTTTATTGCCAGTGGGGACAATGACACCCTTTAGTGAAGTGGCTGGAGTGCTCTGCATGTGGCAAGCACTCAGAGGGAACAGGCTGCTTCCTCTTATCGTTGTGCATCATTGACTCTGTACCTGCAAGGTGCCTGCCATTTTGCCCATCACCTCCACCCCCAGCCCACCTGTGACCTGTTGGCCACTCAAAGCTCCTAAGCCCACCATCATCTTCTCTCCAGAACTTCTGGGGACAGTTGTAGAGTGCATCCCAGCTGAGGACAGACGTAGGAGCTGGCATGCTCGCGTCTGCATGAGCCTTCTCTGAAGGGGGGAATACGGACTTCGTACTGTGGCCCTTGCTGCTGGGATGGTATCTGGGAGATGGGAGGAACACTGGGGAGGACCTTCTCCCTGTGAGGCTCATACTCTTGGAATGTCTCCCCCCACACAAGTATTGTCTGTGTAAATAAGTAAATACACACATGGCTCCGTCATTACCACAGAGGTGCGGGAGAGGGGCCCCCAATCCCTCCTCCGTCTCTTCAGTGCTCTGTCATCTGGCAGTAGCCCCTAGCTTCCCAGCTGAGACTGCTGTGGCCCTTGCTGATAAAGTCAATGGATTTCTCCCTGTCTCCCTCTTCCTGTCAGCTCTGCAGCTTTGCCAAACACCGCTTCCCCCCACATCAGAGAAACCAGTGACCTGTATCTGCAATTTGAGGAAGAGCGACATCTTTCATGGCCACGGTGAAGGGCACTGCCTGACATACTTGTAAGTGTGCAATGAAGATTTTTTTTTGGAATGAACAAATCATTAAACGAACAAAATTTTAAAAAATATGACTAGCCTTAATGCAAAGCTAAGCTCAAATATCATGGCACCGACGAGCTCACAAAATCATTTTGATGTGCAAATAGCCAGAAATAAAGGCAAAAGCCATCTGTTTTTAAATAAAGCAGTCCTGGATGTGGGATTATATTTTTGTGTTGTAAAATGTCACCAATGGAAAAACAAGGTAAATATCGGTGTACATAGGCACTCTTGGTATTATGCCTTATTAACTATCTGTGAATTAAGTTATTACAAAATAAAGAGCTTGATTTAAGTAAAGTAGTAAGTGCAAGCCCGCTCTGTCAGAAGACACATCTGCCAGTCGGGGGATCATTCATGGACAAGTCAATCAGATGGCACTGTAAGGCTGGTCAGGACATTTGTTTAGCTGCAAGCTGCAAAAATGGCCATCGATCAACCTCTGTAAAGTGATGCGCCCTGGCAGCAGCAGCTCGGGGGTGGGTCATGTACCTAATGAACTTGTGGCTCTAAGAGGAGAGGTGGGAAAATTGATTTTTAATAGCATCTTATGGTTATGTGGCCTGCATGTAGCAAGGTCTTCCCAGAAAGAGAGATCAGAAGTGAATGTAGAGAACACTTATGTGACAAAGGCCTCCATAGGACGATCAGATAAGAATGTGGTGGTCTGGCCAACTTTTCAGCTTGACAGAATGGCTCAGGGAATAAAGTGTAAGGCTCAGCTTTTGCACAGAAACCCCATAGACTCAAAGCTTCCATTCAGAGAGAGGTATGAGAGCAAGGGAGCAAAGGAATACACCAGATTTATGAGTCAAGTCCCCCTAAAAATTTTGTGTGTGGCTTCTGGCTTATGTTGCTGGTTGGAATCTGTCTAGTAAAGCTCCTGCTATGTTTGTAAGATAGCCATTCTGACCCAAACCCCCACGATCCTCAGGCTCCAGAAGTCTCCGCTCCAAACTTACAATGACCCTTGGGGCTGTGGCCACCTAGAGCAGGACAGGGATTGAGAAAGCCGGACAGCCTCTCAGTTCCGACTCTCCAGGAGTGTGGTGTGGCCAGAGTGCCTTGGAGAACACCGTGGCCATGGAAGAACCTCCCAGAGGGTGGCACCAGAGGCCACTGCAGGCCGGGCCGGCCTACGGGGGATGCCCGGCCTGCCAGTCTTCCCCTTCCTAATTAATCTCTGTTAAGGACTCGTCGGGGGCGGGGGTCATCAGGTGGGTGACTTCTCTCTTTAGTTCTGAGGTTTGAGGAGGAGAGGCCTAATTGCTAACGCAGACAGCTCCTGGGAGTCGGTCGAGCTGGCTGAGACCACTAGATGGTACTTCAAGATCATTTTCCATGGACCAGGAGCAGGATCGCTGTGGGAAGACAAAGCATATTCAGGGTCGGGAAGGCACACTGAGGTAGCCTTCTGGGACTCGGCCACATATGGTTCTCTGCTTCTTCTGGGCATGTCTGTACCTCTCGGTGCCCTTGCAGTGAGGTGTGACCACGTGCCTAGCTGTGGCCGGTGGACTGTGAGGGAACGCCACGGGATCACTTGCAGGCCAGATCCTTCATCCTTCATCTGAGACCTTCTGTGGTTCTCTTCCTCTGCTGTGCTCTTATGGAAGAGGTCTTGGGTTAAGACGATGGGCTAAAATTTTGAAGCAGCCAGGATGCTAAATGTCACCTTGAAGGCAACTTGCCCCGGAGCATTGCCCGAATTACAGCCATTTTGTGCGAGAAACTTGGTGTGTGAGGCTGATGAGATTCTGGTGTTCCTTTGTTCATATGCTGTAGAAGAAACATGATCTACCGTCACTCATGCCGCCCCAGAGCCCAAGTGGCAGAGTCGGGACTCGGATTCTGAGCCTTGAACCAGCACACCGTATGATCTCAACGGATTGTTGTGAGACGGCCATCGTTACAACTCCAGGCCAGGCTGAGTGTGACAAGTTCTCCCACCTGCCCTTGGCGTCACCTCCATGCAGACCAAGTGCTGCCCCCTGAAGAGTGCTGCGTAAGCTTTGCCACATTCAGATCCCACCCTGAGCATCGTCTGACTTCTGCCATATCCAAACTCTTGCTCTTGTGAGGGGTGGAAGTGATTTTCTTTCTGCCCTTCAGGTACTTGGCTGAGACCCCTGTAATAAAAGAAAGGTTAACGAAAGAAACACGGAAGCTTCTTCACATGTATACCTCATGTCGCCATGGAGACACCCAGGGAAAAAGAAGTAACTCCCTGAGGTGGCTTGGAATTCAGGATTAAATTAAACAGGATTAAATTAAACAGGGAAGGAAGAGGGGTAGGGAAGCCTTTTCAGGGAGAGTCAGTGATTTTTAGGAAAGATGAAGAGAACTTTAGAAGAACAGATGGAAGGTATCCCAGTTTGTGATGAAGTTATCAGGGTACACTGTTGACTTCTAGTCTCTTCTGGCTGATGAACCTCCAGGGAGGGGGACCTGTGACAACTGTGTTCCTTTTGGGGTATCTGCCTTTAGGAAATAAAAGGATTTCGGTGAAAGCCTCTCCCCTTATTTGCTGTTTTCCAAGTGCCTGCAGCTCTAAGTAATCCATGTATCAGAGGCAAATTTGGGGATTGCAGGTCTTGAACTCCTGTGGTCATATTTTGGGGTGGCATATTCTAATACCCTTTACCCTCTCATTTAGAAGACTTTAAGCTTCATACATCAATTAGGCTACACAGACAAGCCCTCTTCTGGCTTCAGCCCTGGCGAGACTGCCATTCAGGGCAAGTCTGAGGGGCTTCTGAGAATATCGTGAGCTGGTTCTCAGTCTGCGTCCTAGCTATACCCTGAGCTCACCTCTATGTGCGATGTTCTGTGACCTTCCCTCATCCTTGGATAGGTTCAATATGGACACCCAGAAAGAGATGTTAGAAAGGGAACTTCAGACTCCATTCCAAGCTTGAAAATTCTGGAGCCCAACTCAGGTAGCTGAAAATCTTGTCTCCATGAAAATCAGTCTAGAAGATCTGGCCCTCGAGCTGGAGACATTTTGAATATTCATCACAGGATGCTGACCCTGTAGGGCAAGTATCCCCAACATCCTCAGGGGCCCTCATGGCGATGGAAATGAGAAGCTAGCCAGTAGCATCTGCATGTCCCACGTGCTATCCAAAGTGGGAGAGTTGCTACAGAGTTCTGGCAGATTGTTGTCCTGCAGAAATACAAGTATGTTGCCAAACCTTGACATTTTTCATTAGGAAGCAGAAAGAGAGCTCTATATGGAATTCTCCCCATTTTGAAATATTGGTAATTAAAAACAGAACAACAGACAACAGTTACAACTCCAAGGCCAATAGAACATGCCTGGAGGGCAGAGTTGGTTTGCAAGCTCTGCCCTGTGACAGACATTTGAATGAGGGGCACTTTAGCTCTAGGTATGCGTTGAAATGTAGCAAGAGCTCAAGCTGACTTGACTTTGGCCTACATTTGGAATGAAGGGTGGACCCCAAAGGACTGACAAGTCTGACTTGTTAAGTAATAATGAGGCAGAATAGCAAGGGGGTAGGGTGGGGAGGGCAACATGAACTTTAAATCCAGAGGCTTAGGTACAAACCTTGCTCCCCTACGTGACAGTTGTGTAGTGAGTACGTTGTTTCACCAGAGTCTAGGTTGCCTCATCCACAGAATGGAGAATAAATCCTAACAGGGTTGTGAGAATTAAATTTATGTGTAAGAAAATATCGGCCACCTGGTCAGTGCCTAGTTTGTCTACTTCCTTTCAAAGGCTCCAGAGTGAGGAAGAGATTTGACAAAAGCGGTGTTTCTGGAAGAAAGGCCAAATGGCAGTTTGGACACTGGAGACAGAGAGACTGGGAAGGTCTCAGGCAGTGTGACCAACTTGAGAGGACGAGTAATTACTACCATGTGGCCTTGGAGCCAAGCCCATCCCTAGTGACAAGACCATAAAAGTTCACCTCCTGGCTCCTCCATGGGTATGGTGATGGCCAGGGTGCGATACATAGTGCCAACAAAAGCTTGGCTGTGCCAGCAGTCCTGTCTGCTTCCCGCCCTGTCCTCAGCCAGCCAAGAGGGGCAGGGCCTGGCTGCCCGTCAGCGCTGATCCCGATGGGGAGTTTTCAAACCCAGACCTCAGTGCCAGCCTCAGACCTACGCCAGACCCTGACCTTTGCCAGGTCCCCACAGACATCTCCCTCTATCTTAAACAGCAATGAGTCTCAGCAGAGTTCTCACCAGCGTTCTGAGCTACTTACCCAACTCCTCTTTGGAAGACACTTCTTTTGAAAGTCAAGGAGATGTAAGTCACATGCACGCAATCCTACATCAAAATGCCCCAAAGCAGAGTCCTTTCAAGGAATTAAAAAACAAAACAAACTCAATAGTCTTGCCCCTCAGGAGCTGCTGGAAGAGAGAGGTTTACACACTAATCACAATTAAACTGTCATTGCCAGTCAACATCACCAGCTTCCCAAAAAAAACGATCCTTAAAGAGAAAATGATTTTTCAGGCGAAGAGAATCACCAGAAGAAGAGGGCTTGCTGGGCCCGTCGAGTCTAAGAATCCGGTCTGGGGTGGGGGCTGCTTTTCTAGCAAGTTCCAGGGTGATCCTGCTGCTGTTGGTAGGGGACTCTGCTTTCAGCAGCACTGATGAAATGGGTCTCTCAGTACTTACCTTAGTTCACAGTGCCAGTGAGCAATCCCAAAGGCATGGGAACCCATTTGCCCTCGATGAGTAAACAGAAGCCAGGGTAAACAGCAGAAATAGGGTAAAGCAATGCCAGAACATCTGACATAAGAGCCACAAACTTCACTTTATATAAGCCGAGAAATGTAAAGGTAGAGGTGGTTCATTTTAACGGGGAACCAGCTAAATAGGTTACAATTTATTGGATGAATAATATCCAGTGACAGAATCAACTAAGAACCCAAACTCTTGGATATAAGCTTTGATATTATTCAAGGCCTGCAGTACAAAGTGTTTGTCTGGGGCCAGCACGAGCATCCCCTGGAGCGTGAGAAACACTCTCAGATCCCACCCTAGAACTTCTGGGTCAGGATATGCACCTTTCCGAGATACCTGGGTGATGCTGCTGCTGTAAACTCAGGTTTGAGAAACACGGAGAGATGGTTCTGCCCTTACAACTAGGGAACAGCAGCAGTCATGGTCCAGGGGAGAAGTGGGACCACCTGCTCACTTCCAGTATTACTCACTAGCTTCAGGTCGTGGGCAGCTCTGAGTTCTGCTCATCCCCCACCCCCACCACTACTCACATGTGGGCAGGGAACAGCAGGCAGAGGACAAAGGTTACTCTTCACAGGCTCACAGTTCTGGAGGCTACACTCAGTTGAGGCTTCAGAGTATCAAATCATTTTATTACAAAACTTAAGCTATTTATTAATCATTCAACTCTTCTAAAAAACACAAACGTGAGAATAAAACAAACACACCCAAGACTCGTTAGCCCTTGCAGGATAAGCAGCAGACCTGGACGGAGAGCCTCCCAGTGTTTTTCCTTCTACCTGTTGTCCGCACTTCCTCACACATCCTACGGTCCTCTTACAGGCAAAGGAAACCGAAGCTACGAGGTTCACGTACAAGAGGGTCATGACAACTTTAGAGCTAGTTGGTGCTAATGGCTTATACACTCTAGTTGACAAATAAGCACTAATTCCTACTCCATGCTAACCTTTACTGTCATTCTTTGAAACTGCGTTTTTGGAACTGGTTATGTTCCTTCACTGTAGCTACAGCCCCTCTAGGGATCCCCGAGCACAAACCCTAAAATCCACACAGTCTCCAAGTTCAAGTATAAACATTTGTTTCAGGACAACCCCGGACTGATGTAGTTTCTTTACATCTCTGTAGTGTATGTTGGGTGTCATCCCCCTTGGCGGGCTGACCAGACGGCAGCACAATGAGGGGAAAACATGGTCAACTCTGTTACAGCCCATTCCATCTGGACACCGCCCCACAGTCAAGGCTGAATGTTGAAATCAGTGGTGACCTCAGCCTGTCTTCATTCGGAAGTTGTACTCTTAAGTAACCAAATCCATTTCTTCATGGTCAATTCAATGGTGCTTCCGAAGGTGTCAGACACACTCTAAAGAGAATCAGATGAAGATGCTTTTTGAAAGAGACTACATTTAATTTTACCTTCCTAAAGGAATTTACAGTTAAACTAGAAAGACTGGTAATGTTTTATACTCCACAATGGAATTGAGTTTTTCCCCCAGTCCAGGCACAAATAAGACAATCCCCCTCTTAAGGCAGTGCCCCACACAAGCATATGCTCTTGCTCTGTTCACTCACTGATGCCTTCCCATCATAAATAAGAAACATCTTAACGATGCTTACAGAGAGAACACCAAAATGGAATGAGGGGACAGGTGACTAACAGTGGCTAGGTAAGAATCCACTGCTTATCTGCTGGTCACTGCCCACATTTACTAATGTCTCAAAGCCTGCAAAAAGCATTGCTTTGTGGATCTGTAGCTGACTTTTAAGATTAATTAAATCCCAAACATAATAAGAAGGGACAATGCACATAACAAAAGAATCCTAAGGTGACTGACATTGTTAAACTCCAATCTCTAAACACAAGGAAATCCAGCGGGGCTTAAAGCAGACTGTGAGTCCCGTTTAGGATGCCTTTTTAGAATGCCGTGTTTGATTTTATATTCAAATCGCAAACTCAAGTTGAATTCATGTCTAGGCATGAGACTCGTTTAATCAATTTCAGAAAAATAGGACTTTCATTTGAATTTTTCTTGTGCACAACAATCACCCCTGTTGGTCTCTAATGAAATATCTATTCACAGCATACATGTTTAGCTCCAGGGGCAGAGAAGATCACACTAACACAGGAGAATGCTCCCCATTAGTTCTCAGTAAGTAAAAGAGAGACTCTTGAATAGTAGCTCAAGTCCATATGCAGTAAATGCTTTTTTGAATAAAGAACAGGATCCCCAGTAGTGGCTTACCCCTTTTCTATCCATTTTATATATCTACAAGCCAGAGATGAATGCTCCTGGACAAAAGACAGGATACTGGACCTTAGGAAGCATCCTGGGACGGAGCTGGGGGCTCTTGACTCTCAGGCTCCGGAGGGGGCGCGGGCACAGCTTCTTTTTTCTTGGCTGCCAGGAACTCGTGAATTGCTCTTTCTATCTGTGGTCTGAAGATGTGGTTTAGTTTGGGATCCACCACTTGAGAAATGATTCTGTCCACTCCAGCTTCCAACATCCCTGACCTTGTGGAGACAAAGAGACCACTCTTTGAAGGTCCGTGCACCCTCCCCCCAGCGACCTATTTGCACCATGCATACCTGCACTACAACATCAAAACTGGAAAAACGACACCAGTACGATCCAACCTTCCTTAGTTGGTTCCTTAGCCACACATGTGGCTACACACCATTGTGTGTTTGCACAGGCAGCTCTGTGCCATTTCAGCACAGGAGTGACTTCAGGTGACCACCCCCACAATGAAGAGCTCTCCTCAGCCACCACAGCATCCCCTGGTGCGACCCGTTTCAGGTCACACTCACCCCCACCACCTCCTGCCCCTAAGCTCTAGGCAACCCCTGATCTTGTCTCCAGCGCTGTCATTGTTCACCAGTGTGACATATATGGAATCGGCACAACACATCTTTTTTTGATACTGGCTTTTTTCACTCAGCATAATTTCCTGATATTTCTATTTCTAAAGAGATAGGCTTCACAAGCTTTTAGACATCCTAGGAGAGCCAAGTGGATCAAGACCTGAACTTGAGTGCTAGTAACAAGACCAAAAAAAGGACCACGAGCACATTAGAAAAAGCCAGATGCCATGACCGGCCTCTGCTGTTGGGCCCAGTAACACTAAGAAGTCACCTGGATGAGCCAGCAGTAGCACCTTGTTAACTAAGATTCAGTGTGACCGGAAGACATGCTTTAATAAGACTCCAGGTCTTCCTGAAAGCTGCCCTTACACTTTAGACCTCTCACCCAAGATCCAAACACTGCTATCTTGGTAGAAAACGCCCAGGTATGTGCCAACTACACTGAAAACTTCAAGCAAGCAGGGAATCATGTTTCGTAATTTGGAGTATCTTTCGAGGCACCTGTTCGAGTTTACACAGGAGACCTACGGAGGCTGGATAAACTAGCAAGAATGTCAGGTGAGCCCTTTGATTACTTGAACCTTAACTTTAATAAAGGGGTGGACTGCTGCGACGTGTGCGTGTGATTTTCTGTAAAGTACCATCCACCTTGACCAGTTAATAACACCTATCAGCTTTTCTGTGCCTCGTGCGGTGAGTATTTTTCACTCTTAATTCTGATTACTTACTGAACCACACTTTGCCTCAGACCATTTCGCAACTGGTTTTTGTTCATTGTAGGATTCCATTCCTGCTTGTCCAGATGTGTTGACACAAAATTATCCACTTTCTGCCTCAGGTTCTGGTAAGCCGGCTGAAACATTTTAAAAAAAGAGGTAAGGTAAGAAGTTATATGCACCAAAATTTTAGAAGTCAGTCATTCAAGGATACGGCTTTCCACAGAAATGTAGATGTCTCAAGCCCTTAAAGACACTTCTATCATGACAATGAAGATGGCCCTGAGGCCCAGAAGAGTATGAATTAACGAGCAACAAAGTGCTAACATTACAGTGGGCAGGCACAAGGCCAGCAGATGCCTTATCATCCCATTTACTTTCCAAGTAACAGTACAGGGAGATTCTATTAACTCTCCTGCCCCCACTATAGAGATTAGAAATTCATGCTTAGAAAGGGGAAACAACTTGCCCACATGGCCAAAATGTGGTAAATCCAAGGTTAGGATTAGTCTGTTTCCTAATCAGAGGAACTGGGATCTAGCCAGGCACCACGACTAACTGGCTGACTTTCAACAAGTCACCAACCTTTCGTCTCAGTTATTTCCATTGGTAAACCTGAAATGTTACCATCCCACTTACCTCGCAGGGTATCCCAAGCAATAAATAAGGGCTCAGGAAAGCCCACCACATAAAATGAAGGGCTGCCCAAATGTCAGCACGATGTGAGAATGGAGACTGAGGTCAAAGCCTATGGGACAGTTGGAAAGGCTGAGGGGAAGCACAGCTTATGGCCAAAAATGGAGCTTGAGGCTCTTATTGGCTTAGAGTTGATTTTAGACCCAACTATGATCAGGACAAAATTAGAAGGAAGTGAACACATGGAATTTGTATTCTTAGCCTCTAAGACCTTCTGGTATGATCAAACCAGGTATAATAATGTGCACTGCTGCTAGGCATCACCCCTGCCTCCTTCCGCCTGGGCAGAGACTGCTTCTCTACCCCAACGACATTGAGTTTCAGCAATGCAACATGGTCTGGTCAATGGGGTGCTAGTGACAAGAAGCCTTAAATGCGGTCATCCTCTGTCTGGCTTGGTTCTTGTGCTCTGGTGACCCTCTATAAGGGCATGTCTGAGACCTAAGATGAATTTGTATGCAGCCAAGCTAAACCCAAGCCCAGGCCACCTGAACCATCTAGCAGAAGCCCACTTAGATTAGCTCAACTTTAGCTGACCTGCAGCGCTATCAGCATGAAGATGAATGCTCATCATAAGTCACCACGATTTGCTTCATCGTGCAGTGTTAACTGTGGCAAAAGTCTGTGGTAAAAATCAACAACGAAATCAGCAGGCTTCAACTCTACAGGTGGGCTCTTGCCAAAGTCCTAGGGAACTGACTGACAAACACTCATGTACTATCTACCTAGCAACTCCTCCTTCCTCTCCTCACAAGGGTAGGACAGAGAGTGCCATGTTCTCCTGACCACAAATGGGGTGCCTGACCCACGCTAAGACAATGCTGATGTTCCCTGGGATTTTCAGAACAGGAATTGAGAGTCCCTTTCTAGAAGAAGAAGAGGTAAGATGTAATCACAGTAGGAGTAAACGAACGGATGATGCCGCTCTGCGGTGACAAGACAATAGCTATTATGAAGAGCAGAGATGAAAGACACCTTGTGGAACATCCCTGGTTCCAAATGCATTGCTACTCTTCTGACAGCCTGTTCAATCAGTCCTTTCTTGGGGTGCCCAATCAACAGATTCACCCCTTTGCTTAAAGAAACTGGAATTAATTTGTCACTCAGAACTATGCATCCTGATACTAGATTTTCTACTATTCCAAGTAAGTCACCTGGTTTGAAATGATAGTTACTGTTTACTGAAAAATAACGAAAGACAGCAAAGGTCACCACCAAACCTGAATAGATCTTGGCAACACAGAATCATCCCTTCAGTTCTTAAAGTGAAAGGACAGAATGGGCCTGCCATGAATATTCTATTGTATTATCTATCCCTCACTTGATTCACTTCACAGTTTGTTCTATTCATTTGTATTTTGGGTACAATGCAAAGTAAATTACAACATCATCAGTACACTTTCCTCGAAATATTTCAGCAGTCTGGGAAGGGGCCCAAGAATATACATTTCTAACAAGTTCTCAGGTCATGTTGATGCTGCAGATCCAAGAGCCACAATGAAAACCATGGAGCTAAAGCCACAGTGACTGAAAACATGCTTCCAGAATTAAAACCACCCAGTGACTAATGGAAGGAATATTTAAGATGTATGTGGGGAAGGCTCCAACTCTTCTTCCCCCAACAGCTTTACAATACTATTTTCTTTCTTTCTTTTAAAAATAACATGCACAGGAGTGCCTGAGTGGCTCAGGGGGTTAAAGCCTCTGCCTTTGGCTCAGGTCATGATTCCTGGGTCCTGGGATCAAGCCCTGCATCGGGCTCTCTGCTCAGCGGGAGCCTGCTTCCCCACCCTCTCTCTCTGCCTCCTTGTGATCTCTGTCAAATAAAAAAATAAAATCTTAAAAAAAATAGGGACGCCTGGGTGGCTCAGTTGGTTAAGCAGCTGCCTTCGGCTCAGGTCATGATCCCAGCGTCCTGGGATCAAGTCCCACGTCGGGATCCTTGCTCGGCAGGGAACCTGCTTCTCCCTCTGCCTCTGCCTGCCTCTCTGTCTGCCTGTGCTCGCTCTCTCACCCTCTCTCTCTGACAAATAAATAAAGAAAATCTTTAAAAATAATAATAATAATAATAATAATAACATGCATGAGGTGCCTGGGTGGCTCAGTTGTTAAGCACCCGCCTTTAGCTCAGGTCATGATCCCAGGGTCCCGGGATCGAGCCTTGCATCAGGCTCCCTGCTCAGCGGGAAGCCTGCTTCTCCCTCTCCCACCCCCCTGCTTACGTTCCTTCTCTCCCTGTCTCTCTGTCAAATAAATAAAATCTCTTAAAAAAAAGTAAAAATAAAAATAACACGTATACCACATTGACTTAGACACATAAAACAGAAAATGATAGGAGGGAAGAGCTTATGATGGAAGTTGAGAGCATCCAGAGTCCTAGGAAAGGTGGAAGCTCAGGTGATACGTATCTGAGACCTTTAAATAAGGAAAATTAAACATTAAATATTAAGCACTTCTAACACCATGTAGCGTATATACCATTTGGTCTACATGTCAGTTTTCTACCCTACAGTTCAAACTTTGAGGACTGGTAGTGACTTACTTGTTCCTGTATCCACACAGCCTCCATGCTGTAGGCCAATAAATGTTCAATGAATAAATGGATGATGTCTTTCCCTATCTTTGAATTGTAATTTTAAGTTCACGATCTTCATGTTAGGTAGGCAGATTTTCTCGAAGACAAGAACTTACTTCTGTAAAGGGGCTTAGTCAGTAACAGAACCTCCTTAACCTGCAACCCTAGTCTTGTTAGAAAAGCTTCTGAAAAGGGAGAAAATGGAACATTCCAGCAACTACTGTATGTCTGACACTTAACACAGCTGACTTCACTGAATCTCCATGACTTTGGCAAGTAACCTGAAACAGCATTTTACTAGGGGTTAACCTATGGCATTAGAATCTAAAATTGCCACCAAACCCCCTTTAATCCAAGGTGGAGTACAAGATGGGCTTCCGCACAGTGTATCTTAATTCAACTGGATGTTCAAGCCTGCAAATCACTGAGCTAGAGAAAAGGAAGGAACAAATAGCTACAACGTTCTGATGACTGCATTCAAAGCGTTCTCCCTTCCTTACCTGGCTTTCTCCAATGTTCTTAACACACAGAGGTCTGTTACTGAAGGGCTTAAAGAAGTCTCAGCTTGGGAAAGATAAGAGCTAGGCTCTGAAACCAGTACTGAGTCCCCAAGTTCAGAGAAACGACTGGACCGTCACACAGCTAACAGTGATGGGAGCCCAGCCCACGTGTACACCACTCAGAAAGCTTCCTGTACTGCCTCAAGCGGTCTAACACCTCACTGCTGAGATTTTTGAAAGTATCTTTTGTTTTCCTTTCTGCTTTAGAAAACCCAGCCTGCAACACTGCCGTCCTCACGCCCAGCCCAACCCCACCCCCTTCCTCCCAATACCTTGGTGTCCACGTCCGCCAGGCAGTCCCGGCGGAAGCTGTCAAACAAGCCCCGGCTCTTGAGCTGCTCCACGATGAGAGCGATGAGCTGTGGGTCTCCGGGAGGCAGTGAGGCCGGGTTGATGGGACCGCCGCTCCCACCGGCCCCTGTCGCGCCTGTCGCCGACCCCGCCGAGGCCTGGCCCGCTCCGCCGCCACCCACGGAGCCCGTGCCCCCGCCGCCGCCGCCGTCCGCCATGGCTGTGCCCTGGGCCCACAAAGGAAACTGAACACGACTTCTCAGGGACAGAGGGTCTGGGTCATATAGAGGTGGCAGAAGCGCCCAAGAAGGAGGTGTTGGGGGGAGAGGTGGAGGAGGGGAGGGAGAAGGCGGGGGCGGCGGCGGCGGAGGAGGTCGGCTCTGATGCAGCGGAGGTAGTGGTAGGAGCGGTAGAAACGGCCCGCTCCATCCCGGGCGCTGTGCAGATGACGTCACAAACCGTCTTTGCATTGTGGGCTGGGAAGTTTTTGACAGTCAGCTCCGCCTTTTTTTATAGGTAGCGTTTTGGCGATGGAAACTACAATTCCCGCAAGGCTCCGGCGCCAGTTTGTGGGGCAGTGTGGGAATTGTAGGCTCAGGCGCTCATGATTGCCAAAACCTGCGCAGGCGTTCCTGGACCAGTCACTGCCTTGCTTGCTTGGAATCAGCACGTCTCAGCCAGTGTCCGATTATGAGAACCATCTGTGGGACTGAGTAAAAGTGCAGAGCAACAGGTTTGTCCCTGAGATGTTCGGGTTCAGTATTTCTCCGTTGGGGCCAAGGAGTCTGCTTTTAACGTGCACACCCACGCCCTCCTTGAACAATAGGAGCCCGGGAAATTTGGGCAACAGTGGACCAATCAAATTTATATTATGTCAAAATGTGTAGGTACTTTTTCCTCCTTCAAATTTAATAGCAGTGCATACTTATTATTTTTTTAATTGGAAAATAGGGGCGCCTGGGTGGCTCAGTAGGTTAAACCTCTGCCTTCAGCTCAGGTCATGATCTAGGGGTTCTGGGATCGAGACCTGAGTAGGCTCTGCTTGGCGGGGAGCCTGCTTCCCCCTCTCTCTCGGCC